>NC_092334.1:683069000-683417500 GCF_046630445.1 Rutidosis leptorrhynchoides | reverse complement strand
TAGTTCTATTTTTAGATACATGTATCCGGCCGTGAGCAGAGAGGCATAGATGGTTCTCTTTTTAGATACATATATCCGGCCCTGAGCAGACCGGCATAGATGTTTCTCTTTTTAGATACATGTATTCGGCCGTGAGCAGACCGGCATAGATGGTTCTCTTTTTAGATACATGTATTCAGCCATAAGCAGACCGGCATAGATGGTTCTCTTTTTAGATACATGTATTCGGCCGTGAGCAGACCGGCACAGATGGTTCTATTTTTATATAAATTTTTCCGACTAATATACTGATTGCGATTGCCGGTATATTGGTAAAATTCCCACCAGGTGTTCATCATATGAATGGATTTTATAGCAGTGAGTTGACCTGTACAGATTGATTATGAAAAATGAAGTCTTGTGGTCTATTAAAATATTGAAATGATTGTTATGATAAACCTATGAACTCACCAACCTTTTGGTTGACACTTTTAAGCATGTTTATTCTCAGGTATGAAAGAAATTATCCGCTGTGCATTTGCTCATTTTAGAGATATTACTTGGAGTCATTCATTGCATATTTCAAAAGACGTTGCATTCAAGTCATTAAGTTCATCAAGATTAATATTAAGTATTTCATAGTTTGGATATATTATGAAAGGATATGCATATCTGTCAACTTTCGATGAAATGGAAGTTTGTCTTTTAAAAACGAATGCAATGTTTTTAAAATGTATCATATAGAGGTCAAATACCTCGCAATGAAATCAACTATTGTGAATCATTTATAATCGATATGAACGGGTCCTTTCAGTTGGTATCAGAGCGGTGGTCTTAGCGAACCAGGTTGTGATGACCCATCCAAATCCATTTGGACGAATACATCATTCATCGATTTCATAGTGAGGTTTTGACCTCTATATGATACGTTTTGTAAACATTGCATTCTTTTAAAAAGGCACACCATAAATGAATATATATAAATCCAAGGTTTTAGACGTCTGATGGTTTCTACGTATAGACAATCACTGTATATAATAGTTTACAATACTACATCCGTTGATAATGCAGTCAAAATAAGATACATGGTGATGATTTTGTGAATGCAAAGTTTTTTTAAATAAAGCATGTATGACTCCATGCACATAGCTTGTATAACGTATAAGCAAACAGCGGAAGACTTCTAGAAACCTGAGAATAAACATGCTTAAAAGTGTCAACACAAAGGTTGGTGAGTTCATAGTTTTAATATTGCGCATAATCTGTATATAAAGGTGAATCACAAGTTTTTAGTTGTTTCATCCAGAAACGTTTATCGAAATATTCTACGAAATTGAGCACCCTGGTAACTAAACTTAACGTATATATAATTTATACCCTTTGTATAATCATCTTAATAATACACGCAAACCAACGTGTACGCTTCTCAAATAGCATACATCTGTTAAAAGGCTAGTGCTCTAGCTCGGACGGGGATATCAAGCCCTATGGATCCATATACTACTACTCGCGCCCACCAATTCTTATAACTGGCAGTTACTAGTTACCAAAGCTAAGGAATTTTCGGTTCAAACTCGGTGTAGAATTTAGTATGTACTTGTATCCATTGCGTTTAAAATAAAGTTCATGTATTCTCAGCCCAAAAATATAGATTGCGAAAGCAATTAAAAAGGGAGCAAATGAAACTCACCTTAGCAGCACATAAGGTCATTCACCAAAAAGTGACCGAAACTCGAAATGCAAAATTAACCTTAGATCTCAACCTAGAGAACATATGTTGGTCAATACATGTCTAATAAGCTAGGTTGGGTCATAGTGTATCACAATCCTAATGCTCGAGACCGACATGTGAAAGTTAACAAAAGTCATTTTAAAAGTCAACCTGACCCAATATGATCTTTAAATCTATACATGTTTATTAACATAGTATAAGTCTTAATAATTGAACGAATTTATAGTTTATCAAACTCAAATATTATTTATTTCAGGAGCTATATTATATTTGAATTATCATGGCAATCGAAAATATTTTATTATTTCACATAGTTTTCCAATACTTGTAAAATCAGATTATAGTATTTATAAAGCTTTAAAACATGATAAGACAGTCAACTTTGACAATTGCTCAACAAGACGAGACGTGCCTTATATAGAAATTTATTTACTCGATTAATAATATTTAAAAATTCAATTTATCAATCTCATAGACAATTTGTTTAAATATTAATTTACAGTTTCAAACACAATTTCATTTAACGTTAACCATAATTCAGTTGATCATATCTTTTAATCCGTTCATCGAAATCACGCGATTTCTAAATGAAAAGTTAATAATTTTTCGCTAGCTTTCCAACGACATGCATATCTTATACCTTATCTCAACTGCATATGTAACTAATTCAGGATTCAACATAACCTATCTAATGGCAATATCAAAAGTACAAGCATGCATAATCCTATATACTCGAGCACTAGTCAGGGATACACTATTAATATATAAAAATTAAATTACAAGTATTCACGTATCCATATTGAGATTCAATATTACAGGAAAAGTACGTAGACGCAACGGAGATGCCAAACACTAAATTGACCTCATGAGCATACCTATTAACCATACCCATCACCTCCATAGCTATAACCCATAATTTCCTTAGTTCTGCCACGCTCATAAAAATTCGTTTTGAAATTAAAGCACTCATGACTTCGTCGTAGTATTTTATGTATACTCATATTAGTAATTATACTAATATTTCTAATAACTTTTCTTGATAATATTACTAGTAAACTTTAATATTAATAATAATAATAATAATAATAATAATAATAATAATAATAATAATAATAATAATAATAATAATAATAATAATAATAATAATAATAATAATAATAATAATAATAATAATAATAATAATAATAATAATAATAATAATAATAATAAGAGTATTAGTAATAACTACCTCAAAGGAGTAGTCCTTAAAAAATGCCCAAGTCCGGGTTTGAACCCGCGACGTCCCGCTAACCCGATAACATCCTTAACCGTCCCTCTGTTGCTTACTTTCTTCTTAATAAATTGACCAGAGTAATAACAATCCTAATCACTATCATCTTTTAATTACCATTCTTATTATTATCATCATCATGTTAATCTTTTTCATCATGGATCACCATGATCATAATCATCCTTCACGTAAAATTTTCTTTATTACTAAAGAAAATGCAAAACACAATTGTGTGACCCAATATGGTCTGCCATAAACTTCCACTTGGTTTCACTTTGTATATATTGCAATATAATACTCATTCAAGTTGGCAAACCCAAAAAATAAATGGTACAACTTTTATTCTTCTTTTGTTTTGTGAGTCTCACGAATCCAAACAATACTCGCTTCCTTTTTGTTCTTAATGCGTCTACATAACAGAAAGTATTGCAGTGGTGAGGTGTGGGTTCTTCCTATATCTCTTATGAAATATGTATGTATATATACATAGATATGGATATAGATATTTAGGATATAATAACATAATAATTATTAATTATAATGATACAATATAATAAAGAAAGAAAGCGTGTGTTAAAACACACTAGCAACAACAGTAAATCAAAATAGTATATATGTTTGGATTCTTATATGTCAACATATTAAAATAATATATAATATATATAATTTATATTAATTAATTATATATTATATTATATTCTCGTGCATAGTTGATTTGTAATTTTTGTTCCGATAAGTCGTACGTCGTCACTCGACTTATGTACCACTTTCGGTTTTTCTAACGTATTTTCGTACGTTTAGAAAACTAGCCTTTTACGTTACGCGACGTGTACCTTTAATAATAATTTGATTTATTCATCAATAAATTACCTTGTAAAAATGTATCTTATAAAATTTGAGCGTTGTGGTCATTTGCTTCTATAAATCAGTAGCTCGTTGTTTATCAAAATATGTTATTTTAAATCAGGACGTTTTATGACTAAGTTAAAATATATATATATTTTTATTTAGAATTGTAAATTTGTACGTAATATATATGTTTGAAATATTTATCTAATGATATAAAGATAAAGTTTAAATTTGTTCAAAAATTTTCGTGTCGTCACACAGGTCTTGCATTAATGTGTCTAACTGATAGTCGTTAAGATACATTAGTGAGTCTGGACTTCGACCGTGTCTGCATGTCAAAAGTTTGCTTATCATTTCTTGTCGGAAATTACTTGCTTATCATCCTTAAAGTTTAGGCACGTCTTAGTGCCTCTATTGCATAGATAGTATATAGATAAATTTGTATCTTAGCGTATCTGTTACTGTAAACTTTGCCTGACAGCTACCGAAAATTCATCCGTAATCTACGGGATCTTCTGTACTATATACAGGTATTCTATGTAATTAGAATATCATCTGATATCCGAAAATCATTTCATATCGAAAATCCTTTATCTAACCGTACAAGATGGAACTCGCAACTAGTTCAAATTCCTCGGATTCCGATAGCTATATCAATATGGATTTCTACCTAAGCTCCGAAAGCAGTGTAACCGGAATGGATCAACCAATTAGCCATCATCAATTCTGGATGAATTGGGAATGGATTCGTAGTCGACTTAACCAATGTAGAGAAGAAGAAGGTGATCCTTTTCACTAACTAAATTCACCTCTTGGCGAAGAACCTGAAGCACTTACCGGCGAACCTGTTCGAAACACCATTTTCTCTCTCATTTCCAGAGTATTTCGCCATGACTATATCATAACTCAGATTCTAAACCTTATTCATTCGCTCGTTCCTACCGACAATCACCCTGGAGTAATAGCGGAAGTCAACGAGCTTTGCGCCCAAGTTGTAGCCTTGGAAAATATGGTGCAAAACGTACCAGCTTCAGCAACATCACCGGCACCAACAGTACCACCAACATCAATACCAGTACCACCAACAACCCAAGTTTCAACATCACACACCTCAACATCTCATTATGTACCTCGAGTATAATCATCGTTCTACAAATCGTTCTACATAATTTATCTTCGATCTACATGACGATTATATAATTTTTAATGTTTTAAAGATTATGTATGCTGGTTCTAACGATAAATTCAATGAGATTAATATCATATTAATTCATTAAATCCATAATTACATCTGAAGAAAATATATATGTATATATGTTTTCATAAAGATTGTAATTAAAAATTCTTTTGTACAAACTGTTAATGGTGAAAATATTTTAACGGGTAGGTAATACCCGAGGAATATTTAGATTATTAATAAGTTACACTGTACGTTCTTCAAATCTGATTCAATAGTCATTTACTATCCTACTTACATCCATAGATATACGTATCCGTTCACCGCAGAATAACCATTTTCATTCAATTTCATATTTGAATATTGACCTATCAGAATTCAACAACTGGCATAATGAAGAAAACATTGGACAAAATAAAATTTGTTAAAAACAAATAAATTAACTATGAGAAAAATTTTGTTAAGAATCCACGCTAACTGTTTCTAGCTAATTGTTCCTAGCTAACTGATTACATATATTTATCGCAATTTTAATTCTCGCAATTTTATTTATCGTCATTTAATTTCTGTTATTTATTTTACGCACTTTAAATATCGTCGGATAAATCAGGACACATATACAATGTTTTGACATATCATATCGACGTCATCTATATATATCATTTGGAATAACCGTAAGTCACTCTATATCGCGGTAATGCTCGAGTTAGCATATAAAGGGTCGAGGTTGATTCTAAAATAATATATATACTTTGAGTTGTGATCGAGCCTGAGACATGTATACAATGGGTCACGATACGTATTAATTAATTCGAATATTATATATTAAACTATGTATGAATTATTGAATTACTAACTGTGAACTACTAACTGTGGACTACCAACATTGGACAATTAAAATGAATTAAAATATTGATTATAACATATGAAACTAAACATTTCTTCAAATTGTCACTTGATTTCATCTTAAACCTCATTTGTATCTTGACGATTACGATCTGCGTTCAAACCTTTCATGATTCTTTAAAACATCTCAATCGAGAGGATGAACCAACCGCAATTCATCTACGGTAGAAAAGATTGATACATATAGTTATGCACCTGAAAATACTCTGAACCTGAGTAAACGTTTAACACGTATCTGTGCTAGCTCCTTTGGCATTGTTATTATTGAAAATAACAATGCAATTCCTTTTCAAATTAGCCAATTTTGTCACAACTCCAATAAATCAGCTTCAATTTTTCATTCAGAATAAACATTATTATAAAGATTACCCCTTCATTATCGTTACCGGAGAACCGTTTATATTCCACCGCATTAGCAGTAAACTTATCAGCAACATCATTACTCATTGGCTTATGTCTCTCCAAAAAACCATTATATTTGTTCATTAAAACCCTACCATATACTCATCCGCATCTTAAAACAAGAATTGCCATACCAATTACCGAGAATTAACAATCAGTATTTTGAATCTCGCAACGTTTCTACATCAACAGTTATATGTATACATATAACCTTTATCTCTTAGAATTATGATCTTCCATTCTGAAATTCTGAAAAGCACCTAATCTGAGAATTAATACTCGGAATGTTAAAAAAGCTGAATGAAGCAGCAGAAACTGTAGACAACCGTAAACGACCTTAATCGTCAGAAGTTAGATGATAAAGAATAGTATGTTGGCAAAGTTCAGAAATGTTGGAACTGAAAAAACGGATTAAGCAAACCATGAAGGAGGCTGTGGACAACTCACAAAGACTAAACCTGCCTTCAAAGAATCCAAATGATTCAGTATCTACTAAAGTTATTAATGAATACCTTGCTTCTGACTCTAAACCTTTACGGACAAATCTTATTCATCATCCATCGATATTAGAAATTCTAAGATATCATCGTAAATATCATCGATATTTCTGAAGATATTTTCATAACTATTCTTATCAGAAATCATTTATCTGCTTGCAATATCAGTGTTACATCAGAAAGGAAACTGTTTTAGTTTCTAAATTTCTGAAAAATTCAAGTTTAAATTATGAATGTTTTTGAAGGCAGGTACTGTGACGACCCGGAAATTTCCGATCAAATTTAAAACTTAATCTTAATATGATTTCGACACGATAAGCAAAGTCTGTAAAGTGGAGTCTCAAAATCTTTGAACTATTAATATGGAATCATTTGACCTTTGACTATTCCTGACGATTCACGAACAATTGTTTGTAATTAAGTATGTATATATTATATATAAATGTAAAGATATATGATAATTGGAAATAATAAAATATAATCTAAACTAGTGGTAGGATCAAGAGGGAAGTAACCAATCGGGGGGGAAGCAAATTTTTTTTTTCGTTTTTAGAAAAAACTTTGTACACGAACATTATAGATGGGATGAAAATTTGAACATTTAGTAGAGACACTTTGTGATAAATGTTTTTATTTTGGCAAGAAAACGCTCGAAGAAGTAATATATAATAATTATCGTGTTTTTCGAGCGTATGTTGAGGTTTTAGCTATTGGGGTTTAGATATTAGGGTTTAGATATTAGGGTTTAGAAATTTAGGGTTTAGGGTTTAGATTTAGGGTTTAGATTTAGGATTTAGATTGAGTTTTTAACACGAACGGTTTAGAGTTTAGGTTTAGGCTTTAGGGTTTAGAGTTTGGTGTTTTGGGTTTATTCCATAAACCCAAAACACCAAACTCTAAACCCTAAACCCTAAACTCTAAATCCGGCTAAATTTTACTTCACAAAACATGAAGAAAAAAAAACGTTCATATTCTTCACGAACAATATTATCTTGAATGTTATTTTTATCGATCGTTTTCCCGCCTAAATAATAACATTCATCGCGAAGTGTCTCTTCTAAATGTTCATATTTTTGTGTGATCTGGATGCCGGAAATAAAAAATTCCAAATAAACGAAAAAAAATTTTTGCTTCCCCCCGCTTCCCCCCGATTGGTTACTTCCCCATTGATCCTACCCCATCTAAACTAAGTATGTAAAATAAAATACAAAATAATTATATTTGAATCTATATATAAATAAATATGATATATAGGTATAATTATTATATGAATATTATAATATATATATATAATATTAAATATTCTATAGATGTAATTAGATATTATAATTATTATATAATTATTAAATATTACATAATTAATAATATGTAATATCAATATAATTAAATGGAATTACAAGTTAAAATATAATTATTGTATTAACACTAATATCATTACTACTTTCATTATTATTAATATTTATATCAATATTAGTATTATTATTATTATTATTATTATTGTTATTATTATTATTATTATTATTATTATTATTATTATTATTATTATTATTATTGATATAGTATAAATACTATTATAAGAATAATTAAAAGTTATAATTTAGTTGTAATGTAAATATTATTAAATATTATTATTATTATTATAGTTATCATCATTATTATTACTATAAAAATAATACCAATTATTATTATTATCATTCATCATCTTTATAGTATTATTACCATTATTAAACTAGTATTTTTATTAAAAATTAACATTTTTATTATTATATCAATTACTATTATTATTTTTATATTATTATCATTATCTACATTATTATTATTATTATTATTATTATTATTATTATTATTATTATTATTATTATTATTATTATTATTATTTTTATTATTATTATTATTATTATTATTATTATTATTATTATTATTATTTCTATTATTATTTCTATTATTATTAGTATTTTTTATATAGTTCTAATATTATTAACTGTATTCTTTTTAACATATTTATATTATATAAAATATATATCAAACGCGTATGATATGATTAGGATCGATATCAGATACAATAATTCAGATAAAAAAAACCTTTTACATATTAATCAGCTAAGGAAATAGAATTCTGTTAAATATCCCTATCCAGCTTTATTTATTTTGTTTATGTCGACAGTTTTGTTAGAGGTCGATGTCATTTGTCAAATACAAATAATGGTGATCGAATTTTGTTACTGTATCCTTCCCTCAATCACATTATATAGCACCTACTGCAATTCATAGAATTAAAACAGAAAACAGATAGGAAACAAAAGCTTTAAACCTCTGTTCTTCAACTTTATAGTCAACTCTTGATTTCGAATGATTTTGAAAAATCTAAAAGTGCAGTCTTGTTAGTAATCACATACGCGAGCTACCTGCAAATTTTCAATCTCTAATTCTTTCAATCGAACTCGAATTACGAAGTCAAAGTTCAAAACAAAAAGGTCAACTTTTTCTTTAAAATTCAAATTCGTAATCTGGTTAATATTTCTGGTTAAATTGAGGAGTTATAAAGTTTCTAGTAGTGATTTGTAACCTAGTTTATGTTGAAAATTTTATCTAAAAACATCTAAAATTCGAAATCAATATTTTTATTGTTCTTCGTTTTTTTTTCGAACACAGCTACGGCTGTTGAACTTTTCTTCTGATTAATCCAACTCTTTTAGACTAGTTTATTGGATAAAAAGGTTTGAATGCCGGATAAACCTTTGAATCGTGTAGTCACTTTCGCGATAAAGTATTTCGACCCTATACATATATTGCCTTAGGGTTACATGAAATCTTTATTCGGGATAAGACAAAGGCACAACTCCAATATAGGCAATTAAAATTGAAAGTCAAGAACATAGATAATTTGTATACTGTGAATGATCAATTTTCATCATTTGTAATTGAGACAAGAATCATCTATATATAGATTATGAAAGGTCACTATGAAAAGTCACATCTTTTGGTGTAAAGCTTTCCATGAAATGTCATACCTTTTGATTAAAATGTAAGACACCATTTCATTACAAGTTACACCATTCCATGAAAAGTAATACCTTTCCATTAAGAACTTCCACCATTTCATTAATAGTTGTATCTTTTGGTCAATAAGACACCAACTAACTAATATAACCTTTCACTTGGATTAATCAAGTTGGCTTATACAAGCGTGTACTCCACACTCTCCTAACTTGTATTTGAGCTTAACTCGAAACCCCATTGTCTCAAGTAAATCACCTTATTACACAAAATGATTGATGACACTAAAATCACCAACAATTCCCCCCCCCCCCCCCCCATTTTAGTGCAATCCTTTGATTTACTTTAAACTTGAACAAACACACAAACTTATGCGTAAATGGAAATGTTTCAGAAATTGAATTTCCACTTAGTATATTATTCACGAGAATTCGAGAATCAGGGTATTTCATAAATTGAACCCTTCAACTCATTTGAAAACTATAAAATAATATACACATTAGTTTCTTACATTTCTTTAATGTTCATCTTGACGCTTTTATAAGCCATGCGTCCATATCCTTTCATGAGTATATTGGAAGCCAAGTCCAAGCTTCTTTGAAGCGGCAAAACTTCATACTCACATAGGTAACTCTTTTCCGTCTTGCACCCGCATATGCAATTTTTCAAAAGAGGCATTAAGAAGTTTAACTTCAACCTACTCCACTTACGGGTCTAAACACATATTTTGGGATCAGTATATTTATATGTTTCAATCTTCGGAAAGTAAGCTTACCTCATTGAATTCAGCTCCTAACGTTGTACTAGAAGGGAATTGGGCGTCTCACTTTGGAAGATTTAATGAACTTCAATCCCACATCATTAGCCAACTTGTGCGCACTTTCGGCTAATGCTTTTGTCAAGTGATCCGTCAAATTTTGTTGTAACCCAACAAAATCCACATATATCACTCCATTCGTGATCAACCCACGAAACATAATGTCTAAGGATCCTTGTTATCATTATGTACACAATTAATACTATTACATTAGATGATAAGATTAAAATTATAAATAAATCTTTGTCAATCCATTTCTAGAACCAAGAAGTAATGACAACAAGTTTATAATATTAACAATCTCAACATCATTCTTTTGATCCAAGATACCTCATCTATACCAAGTATTAAAAACCAACAACTTGTAGACTAATAATCTTCTTGATCAATAGTAATCTCAATACAATTTAATATACCTTAAGGATTCACATTGTGAATTAAACCATAACCCATGGTTGACTTCTACAAGTATTAAAATACTTAAGTCATATCACAATACAATTTGCTTAATCTCTCCAACATATTGTTATATTGGTCACTTGATGTCATCACATACATCACACTACCAATTTCACAGCAAAAGCAATGTTTCAATACCATACCTATATTTGTTATCAATTAAGCAACTTGTAATCCTCATTCCATATTAAACATATTTGTATCACTAACTTATACCATCTTGATAAATCATCAAATGGTTTGTGGACATACTTTCCAAAAGACTTCATGGTCATTTTATTTGTTAACCAAATAGTCACTTCATAATCATGAAGATTGTTTCGTGACATTTCCAATGGATTATTATCACCCGTCAAATATCTTAACCGTTGTTATCAACTATATCATTGTTGTACCAACAATCACAATTTTAACACAATCAAAATCTATCACTGTGCATAATAAGTGAAACAACCAGGTCATGAAAGCAATCGACGGTTACTTGAAAATGATCATATGATTCTTAAACCTTAGTTTAGAATAATATTCTAATAATTTGACTACAAATAACCTGTGAAACCAACAAGTTGTCCATACCATCACGATATAATTTTGGGATTATCACCAAAATACCCTATTTTTTAAGCTTGTTGACTGACAGCCCTAAAAAAAAAGTTTGACAATTTGCCCTCGCAAGGCGCAAGACACCTTGCGTCTTTGCGACCTTGCGTCTTTGTGACCTTGCGACCATGCGACCTTGCATTACTGATAAACGCAACAAAGAGACTTGCGTCCTTGCGTATTGCGTCTTGCGTCTTGCGACTTGTGCCTTTGCGTCTTGCGTCTTATCCCGATAAGATTTTCATGATTTCGTGGATAAGATTTTGTACGATTTTTGTACTATTACGGATAACTTTTTCAATTCATATAAGGTATTACCAGCTCTATTTTCACTTCATTTCCATATAAATCATATAATTTCAAGCGTCATTAAGGTAACTTTCTTTGTTTTAAATAATGAGTTTTAGTGATAATGAAACCTTTGTTATTCATATATGTTGTGGTGGTTCTTTTCAATTTATTAATAACTTACATATGTATTTGCCTCTAGATTGTTTTAGAACACGATTAAAACTCCCAGTTGCTCCCCAAAAACTAATTACTCGAAGAATATTGTTAAAAAATGTTCTTAGAAAAATTATTTTGCCACCTAATGCTCCTGTTTCAATGAGATATGTTGTCGATAATCTTGTTTTTGATATTACTGATGATTATGAAGACTTTCGTGATTTTCTACAACATGCAATATCAAATGCTCCTATTAATATTTACATTGTCGACAAAGTTACAATGCATCAACTCCCAGAAAACTTACAGTCAGTGCAAATCCTACCAATACACAATGTCCATCAAAACCTACCAACACACGATGTCCAACAAAACCTACCAACAAACGAGGAGAGCACAAACCTTCAGACACCCAATTTGGAAGAAGCACGACCTGAAGTACCACCTCCAAACACAGAAGAGTTTGATTTCTTCAACTATGGAGTTGAGAACATATGTAAAATTAAAAATACAGATCACCCTTTTGAATCAGTTATCGCGTCTAGTGCTTCGGAGGAAGAAAATGACAGAGAAGATCAAGATGAAGATGAAGATGAAGAAGAGGAAGAAAAAAAGGATGTATTCTGGAATATGCCACTTTTATTGAGTGAGCATGACCAAGAGACTGAATCTACGAGCCAAATAACAACCAGTTATAGAGTATCCGATTTGATTAAAGTTCGACAAACTTTTTTAAACAAGGATGATTTTGTAAACCATCTATACACAAAATGTCTTGAAGAAAACTTCCAAATTAAGCCTGTAAAGTCTGAAAAATCTCGATTCACTGCTAAATGCATGTTGCCAAATTGTGAGTGGAAATGTAGTGCATACAAAATATGCCACACTGATAACTTCATCGTAAAGAAATTGCATGACGTACACACATGCTCACGTACCCAAATTATGGGAAATAATAAACATGCTTCCAAAAAGGTGCTAGGAAGTATTCTGATGGAATCGTTCAAAGCTGCAAATCGAGACTATAATCCAAAAGATATACGTGATGATGTTGGCAACCGTTTTCGGGTGAGCATTTCTTACAATCAAGCATGGAGAGCCAAGTGTCATGCAATAGAGATGCTTCGTGGCAGTATGGGTGACTCGTTCCGAATGCTTCCCATTTATCTTCATAACATTAAGATTCATAACCCATGAAGCATGACAAATGTGGTGACTGACAATGAAAATAGATTCGTGATGTGTTACATGTCCTTTGGCGCAGTTGTAAGTATCACTCATCCTACAATTGTTTTATCTTAAACTAATAGCAATCTCATTTGATTTGTTTGCGTGCAGATTCGATCATTTGTCCAAAATGTTCGCCCTATTATCATCGTTGATGGTGCACATTTGAAAGCTGGATACTTGGGTACAAATTTAGTCGCCGTTGCAATGGATGCCATTAACGGAATTTAGCCATTGGCTTATGGAATTGGTGAAGGCGAGACAAACGAGGTTTGGTCATGGTTTTTTGGTAATCTAAGAGATCATTTAGAGAGTTGTGGTATGAGTAATCGTATGTCAGAGATTACCTTTATTTCTGATCGTGCTCCTTCAATAGCACATGGTATTTCAAATGTGTTTCCTGAAGCCTTTCACTCTTTTTGCGCACATCATCTATTCATGAACATAAAAACGATGTCCAACAAATTCAAATATTTTGAATGGCACTATTGGAAAATTGTTAAGGCTTATCGTTTGTCAGATTTTCAAGATCATGTTAGTGTATTTCAACGAAGATTAAAAGCGTCTCACAAGTATCTAAATGACGTTGGTTTCAACAAATGGTCCAGAAGTCATGCTGATCATGTTAGGTATGCATACCTTACTAGCAACAGTGTAGAGTCTATTAACGCTCTATCCAAACATGCTCGCAAACTACCAGTTTGCATGTTATTGGAATTTTTTCGCGCTTCTATACAGGATTGGTTTTTCAAACATCACAACAAAGCAGTTAGTCTCACTTCAACGGTTACTCCATATGTTGAACGTAAATTAGGTAAGAGGACGAACAAATCAAGAAGATGGCAAGCATTTCCATCGACAAACAATCTAATAGAGGTGCGTGATGGAAGGAAAAACGGCCTCGTTAATCTAGAAGATAGAACATGTACATGTGGGCAATGGCAATTATCAGGCATACCTTGCGGACATGTATTGGCAGTAGCACGACTCTTCGGAGTGGAAGATGTTACATGTTATGTATCACATTGGTTCTTGTCTCAAACTTATATAAATACATATTCCGAACACATCCTTCCTTTTCCCCATCGATCCGAATGGTCCGATCCAGGGCCCAAGATCTTGAAAATCATAAAGCCCTCAATTCAAAAGAAAAGAGCACCTGGACGCCCAAAAAGTACCGATCGGATTCCATCTCAAGGTGAAGAAACTAAAAAGAAAGTAAGAACATGTACTCTTTGCAAGCAAGCAGGTCATAACCGAACAACATGTAGCGCTTCCTATGACCTAACCGGTGAATCTACTTCTCAGAGGGTTAAAAAAACAGCCTCAAAATCAAAGTCAAAGTCGAAATAGAAAGTCGAACCTTCGCAAGCTTATCAGTCTCAATTTTATCAAACGTACGATTTAGACCAGAATTAGGGGACCATAATTAGTTGCTTGTTTATCAGTCTCAGTTTGTTGTTTATCAGTCTCAGTTTGTTGTTTATGTTTATCAGTCTCAGTTTGTTGTTTAAATTTGTGTTATGGATTGACCTACATACAGACGCAAGAACGCAAGAAAAATCTTGCGTATGTTATCAACCACACGCAAGTACGCAAACAATAACTTGCGTATGTCTTTAAATAAGACGCAACTTTGCAAACAATACCTTGCGTATGTCATGAAACATACGCAACCACGCAAACAGCACCTTGCGTATATCTTTTAAAGAGACGCAAGGACGCAAACATAACCTTGCGTATGTCTTCAAACATACGCAAGCACGCAAACAAAACCTTGCGTAAGCCATTTAAAGAGACGCAAGGACGCAAACAACACCTTGCGTCTGACAAAAAACCAGAAGCAAGGACGCAAAAAAAGCCTTGCGTCTGTCACAGATTATTTACATTCAAAAATTACATGTTTTACCTAAAAACTGTATAATAATTACATCTACAAGTTAACTAATTAACAACCTTTGGGTCCTTTGGGTACTCTGGTGGTGGTGGTTCCTGTGTATCAAAGCGTGCACGGAAGAATGTTCTTGCCATTCGAATTCTATAGTCCTTAGCAGCCTTTTTAGGGTCTCCAATGTTGTCAATCTGATCTCAACCAAAAACTATCCTCTCCATATGAAGGCAGACCCAAACACCACAATCACCATGGCCACCACTCTGCATTGGCACATACGGTGCATCCTCGATCATCAACTCTACATCTTCTCTGTTCTCATAATAGTCAACAATTTGTGAGTCCTGCTTCTTGTTAAAGTAATCAATAGCCTTCAAATATATCGGCAAGTTGTCTGACAAGTTTTTGAAGACAGCCTCGAGTTGACCTTTTTTCAAACAACCCTTTAAACTATCATAGACTAATACTCTCTGTTCATCTAAGTTCAAAGTGAGTAGTATAAAATGTTCAGGATCTGAAAAATGTACTGGAATCAAAATCTGCAACAAAAGAAACATAAAAAGTCAATAAGGAAGGACGCAAGGTTAACCTTGCAAGACACGTAAGGACGCAATGTAGACCTTGCGTCAGGCACAAGGACGCAAGGTATACCTTGCGAGTGGACGCAGGGACGCAATTTTGACTTTGCGTCCATCGTGAAGACGCAAGGTTAATCTTGCGAGGGTCGCAAGGACGCAAGAGAGTGTTTGCGAACGGACGCAAGGGCGCAAGATTTGTCTTGCGCCTATTACAGTTTACTCAAAATGTATAGTTTATATAAAAAAAAAAAGGACTAACCTTATCACATTCAGCCCAGTATGGATAAAGGTCATCACTACCATCCCCAAGACCAATCAAATACATATAATCTGGGGGATTGGATTTAATGATCCCCTCTGCTTCAGGATTAGATGTATCCTCCTTCTCCTCCTCATTTTAAGTGTCATCATCATAAAAGGACTTGAATTTCTCCAGTTGATTGAGGAAACTCAATGGCATAATAGTCCATCGAGAACTACATGTATAATCTGCAATCGGAAACTGAGGACTCGAGGACATCTGGCTAGCTCGGGGTAGAAACCTCTGCCGAAATCTCAACAGGAAGGTAGCCCATCCATCAATATGCTATAATCAGATCAAGTTAATTATGAATGTTATAAAGCTAAAAACAAAACAAAACATGCATAAGTTTATAATTATTAACAAACTTACTATGTTTTCCAAATAACCAGAAAATGCAATTCCCAATAAACGTTTCCAAAACTCAGTTTCAAGGAAGAGGAAGGTTTCATTTTGGAAAATGAACATGCAACGCGTATCTTGCTTATTGAGGATTAGTGATTTCAAATCTTTTGCTAGCCCCACATGCTTCCTTTGATCTCTCCATGCATTTGGTGGTGGTGGTTGCAAAGTTCCTTGATCGTTTATAAATTTATCAACCATTGACCAAATTTCCTCCTCACCAACCCAATCCTTTTCCTTCCTTTTTCTCTTCCTTTCCTTTTTCTGAAAAAAAAAATTAGTAATAAAGACGCAAAGACGCAAGAATTTTCTTGCGTCCGTGTAATGCAGACGTAAATACGCAATGTAGGTCTTGCGTCCATCAGTGAAGTATACGCAAAGACGCAAGGTAATCCTTGCGTCCAACAATGAAGAAGACGCAAAGACGCAAGGTGATCCTTGCGTCATTCACTAACCTCATTCTGGTCTGCTTGTTTTTCTGCTTCATTAACCAATGGCAAATCAACTCCTTGCTCAATCTCCTCAGACACCAGAGCCACGTTCTCATCTTGTTTATCAACAGATTTTTCAGCCCCTTTTTCAGTAGGCTTTTCAGTTTCCATTGGCAACACATTTTCAGCTTCTTTAGTCCCTTGATGAGAAACTTTCAGCCTTTTTACCCTAGAAGCTACTTCGTCAGACAACTGTATATTATCTATGAGTCAGCAAACATACGCAAGGACGCAAGATATATCTTGCGTAAACAAAACGCAAAAAATAAGAAAAGAAGCCATACCCAAAAAATAAGAAAAGAAGCCATACGCAAGGTCGCAAATAAGTCCTTGCGTCTGAGTTAGGGACGCAAGTACAACCTGCGCCTAAATTACAATCAAGACGCAAGGACGCAAGATGGTACTTGCGTCTGATTTAACGTCAGGCGCAAGGACGCAAGGAAAACCTTGCGCCAACAAAACAGGCAAGACGCAAGGTCGCAAAACAACCTTGCGCCTAGTTTACCTATGTTCCTGGTGTTCCTGGTGTTCCTGGTGTTCCTGGTGTTCCTGTTTTTTCAAACGTTTTTCATGATCATCAAGCTTCTTTTTACAATCAGCCAACTCCTTTTCTTGATCATCCACCCTCTTAGTCAACATATTAACCATACGCAATAATTCCTGCAAATTGTTGCCTTTTTGTGTTAGATGAGGGTCCGAGGTCTGCTCTGACTCCTCCTGCAATAATTCCTTCAAACTGCCACCCAACTCCTCTTCAACTTGATTATCATCTTGTGTATTTTCCTCGTCTTCAACAATATCTCCTTGAAAGTAAGAGGAACTCTGGATCCACCATTGACAACCTCTCTCTGTCTCAGATGGGTGCAGGGAACGAAAAGGTCTTTTTCTCTTCGGACAATCATCCTGAAATGAACTTATATTAGTAAAAACAAATGGACGCAAGGACGCAAAAGTCATTTTGCGTCTAGACGCAAGAACGCAAAGAGCATCTTGCGAGTAGACGCAAGGACGCAAGAGTAAACTTGCGACACACGCAAGGACGCAAGCATGATTCTTGCGCCTGTAACAAGTATAACCCAGGGATCACACGCAAGGACGCAAGGACATCCTTGCGACATACGCATGGACGCAAGGTGTATCTTGCGTCCTCTTGCGACACACAAAACTGCTCTGTTAAAACAGAAACTGTTGTATATACACTATATAAAAAGCTCTTGGAGATATTAACTAACCATTATATGTAGAAGTTTTAGGTAGTCAGACACTGTAAAGGTTTCAGCAGATGAACGCTTCCAAAATAATGCTCTTGGTACTCCATCCTTATCAGTTTTGGTTGCAAAACTCTTAATGGTACGACGGTATGCCTCGAGGATCCAAATCTTAAATGCCCACATAAAATCAGCCAAAGTGTAAGCCTTTCCACCCCACTCTCTAATTGGCTTTCTCGAACCTCAAAACCTTCGCTCACCGCTGAGTAAGTAGCATCCCAAATACGAGACCCCCATGGGTACGCGTTCACCTTATTGAAATCTTCAACCAACCATAGAAACTGTTTACTAACCACATGTTGCCCCTGCTTCCCCATAAGCGCTCTCTCTACAGTCAAAATTATAGCTAGTCGAACAATATCATCGTCACTAACCTTGGGAACCTTTACATCACCTTGTTTTTTGATAAGGATGTTTTGTATATCACTAACCAAAATGTTGCTGGCATCGGGACGCTCTGGAAAACAACGCCGTCTAATGGGTGCGGTCTTAGATTCATAATTTCGAGGGATGTAATGTGCCATGTCCGTCCGGCTACCAAACATAAAGCCGGTGACTAAACAAAATTCACGCCGACCAAATCTAATCATAAAATTAGGAGAAAAATGAAACCATATATCTTGTTGCTCTTCAGGGTACTTACTAGCATCTAATTTTGCTGAACGCTCACATTTCCGTTGGAGCATGGCATGTACTAGGCCAGGATCATTACCCGTGTAAGAAAGATCTAACCAGGGACCAAAGCATGTACTTCTAAATAATTTTTCTTGTCTCTCAGTCAACATTTTCTTGACCTGAGGAATCACGGTCAACATATTCTTCATGGTCAATTTACCTTCCACATAGCCCTGTAAAAGTCAGAAGAACATCAGAAGAAAATCACATAACGCAAACACGCAAGACAGAGGTTGCGTACAAGGCCGCAAGGACGCAAGGTTAACCTTGCGTAACCGATGTGCAAGACGCAAGGACGCAAGGTTAACCTTGCGTAACATATGATCAAGACGTAAGGACGCAAGGATTACCTTGCGTGCACATGCAAAGGTAACCTTATGGCAAACGTAAGGTCGCAAATATCACCTTGCGTACATTGTGAGGCATACGCAAGGACGCAAGGATTGTCTTGCGTCTACATAGCAACAGAGTTACACAACTTGAATCTAGCAAAAATTCCTGGGTATCGTACGCAATCTCAATAATATACAATCAAAAACACAAAATACAAACAAATTTCGTTGACACATTTTTTCGAACAGTTGGCGTGCAAAGAGTGCAAAAACTTTGTTTTAGCACATAAATCTAAGAACTATGAAGTAGATCGAATAATATAACATAGATCTAAGAAATCTAACCTGTTCTTGAGACATAGTGAACGATGATGGTGATTCGATGATGTTGGTGGCGTAGAAGCTCGCTTGTACTCGGGAAGATAGAAGATGGAAGGATGAAGAAGATCTAGTAACGATGAAGATGTGAGGAGGATGACGTGAGGATGATGATGAAGATTTTGCGAGTGATTTGCGAGTGTTTGGAGAATGTAAGAAAGCTTGATAACGATCTTGCGAATGACGAGCGAAAGGGCACCAGAGAGGAGTTTGCGTATGTGTGTGGGAACAGTGAACGCAAACTGATCATTTAACTAGTTCTTTTACTGAAACACGCAAGGTCGCAACGTCGCAAGGTCGCAAAGACGCAAGGTCGCAAGGACGCAAGGTGTCTTGCGCCTTGCGAGGGAAAATTGTCAAACTTTTTTTTTTAGGGCTGTCAGTCAACAAGCTTAAAAAAAGGGGGCATTTTGGTGATAATCCCTATAATTTTCGGAAACAAATATTCTGTTGTTTGTTTGTAGATTAAACTCACGTATTTATATCATCAGCAACAAACAGAATATTTGCAACCTTTATTGTTGGAAAGTTTATTAATATCAAACTAAAAGTGCTTGCTTTACATCAATACCCAACCGGCAAAACCATATTTTCACCTTAATGATAGATGACGGTTGGTTATTATAAACCCATAAAATCAACCGTCAAAATACATACATCAAAATTATATGTAGTTCTAAAGATGAATTTCCATTACATTAATATTTTCTTAATTTCTTTCTTGTGTGGTTTTATTTCCTGTGACAATTCATGCATACATATATGACCGTATACAATTCATGCATAATCAATGTCAGAAACTCACCACTAATGCAGTCCCATGATTTCCATTGAATTTTAAAATTTTAAATTTTCTTTCATGCATTTCTATTTATTATGTCAATCATAGCATAATTAAAATTATTAAAATGGATAGAAATGCGTACTCGCTGCCGTTCGTTGTTCCACCATAATAATGATTCTTGAAACATATATGCTTTCATAATACATCTCTTGGATTTAATTCTTCAATGAAATCCACGAGAATTGCTTTTGTTACACCGACTGTTACTTGATGCATTTAACCAAAGATCCAAAATATTTTCCAGAATCATTCTTACACTGATCATAGATCGCACACTAAATTATAGTGTATCTTCCAGAATGATTTAATTTCACGGCCTATATGTCCTTTCAAGATTCATCAAGGTTTATCACACCGAAAATACTTTATCGCTTTATTGGATAATAGGGTTTGAATGCCGGATAAACCTTTGAATCGTGTAGTCACTTTCGCGATAAAGTATTTCGACCCTATACATATATTGCCTTAGGGTTACACGAAATCTTTATTCGGGATAAGACAAAGTCACAACTCCAATATAGGCAATTAAAATTGAAAGTCAAGAACATAGATAATTTGTATATTGTGAATGATCAATTTTCATCATTTGTAATTGAGACAAGAATCATCTATATATAGATTATGAAAGGTCACTATGAAAAGTCACATCTTTTGGTGTAAAGCTTTCCATGAAATGTCATACCTTTTGATTAAAATGTAAGACACCATTTCATTACAAGCTACACCATTCCATAAAAAGTAATACCTTTCCATTAAGAACTTCCACCATTTCATTAATAGTTGTATCTTTTGGTCAATAAGACACCAACTAACTAATATAACCTTTCACTTGGATTAATCAAGTTGGCTTATACAAGCGTGTACTCCACACTCTCCTAACTTGTATTTGAGCTTAACTCGAAACCCCATTGTCTCAAGTAAATCACCTTATTACACAAAATGATTGATGACACTAAAATCATCAACAATTCCCCCCCATTTTAGTGTAATCCTTTGATTTACTTTAAACTTGAACAAACACACAAACTTATGCGTAAATGGAAATGTTTCAGAAATTGAATTTCCAATTAGTATATTATTCACGAGAATTCGAGAATCAGGGTATTTCATAAATTGAACCCTTCAACTCATTTGAAAACTATAAAATAATATACACATTAGTTTCTTACATTTCTCTAATGTTCATCTTGACGCTTTTATAAGCCATGCGTCCATATCCTTTCATGAGTATACAGGAAGCCAAGTCCAAGGCCAACCCTGCATTGTTCAATGTCGTCATATGTATTTTTACTACAAAATACAGTATTGTGAGTTTCATTACTCCCTTTTTAAATGCTTTTGCAATATATATTTTTGGGACTGAGAATACATGCGCTTTTATAAATGTTTGACGAAATAGACACAAGTACTTGAAACTACATTCTATGATTGAATTATTTGGAAGCCCTAGTTCTATTTTTAGATACATGTATCCAGCCGTGAGTAGACCGGCATAGATGGTTCTCTTTTTAGATACATGTATCCGGCCGTGAGCAGACCGGCATAGATGGTTCTCTTTTTAGATACATGTATCCGGCCGTGAGCAGACCGGCATAGATGGTTCTCTTTTTAGATACATGTATTCGGCCGTGAGCAGACCGACATAGATGGTTCTCTTTTTAGATACATGTATTCGGCCGTGAGCAGACCGGCATAGATGGTTCTCTTTTTAGATACATTTATTCGGCCATGAGAAGACCGGCACAGATGGTTCTATTTTTATATACATTTTTTCGACTAACAACTGATTGCGATTGCCGGTATATTGGTAAAATTTCCACCAGGTGTTCATCATATGAATGGATTTTATAGCAGTGAGCAGACCTGCACAGATTGATTATGAAAAATGAAGTCTCGTGGTCTATTAAAATATTGAAATGATTGTTATGATAAACCTATGAACTTACCAACCTTTTGGTTGACACTTTTAAGCATGTTTATTCTCAGGCATGAAATAAATCTTCCACTGTGCATTTGCTCATTTTAGAGATATTACTTAGAGTCATTCATGGCATATTTCAAAAGACGTTGCATTCGAGTCATTAAGTTCATCAAGATTAATATTAAGTCATTCATAGTTTTGATATATTATGAAAGGATATGCATATCTGTAATGACCCGGAATTTTCTGACCAAATTATACTTATGAGATTAATATTTACATAAATTAAACCATACCAACATGATAAGCAATCCAAATTGTTGAGACTTGTGTTTTTGAAAAGAGTTTTACACAACGTTTGACCGTCCAATATGACCGATGATATCACGAACTATATAACATACGATAATTATACGTTTGTGTATATATATGTATTTATATATATTTAACATGATCTAAGGATGGTTTAACATCTCATTGTGTACTAATGACAATGAGTTATAAGTATATTTTGAAACTACTAACTTAAGTTTTCAAAACGATAACTATACGTAACATTCTTTGATATATATACTTATAATCTATAATGCTTATACATGTATCGTATATATAATGTATTTAATCACTTTTTAAGGACTTAAATATATATATAACAATATAAGTATATTCACAAAAGATAGCTATATTTGAATTCTCGTTCCGTTTCCTCAAGATTTCTATACGTATATCTAGGGTATATGTACCCGTATCATACCCAGCTTCTATACGTATTTACTATTGGTATATACACATCAAATCAACATCCTAATCAACATTATTACTGCCCTAGATATGAGGTAACTAGAATTTGTCAAGTAGTATGAATTATTAGTAAGAAAGCAAAATTAGGAATCCTTTTCTTTCTTTATAAACTAAAAACGTTTTTATAAATGAACACCATTTCTTCACTCCATTTTCTCATACCTACACCCTCATTTCTCTCTCAAAATACTCCTAACTTCATACTTGATCATCTCCAAGCATTTTCCGCATCATTTAGCTTCAATTACAAGCCTTAAACACCATAAGAAAACTCTTTCAAGAACATATCAAAATAACCACCCATTTGAAGAAGTTTACTTCCAACCTTTTGATCTAACTCCACCACTCTTTGATTCCAAGATTATTTCTTATCTTTTGCAGTAACTTTGTGCAAGTAACTTGAGGTAGTAACCTTGTTCATAATCTTATTCAATTCATATTCATATAGCTATCTTATTTTGTGGTATAAAATTTTAACAACAAGCACATAGTTTGAATGATTTCAAACTTGTTCGCAAACTAAATAGATCCTTCTAACTTGACTTTTAAAACACTTCAAGACCTGTAATATATCATAATGATATGCTAACCTAACAAGATATAACTTGGTTTTACAAAGAACATCTTAAAAACTGAATCTACGTCGTCGGAGTGCAACCGGGGGCTGTTTTGGGTTGGATAATTAAAAACCATCTTGAACTTTGAATTGGAAGTTCATGTTTTGGAAAAATGATATTTCTTATGAATATGTTAACACATAAAAATTTCATGGTTTAACTCAAAGTGTAAGTATTTTTAGAAAAATGATCATTAAATGTTGTTTTTATGATGGAAAATGATCACTTTCATAAGTTTCACCAAAGTTTGACCTATAACCTATGATTTCGAATACAAACTAAGGTATTTTCAGTTCATATTCTTAAAATTTGACTCGATCCAAGGAAGTGGCAAGTTGAACCAACAAAAACGGAGTTGTAATGAAGAAACTACGACTAAAACAAGATTGGGTATCCGAAGCTAGTTTAGCTACGAAAATATTTGGAGAAAAAGTAAATTAATCATATCTTTTCTAATTAATATGATATTTTATATATAATTACTTATGATTTGATTTTATATATTTCAGGACCACCCGTAAACAACACGAGAAGATTAATCATAAGACCTCATGATTTTACGCAACACGTCATTTGACAACACGGTACTTTATGTACGCAACACGTCATTTGACAACATGGTACCATGGGTCGAGATTAATTCTGATCAATACGAATACGATGGGGTCTTTATTTATTTTATTTAAGCAACTAATTGTGGACCACTAACATCGGACTGCTAACTACGGACTAAGAAAATATTAAAAGTATATATATATATATGTAACGATTACTTAAAAAGAAAATATGTTGATATATTATATATATGGTTAGGTTCATGATATCTATCGGAGACCAAGTCGAATTAAATACCTTCAAGGCAAAAGTGAGTTTCATTTGCTCCCTTTTTAATTGCTTTTGCAATATATATTTTTGGGCTGAGAATACATGCGCTGCTTTTATAAATGTTTACAAAATAGACACAAGTACTTAAAAATATATTCTACGTTGAGTTGTACCACTGGCATATTTCCCTGTAGCTTGGTAACTACTATTTACATGGGTATTGTAAACGCGAATCCTGTTGATAGATCTATCGGGCCTGACAACCCCAACCGGACTGGACGACCAGTATTCAACGGTTGCACAGTACTTCGTTTTGGTGACTACACTTGGTACGGTGTAGTGAGATTTCATAATAAAGGGAATATGCGACGTTGATTAAATGTTAAGTATGGTTACCAAGTGCTCAACCACTTAGAATGCTTTACATACACTTGCGAGTGTATTATGTTTATGATTATGAAATCTTGTGGTCTATTAACATATTGAAATGATTGTTATGATAAACCTATGAACTCACCAACCTTTTGGTTGACACTTTAAAGCATGTTTATTCTCAGGTACAAATTAAGTCTTCCGCTGTGCATTTGCTCAATATAAGGACATTACTTGGAGCCGATCATCGCAATGGGACCAAATGTTGATGACTTCGTCCAGGTGGATTAGGACGGGTCCTTTCAGTTGGTATCAGAGGGGTGGTCGTAGTGAACCAGGTCTTGCATTAGTGTGTCTAACTAGTAGTTGTTAGGATGCATTAATGAGTCTGGACTTCGACCGTGTCTACATGTCAAAAGTTTTGCTTATCATTTCTAGTCGGAAATCATCTGCTTATCATCCTTAGGAAATTACCTGCTTATCATTCATAAGTCTAGACACGTTTTACTGCATTTACTGCATTGATAGTGTATAGACGAATTCTTATCTTAGCATATCTGTTATTGCAAACTTTGGCTGATATCTTTTCAAAGATTTTCCGTAATTTACGGGATTTTGGTATTATATATACATATGTAAATTATGTATTGAAGAGTACCAAATCTAACTCGTATAATCTATTACATACCAAAAATTCATTTTCCCCATTATACAAGATGGATTCCGCATCTAGTTCGAATTCTTCAGATTCCGACAGTTATGCCGATATGAATTTCCATTCGGGCTCCGAAAGCAGCGTCACCGGAATGGATCAACCAATTTCCCATCATCTATTCTGGATGAATAGGGGATGGGTTCGTAATATACTAAATCACTGGAGACAAGAAGAAGGTAATCCATTCCATCCACCAAATTGCCCTCTTGGCGATGAACCTGAAGCACTTACCGGCGAACCTATTTGAAACACCATTTTCTCTCTCATTTCTAGAGTATCTCGTCACGATTATATACTATCCCATATTACAAATCTTGTTCATTCGCTCGCTCCAACCGCCAATCATCCCGGTGTACTAGCAGAAGTTAACGAACTTCGCACTCGCGTGACGGCTTTGGAGAACATGGTGCAAAGGTTGCAAACACCAGCAGCAGCACCAGCAGCATAATCAGCACCAGCATCAATAACATCAACAATACCATCATCACCACTAACAAACAACATCCGCATTACACGTCTCGACATCATAATCTGTCCCACAAACATCAACATCATACGCACCATAGATACCAAGGAGTACCAACAATAATGAACGATGAAGTATTGATCCATAACTTCATTGATATTCTGCGAAGAATATGTGGTTTCAAAAAATTTTAGAGATTTCTTATTCTAGCTCAAACAGAAAAGCAAATGAGATTAATATCATATTAACTCATTAAATTCATGATTTCATCTGAAGAAAATATATATGTATATATGTTTTCATAAAGATTGTAATTAAAAGTTCTTTTGTACAAAATATTAATGGTGAAAATTTTTTTTAACGGTTAGGTAATACCCGAGGAATAATTAGATTTCATCTTAATAAGTTACATTGTACATTCGTCGAAGCTGATTCAACAGTCATTTACTATCCTACTTACAACCACCGATATATGTATCCGTTCACCGCAGAATAACCATTTTCATTCAATTTCATATTTGGATTTTGACTTCCCAGAATCCAACAAGTGGCATATGAAGAAAACATATGACAAAATAAAATCTGTTAGAAACAAACAAATTAATTATGAATTTTTTTTTTAAAAATCCACGCTAACTGTTCCAGCTAACTGTTCCTAGCTAACTGATTACATTTTATTTATCGCAGTTTATTTATTGCAATTTAATTATCGCACTTTTATTTATCGTCATTTAATTTTTGTAATTTAATTATTTTACTCACTTTAAATATCGGGACACGTATACAATGTTTTGACATATCATATCGACGCATCTATATATATTATTTTGAATCACCATAGACACTCTATATGCAGTAATGATCGAGTTCTCTATACAGGGTTGAGGTTGATTCTACAATAATATATATAGTTTGAGTTGTGATCGAGTCTGAGAGGTATACGGGTCACGACACGTATTAATTAATTCGTATATTATATATTAAACTATATATGAATTATTGGACTGTTACTGTGGACTATCGACTGTGGACTAATGACATTGGACAATTAAAATGAATTAAAATATTGATTATAACATATAAAACTAAACATTTCTTCAAGATTGCCACTTGATTTCATCTTAAACCTCATTGTATCTCGACGATTACAATCAGCGTTCAAATCTATCATGATTCTTAAAAACACCTCAATCAAGAGGATAAACCAACCGCACTTCATCTACGGAAGAAAAGATTGATGCATATAGTTATGCACCTGAAAAACCCTCGGAAACTGAGTAAACGTTTGACACGTATCTGTTCTAGTTCCTTTGACATTGTTATTACCGAAGATCGTTTTGCAATCCCTTTCCAAAGTAGCTAATTTTGTCACAGCTCCAGCAAGTCAACTCCGACTTTTCATCCGAAACAACTTTATTATAACCGCGATATATATGCGTACTCTTTATTGTTACTGGGGAACCTTTTATATTCCACAATATTACCATCAGCGATTAATCATTCTAAAAACACAATTCTCCTGAAACTACCTCAGTTTGATAACCGATGACCCAGATCAGTTAACTTTGAAAATGCTGACGAAGCAGCATGTTGTAGATGATCTTAATGGCCAAAAGTTTGATGATAAAGAAAGGAGTGTTAGGAACGCTCGATAGAAAATTTAGTACCGAAAAGCGGATTATGTGAAACTGTGAAGAAAGCCGTGGACAAATCACAAAGAATAAGTTTGCCTTCAAAGAATCCAAATGATTCTGTGCCTGCTGAAATCGTTAGCAAACATCTTATTTCTCATTCTAAACCTTCACAGACAAATCTTCTTCATCATCTATTGATATTAGAAATTCTAAGATATTCTCGTATGTTCTATTATAAATATCCTCCATATTTCTGGCGATATTTTCACAACTATTCTTATCTGAGATCATTTATCTCTCCGTAATATCTGCAACATAAAAGAAACTGTGTTAGTTTCTAAATTCTGAAACCTTCGAGTTTAAAATATGAATGTTTTGAAGTAGTGTTGGGAACTGAAGCATGGATTAGTATAATATAATGACACTTGATCAATGTAATTATATTACAGTAAGTCATGCTGAGTTTCTAATGAAGCATGATGATTCACAGTACCGTCATCATGTGCCATTTACACGACTCTTACATTCTATCTAATCTCTAGACATATCAAGAGAATATTTTTCTGGATGACTCGGTCTTCTCCAGGGTATTCTGGTAATTTAACAAATCAAAATCGTTCTATTACCATTTTCTTCTTAGAGCATTAGCTATGTTCATTCTGAATTTCATATCTACGAATTCCGAACCATTACTCGCTTGACTCGAAGTCGGGAAGAGAAAACGAAAGCATGAAGCTCCAAAAAAATAATGAAGAATATAAACTTCGATAATAACCCCGAAATTACAAATCGTGTATATCGATGCAGATAGCAATATAGAGACACGGGAGAATTAGAAACACTATAAACACAAGAGTATAGTAGAAGTAAATAGATTCTTCTGGTGGTAGATGAAAAAGAAGAATGACAGATATAAAAGTTAGGAGTATATCAAGAATCAGGACTGGATGGAGCATATTGATGAATGCTTTAAAGTAAGAATCAAGGGAGAAAGAATAGAAGGTGTGAGTCGTGGAAAATAAGGAAACGAAGGGATGAATTTATAGTGAAATATCCGACAGAGCAATCGAAACAGATTATTGCATATAATCAAAGAAGATCATGATTTCCTTAATCACCAAAGAACCAAATCTTATTACGTAAGATTCTCTTTAAATCCCTTAAATCCCGGAAATCAATCATAACTACGTCATCGGTTAAGACGAATATATTTTACTCATCTCATTCTTTTACGATAGTCTCATTTATATTCTTCGCATAATCGAATTGTTTTATCTACATTACTCAATGATGATAAAACTCCATTATCACCTTATATTTGTCATGAAAACCTTCTTATTGTTATCCATAACAACCTCTATCAAATTTCGGGGACGAAATTTCTTTAACGGGTAGGTACTGTAATGACCCGGAATTTTCCGACCAAATTATACTTATGAGATTAATATTTACATAAATTAAACCATACCAACATGATAAGCAATCCAAATTGTTGAGACTTGTGTTTTTGAAAAGAGTTTTACACAACGTTTGACCGTCTAATATGACCGATGATATCACGAACTATATAACATGCGATAATTATACGTTTGTGTATATATATGTATTTATATATATTTAACATGATCTAAGGATGGTTTAACATCTCATTGTGTACTAATGACAATGAGTTATAAGTATATTTTGAAACTACTAACTTAAGTTTTCAAAACGATAACTATACGTAACATTCTTTGATATATATACTTATAATCTATAATGCTTATACATGTATCGTATATATAATGTATTTAATCACTTTTTAAGGACTTAAATACATATAACAATATAAGTATATTCACAAAAGATATCTATATTTGAATTCTCGTTCCGTTTCCTCAAGATTTCTATACGTATATCTAGGGTATATGTACCCGTATCATACCCAGCTTCTATACGTATTTACTATTGGTATATACACATCAAATCAACATCCTAATCAACATTATTACTGCCCTAGATATGAGGTAACTAGAATTTGTCAAGTAGTATGAATTATTAGTAAGAAAACAAAATTAGGAATCCTTTTCTTTCTTTATAAACTAAAAACGTTTTTATAAATGAACACCATTTCTTCACTCCATTTTCTCATACCTACACCCTCATTTCTCTCTCAAAATACTCCTAACTTCATACTTGATCATCTCCAAGCATTTTCCACATCATTTAGCTTCAATTACAAGCCTTAAACACCATAAGAAAACTCTTTCAAGAACATATCAAAATAACCACCCATTTGAAGAAGTTTACTTCCAACCTTTTGATCTAACTCCACCACTCTTTGATTCCAAGATTATTTCTTATCTTTTGTAGTAACTTTGTGCAAGTAACTTGAGGTAGTAACCTTGTTCATAATCTTATTCAATTCATATTCATATAGCTATCTTATTTTGTGGTATAAAATTTTAACAACAAGCACATAGTTTGAATGATTTCAAACTTGTTCGCAAACTAAATAGATCCTTCTAACTTGACTTTTAAAACACTTCAAGACCTGTAATATATCATAATGATATGCTAACCTAACAAGATATAACTTGGTTTTACAAAGAACATCTTAAAAACTGAATCTACGTCGTCGGAGTGCAACCGGGGGCTGTTTTGGGTTGGATAATTAAAAACCATCTTGAACTTTGAATTGGAAGTTCATGTTTTGGAAAAATGATATTTCTTATGAATATGTTAACACATAAAAATTTCATAGTTTAACTCAAAGTGTAAGTATTTTTAGAAAAATGATCATTAAATGTTGTTTTTATGATGGAAAATGATCACTTTCATAAGTTTCACCAAAGTTTGACCTATAACTTATGATTTCGAATACAAACTAAGGTATTTTCAGTTCATATTCTTAAAATTTGACTCGATCCAAGGAAGTGGCAAGTTGAACCAACAAAAACGGAGTTGTAATGAAGAAACTACGACTAAAACAAGATTGGGTATCCGAAGCTAGTTTAGCTATGAAAATATTTGGAGAAAAAGTAAATTAATCATATCTTTTCTAATTAATATGATATTTTATATATAATTACTTATGATTTGATTTTATATATTTCAGGACCACCCATAAACAACACGAGAAGATTAATCATAAGACCTCATGATTGTACGCAACACGTCATTTGACAACACGGTACTTTATGTACGCAACACGTCATTTGACAACATGGTACCATGGGTCGAGATTAATTCTGATCAATACGAATACGATGGGGTCTTTATTTATTTTATTTAAGCAACTAATTGTGGACCACTAACATCGGACTGCTAACTACGGACTAAGAAAATATTAAAAGTATTAAAAGTATTAAAAGTATATATATATATATATATATATATATATATATATATATATATATATATATATATATATATATATATATATATATATATATATATGTAACGATTACTTAAAAAGAAAATATGTTGATATATTATATATATGGTTAGGTTCGTGATATCTATCGGAGACCAAGTTGAATTAAATACCTTCAAGGCAAAAGTGAGTTTCATTTGCTCCCTTTTTAATTGCTTTTGCAATATATATTTTTGGACTGAGAATACATGCGCTGCTTTTATAAATGTTTACAAAATAGACACAAGTACTTAAAAATATATTCTACGTTGAGTTGTACTACTGGCATATTTCCCTGTAGCTTGGTAACTACTATTTACATGGGTATTGTAAACGCGAATCCTGTTGATAGATCTATCGGGCCTGACAACCCCAACCGGACTGGACGACCAGTATTCAACGGTTGCACAGTACTTCGTTTTGGTGACTACACTTGGTACGGTGTAGTGAGATTTCATAATAAAGGGAATATGCGACGTTGATTAAATGTTAAGTATGGTTACCAAGTGCTCAACCACTTAGAATGCTTTACATACACTTGCGAGTGTATTATGTTTATGATTATGAAATCTTGTGGTCTATTAACATATTGAAATGATTGTTATGATAAACCTATGAACTCACCAACCTTTTGGTTGACACTTTAAAGCATGTTTATTCTCAGGTACGAATTAAGTCTTCCGCTGTGCATTTGCTCAATATAAGGACATTACTTGGAGCCGATCATCGCAATGGGACCAAATGTTGATGACTTCGTCCAGGTGGATTAGGACGGGTCCTTTCAATATCTGTCAACTTTCGATGAAATGGAAGTTTGTCTTTTAAAAACGAATGCAATGCTTGTAAAATGTATCATATAGAGGTCAAATACCTCGCAATGAAATCAACTATTGTGAATCGTTTATAATCGATATGAACGGGTCCTTTCAACTAGTTCAAGTCCCTCAGATTCCGATATGGAGTTTTACTCGAGCTCCGAAAGCAGAGTGACCGGAATGGATCAACCAATTAGCCATCATCTATTCTGGATGAATTAAGGATGGGTTCGTAGCCTACCTAATCATTGGAAACAAGAAGAAGGTGATCCCTTCCATCCACCACATTCCCCTCTTGGAGAAGAACCTGAAGCACTTACCGGCGAACCTGTTTGTAACACTATTTTCTCTCTCATTTCCAGAGTATCTCGTCACGATTATATACTATCTCAAATTCTAGATCTTATCCATCCGCTCGTCCGAACCAATAATCATTCCAGTGTAATAGAAGAAGTCAACGAGGTTCGCGCTCGAGTAGTGGCTTTGGAGAATATGGTGCGAAGATTACACGCACCAGTCGGATCACCGATATCAACAGTACCACCATCATCAACACCAACAGTATCATTACCACCACCAACAACAACATCCACATCCCATACTTCAACATCACAAACTGTCCCACGATCATCAACGTCATACGCACCATAGATACCAAGGAGTACCAACAACAATAACCGATGAAGTATTAATTCATAACTTCATTGGAAAAATATTCTGCGGCGATTATGTAATCTCTAAAGTCTTAGAGATTATCTATTCTAGTCTTAACCATAAATCAAATGTGTGGACCGAAATATAGAAGGAAGAGTAGAAACCCTGACAAGAATGGTGTGTGATTTACAAGCTAGACTTGTTATACAAGCGCCACCAGTAGTACCACCAGCATCACTATCAGTATCACGAACACCGGCGAAACCTGTAGCACTACAAGCTCCGCCAATTTCATAATCACCAACATCGTCACAAATCAACAACGCGTATATTATATCAACGAGTTATGAAGTATTAACTCATTCCCCCTGAATTAATTATAAGTATATTTTATATATATATGAATTTTGAGATCAAAATAAATCTTTTCGTACTAAGCTATTATGTATGAATTGAAAAAGGGTAGATACTACTCTATTAAATTCATATTACTAATATGCTATGATGTACATCCTTCGTTAACAACTTAACTATCTTTAACTACAATCTCTGTTTCAACTCAATGAATTCCATTTCATAATAAACCAAGTGTATTAACCAATTACATGTTTGATCTTACACCTTCGATTTCGATATAACCGAAACTTTCTCGAAAACATCATTCGTACCTTGCAAAGTTCGTAAGAATTCCACGAGCACCAACATCATTCACCGAGGAAATATCAATAAAAATGAATAATGAAGTATTGATTCATAATTTCATTTACGTTGAAGAGATAATCCGCGAAGGTTACAAAATTTCTAACGTTTTAGAGATTATTTGAAATGACCCGACCTAATCCTCCTGGATGAAGTCATCAATATTTGGTCCCATTGCGATGATCGACACCAAATAATGTCCTTAAAATGAGTATATGCACAGCGGAAGACTTAATTCGTACCTGAGAATAAACATGCTTGAAAGTGTCAACCAAAAGGTTGGTGAGTTCATAGGTTTATCATAACAATCTTTTTAATATATTAATAGACCACAAGATTTCATAATCATAAACATAATACACTCGCAAGTGTATGAAAAGCATTCTAAGTTGTTGAGCACTTGGTAACCATACTTAACATTTAATCAACGTCGCATATTCCCTTTATTATGAAATCTCCCTACACCGTACCAAGTGTAGTCACCGAAACGAAGTACTGTGCAACCGTTGAATACTGGTCGTCCAGTCCGGTTGGGGTTGTCAGGCCCGATAGATCTATCAACAGGATTCGCGTTTACAATACCCATGTAAATAGTAGTTACCAAGCTACAGGGAAATATGCCAGTGGTACATCTCAACGTAGAATATATTTTAAAGTACTTGTGTCTAATTTGTAAACATTTATAAAAGCAGCGCATGTATTCTCAGCCCAAAAATATATATTGCAAAAGCAATTAAAAAGGGAGCAAATGAAACTCACAATACAATATTTTGTAGTAAAAATATTCATACGACGATACTGAACAATTGCAGGGTTGGCCTCGGATTCACGAACCTATATCAAGTTTATATATATATTAAGACCAATAATAATAATAATGATGTACCATTTAATCATCATTCTTTATCATCACCATCGTCCTATTCCTTATTATTATATCTACATATTACTAATCTAAATTTGAAATGTTGAATCACAATCTACATGACAAGATGAAATATAATTAAATCCCATGAAACCCGTTAAAAACGTTCAGACTAAATTATGATATTTTAGATAGTTACATCATATTAGTAAAATATTAGCTTAACATTATATACATCAATGGAATGTTTGCATTTTTATATGGAAAAAGACTTGGACATATTGAAAATCCTTACTTGTAATAATAAAAATAAAAATTAGAATGCTAGTTTGATCAATATAGTTAATATAGTTTTAGTGCGTCATATTTGAAGCATTGATAAGAAATTTTTTTTTTATTTCTTATTTTTTTTACAAGGAATGGGCCCAAAATGTTTGCTCTTTTGTTGTCACAAAATATAAGTAGATCTACTGACCAAAACTTGTGTTGACCCAAAATATATCTCAACCATACCCTCATCTAACCATCTCTAAATACTAGTTTAAAATTCATATAAAAAAATTTTGAAGATACCTGAAACTCAAAAGCACGAGTAACAGGGTTGAGACCAAGTCTCACGAGATGCTAGGCATGTATTATTATAGTATGCGAATACTGCTTCCATGTAGGGAAAGGCCATGCCGGTGCCGGGGAAGATAAACACGATCGGCTATAGAGGGTGGCGATGGGTCTCGGACGAGAAACATAAATAATAGCAGCAACAGTTTATCGTGCAACACACCAACGACCACACCATAGTAATGGTGAACCAGTCTCGTTCGATCAATAGGAAGCTGCAGTGGTTACAGGGAGGGTTGTTGGGTTTCCTTCGGCCAACACAACAGCGAGAAATGAAGAAAAATTAACAACGGTTTGGCTGTGGTTTTACAATCACGAAGAAGAAGAATCTAAAGGTGATGGGTTTAAGGGTGTGGTTGCACGAAGGTGGTGATGGCGGTTGTGGCTTGTAGGTTGAAGACGGTAATGGTGGTACAAGGTGGTGATAAGGTGGTGCAAGTTGGCGGTGGTGAAAAGAAACAAAAGGAAAGAAGAAAAAAAATGGCAGCCGTAAGTGGGTGTTGATAGGGTTGAAGGTGGTGTTTAAATGGCGGTTGATGGTGGCTGGTGGTGGTGGAGGAGATTGATGGAAAGTGGCCGGTGAAGATGAAGGAGATGGCCGATGGTCCCGGAGAAGAAAAAAAACGTGATGGTTTACATATATCATGTATGTGATATATATATATATATATATATATATATATATATATATATATATATATATATATATATATATATATATATATATATATATATATATATATATATATATTAGTTAACTGGGGTCATAATATTTGATGCATTTGACAAAATACGTCATATGATTTGGCTATTTCTAATTTATAATTAGGGTATGACAAATGCAAATCATTTTATATATATATTATGTCAATTAGTGAATGGAAGGAATCTTGATACAGTATAGCCGCCACCAGTGACCTTTTCATCGACATCACAATTATTTAGATATTAATTCTTGTTCTCGTTGATAAACTAGTAGTGGATAAAAGTCTACAGAAAAATTCCAAATTTTTGCAGTAATTATCTTTATTTATTTTGGTCATTATGGTATAAAATTCAGTCATTAATTATTAAATAAAAAGTACATCAACTGTCCCTCTCAATTCTGGGTAAAAATATAAAAAGTTCTAAAATTTAACAAACAGCTCCTAAATACATTTTTAATAAGTTTATAATTTATAGAACTCATTTTCAGATCACCATTTATTTTAAAATCATATAAGTTCATTTCTAACTCGTTTAATATCATTCGCATGATAAATGAGTGCCGCAGTCGTTCACTAAATAAATTCAAAATTACACATATATATTTAATATACAACAATTATATATGTAGATGTATTTTATATAAAAATAAATCTAATAACTAAATCATATGATATTTTAATTATATTTCAATTTATTATTATTATATATTTATATATTTAAATATATATGTATCTATTTACAAATAGTGGTTCGTGAATCGTCGAGAGTAGTCGAAGGGTAATTTAATATATGAAAGCAGTTCAAAATTTTTGAGACTCAACATTACAGACTTTGCTTATCATGTCGAAATCATATAAAGATCAAGTTTAAATTTGGTCAAAAATTTTCGGGTCGTCACAGTACCTACCCGTTAAAGAAATTTCGTCCCGAAATTTGATTAGGATGGTCATGGCAGATAATATATTTGTTTTCATGACGCATACGAGCTGAAAATTAGAGTTTTATCACCATTGAGTAATATAGATCAAACAATTTGATTTTGTGAGGAGTACGAGTGAAGCCATCACAAAATAGTGGAATAAGGAAAATAAGTTTCGTCATAACTTTTGACGTATTCATGGTTGAATTCCGGAATTCAAGGGATTTAAAGAAAGTCTTCGAAATCTAAAAGATTTGATTCTTCAGCGAGTAAGGAAATTAAGATCTCTATAATTAAATACGGTGATCTGCCTCAATTACTTTGTCTGATATTTCCATTATAAATTAAACTCTTTCGTTCGATTATTCTCACCATTCCTATACTTTCTTTCTTAGTTCATACATCCAAAAGGTTGTGATAATGCTTAATCCAGTTCTAATCCTTGATATTTTCCTAATTATCATTTCTGTCATCCTTCTTTTCAATCCTCCAACAGAAAAATCTTTTTACTTCTACTATTACCTTGTGGTGATACTATTCTTAATTGTACCGTATATTTATATTACTATTCGTATTAATATCCACGGTTTGTAACCTCCGTGTTGTTATTGGGCTTTATATTTTCTCTTATATTTTGGAGTTCTTTGCCTTTTTATTATCCTCCTGACCTCTAGTAAAGCGAGTAACGGTTCAGAATTCGTAAGTATGGAATTTCGGATAAACATCACGTTCTAACCAAAAAAAAAATGTATTAGCACGATCTTGATAGGTTATATTACCAGAATTCAGGAGAAAAGATATAACTATCAAGAAAATATGTTCTTGATATGTTTATAGATTAGGTAGAATGTAAGAGTTGTGTAACATGGCACATGATGACGTTATGATCTTTGAATCATCACGTTCCATTAGAAACTCAGCATGACTTACTGTAATATAATCACGTTGATCAAGTGTCATTATATTATACTAATACATGCATCAGTTCCCAACACTACTTCAAAAGCATTCATAGTTTAACTTGGAAGTTACAGAATATAGAAACTAACAGTTTCTTATATGATGTAACACTGGTAGCGCGCAGAGATAATTGATTTCAGACAAGAATATTTACGAAAATATCCTCAGAAATATCGAAGATATTTATGATGATATTTTGGAATTTCTAAGATCGAAGGTTGATGATGAAAAATTTTTCGCAAGATTTTAACATGACTTCGGAGCAAGATATTCTCTAAAGATTTCAACGGATCCAGAATTACCTGGATTCTTTGATTATAGGATTTGGTCCTTGTATTTGTCCTCGGTCTCCTTCATGGTTAGCTCAATCCGTTTTCCAGTTTCAACTTTTCTGAGCTTTTCCAACATACTATTTTTTATCATCAAACTTCCGACAATTAAGGTCGTTTACAGTTGTCTATAGTTTCTGCTGCTTCATTCAGCTTTTTCAAAGTTCAATGCTTTGATTCGTAGGCTGGGTGCTTTTCAAAATTTCAGAATGGAATATCATAATTCTGAGAGATAAATGTTATATGTATACATATAACTGTTGATGTAGAAATGCTACGAAATTCAAAATACTGATTGCTAATTCTTGATAATTGGTATGGCAATTATCGTTACAAGATGCGGATATGGTTTCGATAATCATAATGATTTTTCGAAAAGTCAAAGTTCAACGAAGTTGTTGATAAGTTTACTACTAATGTGGTGGAATATAAACGGTCCCCCGGTAATGATAAAAGAGCACGCATATATATCAAGGTTATAATAAGGTTGTTTCGAACGAAAAGTCGAAATTTACTTGATGGAGCTGTGACAAAATTTGCTACCTTGGAAGGGATTACCAAGTTATTTTGGGTAATAATATCACTAAAGGAATTAGCACAGCTACGTGTTTAAACGTTCACTCAGTGTCCGAGAGTTTTTCAGGTGCATAACTTTGTACATCAATCTCTCCTTCCGTAGATGAGGTGCGGTTGGTTCATCCTCTCGATTGAGATGTTTTCAAGAATCATGAAAGGTTTGAACGCAAGTTGTAATTATCGAGATACAAATGAGGTTTAAGATGAATTCAAGTGGCAAACTTGAAGAATTGTTTAGTTTCATATGTTATAATCAATATTTTAATTCATTTTAATTGTCCAATGTTATTAGTCCACAGTCGATAGTCCACAGTTAACAGTCAAGTAATTCATATATATTTTATTATATTATATTCGAATTAATTAATACGTGTCGTGACCCGTATACGTCTCAGACTCGATCACAACTCAAAGTATATATATTATTATAGAATCAACCTCAACCCTGTATAGAGAACTCGATCATTACTGCATATAGAGTGTCTATGGTGATTCCAAATAATATATATAGATGCGTCGATATGATATGTCAAAACCTTGTATACGTGTCCCGATATTTAAAGTGCGTAAAATAAATACAGAAATTAAATGACGATAAATAAAATGCGTAAAGTAAATAACAGAAATTAAATGACGATAAATAAAATTGTGAGAATGTAAATTACGATAATTAAATTGCGATAAATAAAGTGTAATCAGTTAGCTGGGAACAATTAGCTAGGAACAGTTAGCGTGGATTCTTAACAAAATTTCTCATAGTTAATTTGTTTGTTTCTAACAAATTTTATTTTGTCAAATGTTTCCTTCATTAAGCCACTTGATTTCTGATAAATCAAAATCCAAATATGAAATTTGATGAATATGATTATTCTGCGGTGAATGGATACGTATATCTGTAGATGTAAACAGGATAGTAAATAACTGTTGAATCAGATTTGAAAGAATGTACAGTGTAACTTATTAATGTGAAATCTAAATATTCCTTGGGTATTACCTACCCGTTAAAATATTTTCATCATTAACAATTTGTACAAAAGAATTATTAATTACATTCTTTATGAAAACATATATACATATATATTTTCTTCAGATATAATCATGGATTTAATGTGTCAATAAGATATTAAACTTATTTGATTTATCGTTAATACTAGATTACATAATCTCTAAAACTTTAGAAATTACGTAATCGCCATGTCGAGCGAAGATAATCGATGTAGAACGATGATTATACTCGAGGTACAGAATGAGATGTCGAAGCTGGTGACGCGGATGTTGTTGTTGGTGGTACTAATGTTGTTGGTGCTGAGGCTGGTGATGTTACTGGTGTTGGTGATACTGATGTTGGTGGTACTGTTAGTGCCGGTGATGCTGCTGGTGCTTGTAAGTTTTGAACCATATTCTCCAAGCTTAGCACTTGAGCTCGAAGTTCTTTAACTTCTTCTACTAACCCTGATTGGTTATCAGTGTGAGGTAGAGATCGGATATCTTCTCTAGTTCCGTTAATGGTAGCCTCAAGACGAAAAATTCTCGCAAAAAGGGTATAAATGGTGTTGCGAACAGGTTCGCCGGTGAGCGGGTCGAGTACTCCAAGGTTAGGTGGTAGATTCGGTTCATGATATGGAGTACCTTCTTCCCTTCTCCATAGGGTGAGTATGTCGCAAACCCACCCCCATCTTCTCCAGTAATCACGGTAGTTGATTGGTTGGTGTGCTCCCGTCACACTGTCTTCGGAGTCAGAGGAACTTGGACGATTCGTACAGGCCATCTTTCGCGATCACAGAAAAATATTTTTGGTATGAAACGTTTAGTGACAGCAACTGATAGTTGGATGGTATTCTCAATGCATAATATGCATAGATATATATAGTACCAGGATTCCTTAAATTACGGAGAAATTTACGGGAGATATCAGGCAAAGTTTATCGTAATAGATACGCTAAGATATGAATTAGCAGATATGCTAAGATATGGATTTGTCGGTACACTATCTATGCAATAAAGGCAGTAGGACGTGTCTAGACTTAGAATGATAAGCAGGTAATTTTCGACACGAAATGATAAGCAAAACTTTTGACATGCAGACACGGTCGAAGTCCAGACCCGCTAATGCATCTAAACAACTATCAGCTAGACACACTAACGCAAGACCTGGTTCGCTAAGACCAACGCTCTGATACCAACTGAAATGACCCGACCTAATCCTCCTGGATGAAGTCATCAATATTTGGTCCCATTGCGATGATCGACACCAAATAATGTCCTTAAAATGAGCATATGCACAGCGGAAGACTTAATTCGTACCTGAGAATAAACATGCTTGAAAGTGTCAACCAAAAGGTTGGTGAGTTCATAGGTTTATCATAACAATCTTTTTAATATATTAATAGACCACAAGATTTCATAATCATAAACATAATACACTCGCAAGTGTATGAAAAGCATTCTAAGTTGTTGAGCACTTGGTAACCATACTTAACATTTAATCAACGTCGCATATTCCCTTTATTATGAAATCTCCCTACACCGTACCAAGTGTAGTCACCGAAACGAAGTACTGTGCAACCGTTGAATACTGGTCGTCCAGTCCGGTTGGGGTTGTCAGGCCCGATAGATCTATCAACAGGATTCGCGTTTACAATACCCATGTAAATAGTAGTTACCAAGCTACAGGGAAATATGCCAGTGGTACATCTCAACGTAGAATATATTTTAAGGTACTTGTGTCTAATTTGTAAACATTTATAAAAGCAGCGCATGTATTCTCAGCCCAAAAATATATATTGCAAAAGCAATTAAAAAGGGAGCAAATGAAACTCACAATACAATATTTTGTAGTAAAAATATTCATACGACGATACTGAACAATTGCAGGGTTGGCCTCGGATTCACGAACCTATATCAAGTTTATATATATATTAAGACCAATAATAATAATAATGATGTACCATTTAATCATCATTCTTTATCATCACCATCGTCCTATTCCTTATTATTATATCTACATATTACTAATCTAAATTTGAAATGTTGAATCACAATCTACATGACAAGATGAAATATAATTAAATCCCATGAAACCCGTTAAAAACGTTCAGACTAAATTATGATATTTTAGATAGTTACATCATATTAGTAAAATATTAGCTTAACATTATATACATCAATGGAATGTTTGCATTTTTATATGGAAAAAGACTTGGACATATTGAAAATCCTTACTTGTAATAATAAAAATAAAAATTAGAATGCTAGTTTGATCAATATAGTTAATATAGTTTTAGTGCGTCATATTTGAAGCATTGATAAGAAATTTTTTTTTTATTTCTTATTTTTTTTACAAGGAATGGGCCCAAAATGTTTGCTCTTTTGTTGTCACAAAATATAAGTAGATCTACTGACCAAAACTTGTGTTGACCCAAAATATATCTCAACCATACCCTCATCTAACCATCTCTAAATACTAGTTTAAAATTCATATAAAAAAATTTTGAAGATACCTGAAACTCAAAAGCACGAGTAACAGGGTTGAGACCAAGTCTCACGAGATGCTAGGCATGTATTATTATAGTATGCGAATACTGCTTCCATGTAGGGAAAGGCCATGCCGGTGCCGGGGAAGATAAACACGATCGGCTATAGAGGGTGGCGATGGGTCTCGGACGAGAAACATAAATAATAGCAGCAACAGTTTATCGTGCAACACACCAACGACCACACCATAGTAATGGTGAACCAGTCTCGTTCGATCAATAGGAAGCTGCAGTGGTTACAGGGAGGGTTGTTGGGTTTCCTTCGGCCAACACAACAGCGAGAAATGAAGAAAAATTAACAACGGTTTGGATGTGGTTTTACAATCACGAAGAAGAAGAATCTAAAGGTGATGGGTTTAAGGGTGTGGTTGCACGAAGGTGGTGATGGCGGTTGTGGCTTGTAGGTTGAAGACGGTAATGGTGGTACAAGGTGGTGATAAGGTGGTGTAAGTTGGCGGTGGTGAAAAGAAACAAAAGGAAAGAAGAAAAAAAATGGCAGCCGTAAGTGGGTGTTGATAGGGTTGAAGGTGGTGTTTAAATGGCGGTTGATGGTGGCCGGTGGTGGTGGAGGAGATTGATGGAAAGTGGCCGGTGAAGATGAAGGAGATGGCCGATGGTCCCGGAGAAGAAAAAAAACGTGATGGTTTACATATATCATGTATGTGATATATATATATATATATATATATATATATATATATATATATATATATATATATATATATATATATATATATATATATATATATATATATATATATATATATATATATATATATATATATATATTAGTTAACTGGGGTCATAATATTTGATGCATTTGACAAAATACGTCACATGATTTGGCTATTTCTAATTTATAATTAGGGTATGACAAATGCAAATCATTTTATATATATATTATGTCAATTAGTGAATGGAAGGAATCTTGATACAGTATAGCCGCCACCAGTGACCTTTTCATCGACATCACAATTATTTAGATATTAATTCTTGTTCTCGTTGATAAACTAGTAGTGGATAAAAGTCTACAGAAAAATTCCAAATTTTTGCAGTAATTATCTTTATTTATTTTGGTCATTATGGTATAAAATTCAGTCATTAATTATTAAATAAAAAGTACATCAACTGTCCCTCTCAATTCTGGGTAAAAATATAAAAAGTTCTAAAATTTAACAAACAGCTCCTAAATACATTTTTAATAAGTTTATAATTTATAGAACTCATTTTCAGATCACCATTTATTTTAAAATCATATAAGTTCATTTCTAACTCGTTTAATATCATTCGCATGATAAATGAGTGCCGCAGTCGTTCACTAAATAAATTCAAAATTACACATATATATTTAATATACAACAATTATATATGTAGATGTATTTTATATAAAAATAAATCTAATAACTAAATCATATGATATTTTAATTATATTTCAATTTATTATTATTATATATTTATATATTTAAATATATATGTATCTATTTACAAATAGTGGTTCGTGAATCGTCGAGAGTAGTCGAAGGGTAATTTAATATATGAAAGCAGTTCAAAATTTTTGAGACTCAACATTACAGACTTTGCTTATCATGTCGAAATCATATAAAGATCAAGTTTAAATTTGGTCAAAAAATTTCGGGTCGTCACATTATTCATTTCTAGTTCCATCCGAAAAATCAAATGAGTTTAATTTGATATTAACTCATTAAATCTATATTACACCCGAAGAAAATATGTATTTTCATAAAGACTGTAATAAAAATTCTTTGGTACAATATATTACTTGTGAAACTTTTAACGGGTAGGTAATACCCGAGAGATATATAAAATTCACAATTAATATGTTACATTCTTCGATTCTGATTCAGCAATCATCAACTATACTCACTACTTTCATGACAATATACATTCTTTTATAGAAATCAAAAACAACTATACTCATTCAAATCCAATTAGATATTTTGATTTTAAAATCTCAAAATTCAATTCGAGATATAATCGATATCATCACTCTTAAATCCCTACATCTTTCAAAGCTATAATTTGACTTCAAAACTGTGCTAGAATATCACTTCTATTCACAAAACCCAGAAAATTATTCATGTCGTTCAAAATTCTAGAATATCCTATGTATATTAACGATTACAATTTGCGTTCAAACCCTGCATGATTTTTGAAACCTCTCAATTAAGAAACAAATGAAAAGCTGATCCAACCACACGTTATCTACGAAAAGAGAACTTATGCATATAGTCATGCACCTGGAAAACTCTTGGAGCCTAAGTAGAAGTTTAACACTAATCTATGATCTATTGGCATTGTTATTACTGAAAATAACTTTGCAATCCCTTTTCAAATTAGCCAATTTTGTCACATCTCCAACAAATCAACATCGATCTTTCATTCGAATAAGCCTTATTATAACTTTGATATATAAGTTGCCTTTCGTCATTGTTACCGGGGAACCGTTTATATCTCACCACATTAGCAGTAAACTTACCAACAACTTCATTACTCATTGGCTTAAGTCTCTCCGAAAAACCATTATAATTGTTCATTAAAACCCTATCATATACTCATCCATATTTTATAATGAGAATTGTCATACCAATTACCGGGAATCAACAATCAGTATTTTGAATCTCGTAGCGTTTCTACATCAACAGTTATATGTGTACATATAACATTCTCTTAGAATTATGATCCTCCATCCAGAAATTCTGAAAAGCACCCAGTTTACGAATCATTTCTCTGAATTTTGAAAAATGCTGATGAAGCAGCAAAAACTGTAAACGACCTTAACAGTCGAAAGTTTGATGATAAAGAATAGTGTTGGCAAAGCTCAGAAAAGTTGGAACTAGAAAACGGATTGAGCAAACCATGAAGAAGATGTAGACAAATCACAAAGACTAAATCTGTCGTCAAAGAATCCAAATGATTCAGTGTCTGCTGAAGTTATTAACGAATACCTTGCTCCTGACTATAAACTCTTACGGACAAATTTTGTAACGACCCTGGATTTTTCCAACTTTTATTTATTAATAATTATTATTATTAATACTTGTGATTAAACGAATGTATGTTATTACATTTACTTGTTGCCATGATTAACCGTACTTGATTCTTTAATGCCCGAAACGTCTTTGTGACATGCGTACATTACTCGAATAATATTTTAGAATATTATTTACATTCATGATTAATCTTATTAATCATTTTAATTAATTATGGCTACTAGTTAATTAATTGGGCTCTTGTTGGATTTATTTGTTAAGTAATGGAACTTGGGCCTTATTAATGTTAGTAGACTAATGAGTCCACTCTACCTCCCATGATGGACTACTAGGAGCCCATGTTATGATAATTGCTAGTAAATAATAAACATGGAATAATTAATTAGGTGAAAGACAATTTCTTACAAGCATGCTAGCAATATTCCCTCATGCACTTAGCTTTTCCCATTCCACACAAACACCACACTTCAATGCAAGAATAATGCATGTTGACCACCCCATGGATGGCCCAAAAACCGTCCCCTTTGTATGGGGAGGGGGAAGATTCAATTTTTTTTTTTTTGATACTTATTACTTGCATTCATCCCACTTCTACACACACTTCACTTTGATACTTCTCTTTCTATCATTTTTCTCTCTACTTGGTAAGTAACAAGGCATATTTCCTCTCCTTTTTCTCTCCTAAAAACCACCATCATCATCACTCTTTTACTTGATTCTTTTTGTTGTTTAGTTACTTGTTCATTGTTGTTATTTTGTTACATGTTCTTAGTTAATGTTTACTTACTTGTTGCAAGAACCAAACTTCCTAGTTTGTTCTTCATATTATCTTGTTATTCAAGAACATGCAAGGATCTAAACTCTATAGTTTATGGTTCTACAATTAGTGTTTCAAAGATTTAAAGTTCATAAGTTCTAAAAATCATACATGCATTCATGTTAGTGAACTTAAAAGTTTACTTTCTAAAGATCAAGACCTAGGCTTGAATCTTTAAAGGTATGAAACTCATGAACTTGTTACTTGTTTATTTAGTTTATCACTTTCATTCTTGCACCCTAATTACACTCTACTAGTTGATAATCAAAGTTTTGTAACTTATGGTTTCACTAAAGTAAAGATTCAAGTGCTAGTACTTATGATTTAACTTAATGACTTTACATAGACTTGCATTTGAGTTATGATGGTCAAGACTTAGTTAAGATGATGTAAACACATCCATGAGTTGTACACTTGAAGCTATATGCACCAAGGATGAGAACCATGATGAGCATCAAGCACCAAGACCACCGGAACTCACTTAAACTTACTGTTCTGTCCAAACTTTCTGATCAGCTGAATCCGTAACAGACCAGTAGGTCTGGGCTGATCTAACCTTGATTTTTGGATAGAAATTTTCGAGTAGATAACTTTTCATATAAGACTCGTCTTCATACGAGTTACGGTTTAGAGTCTATGGCCCTCCGAGCGTCACTAAGTCCATTTACTTTTCTAGTTTTCTGTTTCTGTTTTCTGTTTACTGTTTTCTGAGTCAGACCTAAACACCTGGGCTACTGTAACTGTGATATTCAGTTAGCTCTGTTCGAGTAGATAATTTTTCGTTTAGGACTCGTCTTAATACGTGTGACGATCGCTCCAAATCCATATGGACGAACACGTCATTCATTGATTTCATTGCGAGGTATTTGACCTCTATATGATACGTTTTGTAAACATTGCATTCTTTTGAAAAGGCACACCATAAATGAATATTTAAATCAAAGGTTTTCGACATCTGATGATTTCTACATATAGACAATCACTATAAATAATAGTTTACAACAGTACTTCCGTTGACAATGCAGTCAAAATAAGATACATGGTGATGATTTGGTGAATGCAACGTTTCCTTGAAAAATATGTCATGTAAGACTCCATGCACATAGCTTGTCTAACATCTAAGTAAACAGCGGAAGACTTCTAGGAAACCTGAGAATAAACATGCTAAAAAGTGTCAACACAAAGGTTGGTGAGTTCATAGTTTTAATGTTTCGTATAATCTGCATATAAAGGTGGATCACAAGATTTCAGTTGTTTCATCCAGAAACGTTTATCAAAATATTCTACGAAATTGAGCACCCTGGTAACTAAACTTAACGTATATATAATTTGTACCCTTTGTATAATCATCTTAATAATACACGCAAACCAACGTGTACGCTTCTCAAATAGCATACGTCCGTTAAAAGGCTAGTGCTCTAGCTCGGACGGGGATATCAAGCCCTATGGATCCATATACTACTACTCGCGCCCACCAGTTCTTATAACTGGCAGTTACTAGTTACCAAAGCTAAGGGATTTTAGGTTCAAACTCAGTGTAGAATTTAGTATGTACTTGTATCCATTGCGTTTAAAATAAAGTGCATATATTCTCAGTCCAAAAATATATTGAGTAAAAGGGATCATATGAAACTCACACTTTATAATTATTGTAAAACAGTTATTAAAGCATTTGCATGTATTCTCAGCCCAAAAATGTAAAGGGTAAAAGGGATCTTATGAAACTCACGTATATAAATCTGGTATTTTCAGTATTTATAAACAGTTGCATGTATTCTCAGCCCAAAAATATATTGAGTAAAAGGGATCATATGAAACTCACTATTTAATATTGATATACAATATTGTAGAAAAGCACGTAGACGCATCGGAGATGATAAACACGAGGTTTGATTCACAAAAATACCCTCGAACATTACCCATAATTTCCTTGGCAATAACCCATATTTTCCTTAGCTCTAGCTCGCTTGGAAACACGTTTTGAAAATTACATGGACAGCACTCCGTCGTAATATTTTATGTACATTATTATTTTTGTATCGCAAAAATAATAACATTAATAATAAAAATAATAAGATTAATAATAATCTTATTAATAATAATAATAATAATAATAATAATAATAATAATAATAATAATAATAATAATAAATAATATTACGGAGTATATCTATATTTGTGTATGTGTGTGATTATCTCGAGCCAAAAACTGCAATTTATAGAACCTGGCCTGAAATCTGGAGTCATGCGACTCGCATGGAAATGGCCTTCTGGCCATGCGACTCGCATGAGGACCAGGGACAGCTCACATTGTTTTGGCTCCTAGCTTGTCGACATAATATAAAATAAATATAAATATATAAATAATTAATATAATTATTTATATATTATATTTTATTCTTGTGCATAGTAGACTAGATATTTTTGGTCCGTTGCGTCGGGCGTTTCTTCTTGACTCGGGTCCCGGTTCCGGATTTTCAGACGTCCTTGCGTACTATTTTATATCGTGTACTTTGCGTTTCGTGAATCGTACCTTTGTCAAAATATAGTCTTAAATCATCCATAAAATATACCACTGTAGCAAAGTTACTGTAGCAAGTCAATTTTTACTGTAGCAATTCACTGTAGCAAAGTCAATTTCACTGTAGCAAATAATGATTTTCAAAAACACTGTAGCATTTTGGGTACTGTAGCAATTTGAAAATGTTACTATCGTTTACTAAATAACTTGAAATTATATATATGTATATATCTTTTTATATATAAATCAGTTTTTAAATACACATTGGAAGTTATTTATAAATAAATTTTAATAATAAATATTTCAACTTATCATATATATTCAAATAGATATTTAAACCAATAAGTTTAATGTACGGTATAAAATAATTAATACATTGTTACCTTTTTAAGTTATAGTATATATGTATCTATTTACATATAATTATTCGCGAATCGTCTAAAACAACCGAAAGGTATTTAAATATATAAAAGTAGTTCAAAAATTTTGAGATTCAGTTTTACAGACTTTGCTTATCGTGTCGAAAATGTTAATCATACAAAGATTAAGTTTAAATTTGGTCAGAAATTTCCGGGTCATCACAGTACCTACCCGTTAAAGAAATTTCGTCCCGAAATTTGAGTGAGGTCGTCATGGCTAACAATAAAAATATTTTAATGACGAATATGAGTTGATAATAGAGTTTTATCTATGTTTGAATAATATGGATACAATAATCCAATTACTCGAAGCGTATGAGAGAAGTTATCGTAATCAAGTGAAATGGAGAATAGAGATGCGTCTTATCTCTTGATGTAGTAACGATTGATTTCCGGATTTTAAGGAATATAAAATCTTCATAATTTTAATAAGATTTGATTTTTCGGAATTTGCGGAAATTAGGATTTTCTTTGATTAAATGCGTAACCTGCCTCTATTGCTGCGTCCGATATTTTGCTATAAATTGACCTCTTCCGTTTCATTTATTTTCAACACTCCTATAATCTTCTTTATTATTTCATACATCCCAATAGATTGTGAAAATGCTTAATCCAGTTCTGATTCTTGATATTTTCCTGGCTATCGTATCCTTCATTCTTCTTTTTCATCTACCACCAGAGGAAGTTATTTTCTTCTACTATTACCTTGGGGTTATAGTGTTTTTCATTCTCCCGTGTCTTTATATTGCTATACGCATTGATATACACGGTTTGTAATTTCGGGGTTGTTATCGGGCTTTATATTCTCCATTATATTTCGGAGCTTCATGCTTTCGTTTTCTCTTCCCGACCTTAAGTCAAGCGAATAATGGTCCAGAATTCGTAGGTATGAATTTCAGAATAAACATAATTAATGTTCTAAGAAAGAAACGGTAATGGCACAATCTGACTTGTCAAATTACCAGAATATCCGAAAAAGACCGAATCATTAAGAAATATATTTTCTTGATATATTTGGAGATTATATAGAATGAAAGAGTTATGTAACATGGTTTATGATGAGGGTGTGATCTGTGAACCTTTGTCACGTTCCATTAGAAACTCAACATGACTTACTGTAATATAATCACGTTGATCAAGTGTCATTATATTATACTAATTCATGCTTCAGTTCCCAACATTACTTCAAAATATCCATTTTTCGAATTTTTCAGATTTTAGAAACTAAAATAGTTTCTTTTATGATGTAACAAAGATAATGTGAAGAGATAAATGATTTCAGATAAGAATAGTTATGAAAATATCTTCAGAAATATGGAGGATATTTATAATGGAAGATACGATGATATCTTAGAATTTCTAATATCAGAGGATGATGCGGAAAATCTGTCTGCGAAGGTTTAGAATAAGAAGTAAGGTTCTTACTAATGGTTTCAGCAGACACTGAATCATTTGGATTCTTTGAAGGTAGATTTCGTCTTTGTGATTTGTCCACAGCCTCCTTCATGGTCTGCTCAATCTGTTTTCTTGTTCCAAACCTTCTCTTTTTCTCAGCTTTACCACCATACTATTCTTTATCATCAAACTTTTAACTGTTAAGGTCGTTTACAGTTTTTGCTGCTTCATCAACATTTTTCCAAAATTCGGAGAACTAGTTTCGTAGTTTGGGGTGTTTTTCGAAAACTTCACATTCGAAGTATGTAAGTCCAGGAGGTAGACGTTATATGTAAACATATAATTGTTGGCGTAGACGTGCTACAAGATTTCAAAATACTGATTGCTAATTTCCGATAGTTGGTATGTCAATTGTCGTTACAAGATGTGGATGAGTACATGATACGGTTTCAATGAGTGTAAGGATTTTTCGGAAGGTCAAAGATCAATGAAGTTGTTGGTAAATTTACTGCTAATGTGGTGGAACATGAAAGATTCCCTGATAACAAAAACGTATATGCCAAAGTTACAAGTCTGAAAGGTCATCGTTGACTGGTTGAACGGTTGATAATACTGGATATTTTGAAAAGAAATTGCAAGGTTATTTTCAGTAATAACAATGCTAAAGGATCTTTCACATTTTTGAAGTCAAAGTATAGCTTTGAAAGATGTAGAGATCTAAGAATGATGTCACCCGTTAAATCTTGACTTGGATTCTGATCCGTCAATATCAGAATATGTAATTGAATTTGTATGAAAACGATTGTATATCGCTGTGAGCATAATTAATAATTTTTGAATCAAAGTTGAAGAATGTACAGTGTAACATATTAATTGTGAACTTATATATTCCCGAGTATTACCTACCCGTTAAAGATTTCACAATTAATATTTTGTACAAAAGAATTTTCATTACAGTCTTTATGAAAATATATGTATGTATATTTCTTCAGATGTAATACAGATTTAATGAGTTAATATCATATTAAGCTCATTTGATTTTTGACTTGAATTAAAAATGAATAATCTCTAAAACATTAAAGATTTAATAATCTTTACGGAGTATTTCACTAATAAAATCAATACTTCATTATTTATTCTTATTGATATTCCTTGGTGAAGGGTGTTGATATTCGTGGAATTCTTGCAAACTTCGCAAGGTGCAAATGATGTTTTCTAGAAAGTTTCGAGTGCATCGAAGATGAAAGTGTAAAATCAACCATGTTATTGAATAATACACTTGGTTTATTATGAAATGAAATTCATTGAATTGAAACAGAGATTGTAGTTATCGATGATTAAGCCGTTAATGAAGGATGTACATCATTGCATATTAGTAATATGAACTAACCGAGTAGTACCTACCAGTTAAGATTCACATGTAATAGCTTAGTACGAAAATATTTATTTTGATTTCAAAATTCATATATATTAAATATACATAAAATTTCTTCAGGGGAAATGAGTTAATACTTCATCGGTTATTGTTGCTGGTATTTCTTGGTAACTACGGTGCGTATGACGTTGATGCTCGTGGAACAGATTGTGAAGTTGAGGTTTGCGATGCGGATGTTGTTGGTGGTGGTAATGGTACTGTTGGTGTTGTTGTCGGTGGTACTGTTGATGCCGGTGATGCTGCTGGTGTTTGTAACCTTTGCACCATATTCTCCAAAGCCACTACCCGAGCACGAAGCTCGTTGACTTCTTCTACTACACCGGGATGATTGGCGGTTCGGACGAGCGGATGAATAAGATCCAGAATTTGAGATAGTATATTATCGTGACGAGATACTCTGGAAATGAGAGAGAAAATGGTGTCTCGAACAGGTTCGCCAGTAAGTGCTTCAGGTTCTTCGCCAAGAGGGCAATGTGGTGGATGGAAGGGATCACCTTCTTCTTGTGTCCAATGATTAAGTAGGCTACGAACCCATCCCCAATTCATCCAGAATAGATGATGGCTAATTGGTTGATCCATTCCGGTTACACTGTCTTCGGAATTCAGGTGAATATCCATATCGGAATAGCTGTCAGAGTTTGAACTAGATACGAGATCCATCTTGTATAAATAGGGAGATGATTTTTGATATGAATTAGATTATAGAATTTAGTTTGGTATTCTTCAATACATAATTTACATATGTATATATAATACCAAATTCCATAAATCACGGAGAAATTTTCGGAAGATATCAGGAAAAGTTTACAGTAACAGATACGCTAAGATATGAATTTTTGTCTATACACTATTTATGCAATAAATGCAGGAAAACGTGTCTAGACTTAAGAATAATAAGCATGTAATTTTCGACAAGAAATGATAAGCAAAACTTTTAACTTGCAGACACGGTCGAAGTCCAGACTTACTAATGCATCTTAACAACTATCAGTTAGACACATTCATGCAAGACCTAATTCGCTAGGACCAACGCTCTGATACCAACTGTGACGATCGCTCCAAATCCATATGGACGAACACGTCATTCATTGATTTCATTGCGAGGTATTTGACCTCTATATGATACGTTTTGTAAACATTGCATTCTTTTGAAAAGGCACACCATAAATGAATATTTAAATCAAAGGTTTTCGACATCTGATGATTTCTACATATAGACAATCACTATAAATAATAGTTTACAACAGTACTTCCGTTGACAATGCAGTCAAAATAAGATACATGGTGATGATTTGGTGAATGCAACGTTTCCTTGAAAAATATGTCATGTAAGACTCCATGCACATAGCTTGTCTAACATCTAAGTAAACAGCGGAAGACTTCTAGGAAACCTGAGAATAAACATGCTAAAAAGTGTCAACACAAAGGTTGGTGAGTTCATAGTTTTAATGTTTCGTATAATCTGCATATAAAGGTGGATCACAAGATTTCAGTTGTTTCATCCAGAAACGTTTATCAAAATATTCTACGAAATTGAGCACCCTGGTAACTAAACTTAACGTATATATAATTTGTACCCTTTGTATAATCATCTTAATAATACACGCAAACCAACATGTACGCTTCTCAAATAGCATACGTCCGTTAAAAGGCTAGTGCTCTAGCTCGGACGGGGATATCAAGCCCTATGGATCCATATACTACTACTCGCGCCCACCAGTTCTTATAACTGGCAGTTACTAGTTACCAAAGCTAAGGGATTTTAGGTTCAAACTCAGTGTAGAATTTAGTATGTACTTGTATCCATTGCGTTTAAAATAAAGTGCATATATTCTCAGTCCAAAAATATATTGAGTAAAAGGGATCATATGAAACTCACACTTTATAATTATTGTAAAACAGTTATTAAAGCATTTGCATGTATTCTCAGCCCAAAAATGTAAAGGGTAAAAGGGATCTTATGAAACTCACGTATATAAATCTGGTATTTTCAGTATTTATAAACAGTTGCATGTATTCTCAGCCCAAAAATATATTGAGTAAAAGGGATCATATGAAACTCACTATTTAATATTGATATACAATATTGTAGAAAAGCACGTAGACGCATCGGAGATGATAAACACGAGGTTTGATTCACAAAAATACCCTCGAACATTACCCATAATTTCCTTGGCAATAACCCATATTTTCCTTAGCTGTAGCTCGCTTGGAAACACGTTTTGAAAATTACATGGACAGCACTCCGTCGTAATATTTTATGTACATTATTATTTTTGTATCGCAAAAATAATAACATTAATAATAAAAATAATAAGATTAATAATAATCTTATTAATAATAATAATAATAATAATAATAATAATAATAATAATAATAATAATAATAATAATAATAATAAATAATATTACGGAGTATATCTATATTTGTGTATGTGTGTGATTATCTCGAGCCAAAAACTGCAATTTATAGAACCTGGCCTGAAATCTGGAGTCATGCGACTCGCATGGAAATGGCCTTCTGGCCATGCGACTCGCATGAGGACCAGGGACAGCTCACATTGTTTTGGCTCCTAGCTTATCGACATAATATAAAATAAATATAAATATATAAATAATTAATATAATTATTTATATATTATATTTTATTCTTGTGCATAGTAGACTAGATATTTTTGGTCCGTTGCGTCGGGCGTTTCTTCTTGACTCGGGTCCCGGTTCCGGATTTTCAGACGTCCTTGCGTACTATTTTATATCGTGTACTTTGCGTTTCGTGAATCGTACCTTTGTCAAAATATAGTCTTAAATCATCCATAAAATATACCACTGTAGCAAAGTTACTGTAGCAAAGTCAATTTTTACTGTAGCAATTCACTGTAGCAAAGTCAATTTCACTGTAGCAAATAATGATTTTCAAAAACACTGTAGCATTTTGGGTACTGTAGCAATTTGAAAATGTTACTATCGTTTACTAAATAACTTGAAATTATATATATGTATATATCTTTTTATATATAAATCAGTTTTTAAATACACATTGGAAGTTATTTATAAATAAATTTTAATAATAAATATTTCAACTTATCATATATATTCAAATAGATATTTAAACCAATAAGTTTAATGTACGGTATAAAATAATTAATACATTGTTACCTTTTTAAGTTATAGTATATATGTATCTATTTACATATAATTATTCGCGAATCGTCTAAAACAACCGAAAGGTATTTAAATATATAAAAGTAGTTCAAAAATTTTGAGATTCAGTTTTACAGACTTTGCTTATCGTGTCGAAAATATTAATCATACAAAGATTAAGTTTAAATTTGGTCAGAAATTTCCGGGTCATCACAATACGAGTTACGGTTTAGGATTTATGGCCCTCCGATCGTCACTAGGTCCTCTAACGTTGTGCAGAAAATTCTGACCTACTCGCACTTAAACCGTCGCCACGGTCAAACTAAGACGAGTTTGCTTCTGAGATTTTTACCACACTTAAGGGACTCATATACGGAGCCATGACCACTGGTCTCACCTTATTTCAGTAGGTATAGAGACCGTGGTGACTGACCGAAGTCAGCCTTCGTTTTAAAACTTCCTTTATGCACAAAATATACTTATACCTTTCGTTTGATGATGTTTGATGATGACCCTTATGACCTTATTTACATACTTATAAACCTTTTAAGACAAGCTACTGACTTAGTACTATTTGACTTAGGTTGAGGACTTTTGGACCGATTACTTGCACACTTTCCCGACTCTACATTACTACTATTTTTACCGCTACGTATCATTGTGAGTTATAGCTTTCCCTTTTTACTTTAACTTATTTTGGGAACTGAGAATACATGCGTATTTTATGTTTTACATAATAGGCACGAGTACTTAAACTTTATATATGTGTGGGTTATATAACGGCAGAAACATTCCCTTTAGCTCGGTAACGTTTAATCATTGGTTTTTGAACCGTGAACGCGAATCTTAGATATGGATCCATAGGGTTTGACATCCCCACTCGGGCTAGTCACGCTAGCATTTAACGAGTGTTTAATACTTCGAGGTTATACGCATTTGCCAAGTGCACTTTCAGGGGGTACATAAACGTTAAGTTAGTTACGGGGTGCCCGCGGTTAAGCATATACTTTTACATACTTTTGAAACGCTCGTTGTAGCACCGAAATCTCGTGGCCTTCTTACATTACTGTTATACTTAAACTATAGCTCACCAACCTTTGTGTTGACCTTTTTAAGCGTGTATTTCTCAGGTGCTTGAAGTCGCTTCCGCTATCATACTAGTCGTGCTGTAGAACCCGCTGCTTAGAGTCGTTATCGCATGACTACTTATCTTGCATTCAAACTTACATACTTTTGGAACTATATTATGTAACGACCTTTGTGGTCACGTACACTTATTTAATGCTTCTACTTAGTGAAGCTTACTTTTGGATTGTAAAACATGCGACGTTTGTTATGACGTCACTTTTATTAATGAATGCAAACTCTGTTTTGAAAACGCATATAGTACTTAACCTTGTAATGATCCTGTTGATGATGGTCTGTACATGATGATTTAGTACGGGGCGTCACATTTGGTATCAGAGCCTTGGTTGTAGGGAATTAGGATGCATTAGTGAGTCTAAGACCGACTCGAGTAGGATTCACTAATAGGACTAATCTACAACTTGCTAGTTTACTTGTTTCCGCTGTGTTTACTACATGTTGCTGCTTACCTTTACTGCTATATGCCGTATGCTACTACATGTTTTCACTACTGCATGCTATTATTTGCTTTCGATTGCATGCTACTTTCATACGATTTGCTGTTATTGCCATGCTAGTTACTGTTATACATGATTTAAACTATTGGCCAATTATTTGCGTGCTTTATGACTTACTGACATGGAAAAATTTATTTTTCCTTGTTCAGATGTCGGACGTTCCACCTGCTGGCATTCCGGGCAGTACAGGCTCAGACCCCGTTGTCCCACCTACTGCTACACCTGCTGCTGCTGCTGCTGCCGATATTCCGGCCCCGACACCCACTGGCGATCCCGGCGCTTCCACTTCCGGAGCTAGCTCTAGTGCACCTGCCCCAGCGTCTTCTTCCAGACCCCCGAGGCAACTGGCTCGCATTGGTGGTATGGAGATCCCCGCGGAGTTCGGGGAAGGTCCTTTTCGTAATCACTGGCGCACTCCCTGCCGACGCACTCCCGACGGATACCTAGCCGTGATTACGCCAGGCCGACACCGACAGATGTTGGCCGCCTTCGGATATCCAGTTGAGCCACCCGTGTCACCACCACATGATTCAGACGACGGGTCTTCCACCGATGCTCCTTCAGACGACACCTCATCTGACGACTCCAGTGATGAGGAGGATCCCGCTGACAGACCGATTCAGGCACCCTCTACCCCGCCGAAGAAGCGGTATCGCTTTGCTGGCATTATTCCGGGTCGTACTATCACTAACGCTTTTGGTCGGCGTCAGAGGATTACTGCTCGTAAACGGCTGGTGCCGTACCCTGCTGACCCACTGAAATTACCATCTCCACCCAGAGCCGGACCATCTACTTCAGCACCACCAGCACCACCTGCACCGCCAGCACCACCTGCCCCACCATCTTCCTCTAATGAGGGACTGAGGCGGGAGATTGAGATTCTTCAGGCCCGAGTTACTGAGCTTGAGGAGCAGTTGGCTCAGGTTTTGGACATCTTGCACCCACCATCACCGTAGGACTTTGTATTAGATTCTGTATTGTAATCTCTTTTGGAATTTCATATTTCACTTATGTATCGTACGAACTTATTGTAATGTATGGAACTTATTATCTTTAATGAATGGAAATTTGTGTTTTTTACTTTTTGCACAAGTGTTCTATTTACATTATCATGGTTTTGTGGTACTTATATCTGCTTGCGTTACTTAATCAACATGTGTTGTGCTGTTTTCATGTTGATTGTTATACACTATATTATTATTATTTGCATACTGGATTTTGACTTGAGTCAAAAATGTTTGTTTAGAACATCATGGCCAACGGGAGATCAACCCCTACCGCAGCACAAATTGAAGAAATGATTAACGAGCGTGTTGCTGCTGCTCTAGCTGAAAGGCAACCCCAAGCTCCACCACCACCACCACCGGTTGTTCCACCCGTCCAAATTGGGTGTACATATAAGGAATTCCAAGGCTGTAAGCCGCACTACTTCAGTGGCACTGAGGGACCAGTCGGTCTCACAAGATGGTTCGAAAAGTTAGAATCGGTATTCAGGGTTAGCAATTGCTCTGAGGCTAACAAAACGAAATTTGCATCTTGCACGCTTTCCGATGGCGCGCTTACATGGTGGAATACCATGGCCCAAGCGCAAGGAATTGATGAGGCGTATGCTACGCCTTGGGAAGAATTTAAATCTGCTATGATCGAGGAATACTGTCCGAGGACCGAAATCCAAAAGATGGAAATTGAATTTATGCAATTGAAGACCGTAGGGAACGACCTTAACAGTTACAATCGTAGGTTTTTGGAGTTGGCTCTTATGTGCCCGACCATGGTCACCCCCGAATTTAAGCGCTTGGAAAAATACTTCTCGGGACTTTCTAAGTCCATCAAGGGCAATGTTACCTCATCCAAGCCACCAAGTGTTCCCGAAGCAATGCGCATGGCGCATACTCTCTTGAATCAAATCATCCTTGACGAGCCGGAGAAGGCTAAGTTTGAAACTGGTAGTCGCGAGAAGAGGAAATGGGACAACAACCACAACAACAACAACAACCGAGGTAGAAACTATGATCAAAACCCGGCGAAGCGACATGAAGGTTTCAGGCAAAACAACAACACCAACCCCGGCACAAGCTCTAACCCGAACTACAAGGGAACCCTACCACAATGCAAGAGGTGCTACAAGCACCACACCGGGTATTGTAATGTTGTTTGCGAGAAGTGCCAACGGACCGGGCATGTTGGCAAGGATTGCAAGATTACTACATTGAATGTGAAGCCAAACCACAACCACAATGGGCCTAAGAAGTGTTATGAATGCGGGAAGACGGGCCATTTCAGAAACGAGTGCCCAAACAAGCGTAAAGATGGCGGACCACCACGTGCTAGAGCCTTCAATGTTAATGCAAGGGACGCACGTGACAACCCCGACTTAGTGACAGGTATATTCGAAATCAACCATCTTTTAGCTTCTGTCCTATTTGATACTGGTGCCGATAGGAGCTATGTGTGTAGACATTTTTGTGATAAGTTAGATTGGTCGTTAGTTCCTTTAAAGGAAAGTATGCTTGTCGAGGTAGCCAACGGAAAACTTGAAAAAGTTGACCAAATTGGCCGAGGGGCTATTATCAACATAGCCGGTGTAGACTTTCAGATAGACTTGATACCCATTAAGTTGGGGAGTTTTGATGTTATTGTTGGCATGGATTGGTTGACTAAGATAAGAGCCGAGATTATTTGTGGAGACAAAGCTCTTCGTATACCGCAAGGAGATGGCGAGCCATTGATCATTTATGGAGAGAGATGTAGCTCTCAATTGAACCTCATCAGTTGCATTAAAGCACAGAAAATAATGAAGAAAGGACGCCTTGCTGTCCTAGCTCATGTGAAAACCGTAGAAACCGAGGAGAAGAAAGTGGAAGATGTGCGTATTGTGAACGAATTTCCCGATGTCTTTCCCGAAGAATTGCCGGGATTACCGCCACCGAGGGCAGTAGAATTTCAAATCGACTTAGTGCCAGGAGCTGCACCTGTAGCTCGCGCACCCTATAGACTTGCACCTTCCGAGATGCAAGAATTGCAAAGCCAGCTACAAGAGTTACTTGATCGAGGGTTTATTCAACCGAGTTCTTCACCGTGGGGCGCGCCTGTGTTGTTTGTAAAAAAGAAGGATGGATCCTTCCGAATGTGTATCGACTACCGTGAGCTCAACAAATTAACAATCAAGAATCGATATCCTCTCCCCACGAATTGACGATCTTTTTGACCAACTGCAAGGATCGTGTGTTTACTCAAAGATCGATTTACGATCCGGCTATCACCAGTTGAGGGTGAAGGAAAGTGACGTGATGAAAACTGCATTTAGAACCCGCTACGGACATTATGAGTTTCTTGTAATGCCATTCGGTCTGACCAATGCACCTGCTGTATTTATGGACCTTATGAATCGTGTTTGCAAGTCGTACTTGGACAAATTTGTTATAGTCTTCATAGATGATATCCTCATCTACTCTAAGAGCGAAGAAGAACACGAGCATCATCTCCGATTAGTACTTGAACTTTTGAGACGTGAGCAACTTTACGCAAAGTTTTCCAAGTGTGAATTCTGGTTGAAGGAAGTTCAGTTTTTGGGTCATGTTGTGAGTGACCAGGGCATCAAAGTTGATCCCGCCAAGATCGAAGCTATCAGCAAGTGGGAGACCCCCACTACTCCGACCCACATCCGCCAATTTTTGGGTCTTGCCGGTTATTACCGAAGGTTTATCGAAGGTTTCTCTCTGATTTCACGTCCGCTAACCGCACTCACTCACAAAGGAAAGAAATTTGTTTGGGGAGACGAGCAAGAGAAAGCGTTTCAATTCTTGAAACGGAAGTTAACCACCGCGCCTATCCTATCACTTCCTGAGGGTAATGACGATTTTGTTGTTTACTGCGACGCCTCGAAAACTGGTTATGGTTGTGTGCTTATGCAACGCACGAAGGTCATCGCCTATGCTTCTCGTCAACTTAAGATCCACGAACGAAACTATACTACACACGATCTTGAACTTGGAGCCGTTGTCTTCGCGCTCAAATTGTGGAGGCACTACCTTTATGAAACTAAATGCACTATCTTCACCGATCACAAGAGTCTCCAGCATATATTCGATCAGAAACATTTGAATATGAGACAACGAAGGTGGATTGAGACGCTAAATGATTACAAGTGTGAACTTCGCTATCATCCGGGTAAGGCCAACGTTGTTGCTGACGCCTTAAGCCGAAAGGAGAGATCGGCACCTCTTCGCGTTCGAGCATTGAACATCACGATTCATTCCAATCTCCAGAACCAAATCCGAGCAGCCCAAGAACAGGCTCTCATAGAGAAGCACTTACGATATGAATATTTGAACATTCTCGTCTCTAAATTCGAGGTTAGAGAATCCGGACTCCGATGTTATGCCGGAAGAATTTGGGTACCACGCTATGGAGACTTACGGAGCCTCATATTGGATGAAGCTCACAAGTCAAGATATTCGATTCATCCCGGAGCGGGCAAGATGTACCATGATATTAAAGAACAATATTGGTGGCCGAATCTCAAGAAAGACGTTGCAGCTTATGTTAGTAAGTGTTTGACTTGCTCAAAGGTTAAAGCCGAGCATCAAAAACCTTCTGGGTTACTTCAACAGCCGAAAATCCCACAATGGAAGTGGGAGATGATAACTATGGACTTTATCACCAAACTGCCAAAGACAGTGGGCGGATACGATACCAGTTGGGTTATTGTTGACCGTCTTACCAAGACTGCACATTTCTTAGCAATGAAAGAAACCGATACAATGGAGAGACTTGCTCAACTTTATATTAAAGAGGTTGTATCACGACACGGTATACCCTTATCGATCATCTCCGATCGCGATCCTCGATTTGCTTCTAGATTTTGGCGTTCTTTGCAAGAAGCCATGGGAACTCGTCTCGACATGAGCACTGCATATCACCCTCAGACTGACGGGCAAAGTGAACGAACAATTCAAACCTTGGAGGACATGCTACGTGCATGTGTTATTGATTTTGGAAAGGCCTGGGAAAGGCATTTGCCACTCGCCGAATTCTCTTATAACAACAGTTACCACTCGAGCATTAAAGTTGCACCTTTTGAAGCATTGTATGGCCGCAAGTGCCGTTCTCCTCTTTGTTGGGCCGAGCTTGGTGAAGTGCAACTCACCGGGCCCGAGATAGTCCACGAAACATCAGAGAAGATTGCCCAAATTCAAAACAGACTCAAGGTAGCTCGTGATCGCCAAAAGAGTTATGCTGATAGTAAACGTAAAGACTTTGAATTCAACGTTGGTGACCGCGTTATGTTGAAGGTTGCACCTTGGAAGGGTGTGATTCGTTTTGGAAAGCGCGGAAAGTTAAACCCGCGGTACATTGGTCCTTTTGAAATTTTGGAGCGTGTTGGACCCGTTGCTTATTGACCTTCCAACACAATTGAGCTCAGTTCATCCTACCTTCCACGTATCAAACTTGAAGAAGTGTCTTGCTCCACCTGAACTGATCATACCATTGGAGGAACTTACTATTGACGTCAAACTTCACTTTGTGGAAGAGCCTGTTGAAATTATGGAACGTGAAGTCAAGGAGTTGAAACACAATAGGATTCCGATTGTCCGAGTTCGATGGAATGCCAAACGAGGACCTGAGTTTACTTGGGAACGAGAGGATCAAATGAGACAGAAGTATCCTCACCTTTTCCCACCTCCTCCATCACCTTCAGATTCAGCTTAAAATTTCGGGACGAAATTTTCTTTAACAGGTGGGTAATGTAACGACCCTGGATTTTTCCAACTTTTATTTATTAATAATTATTATTATTAATACTTGTGATTAAACGAATGTATGTTATTACATTTACTTGTTGCCATGATTAACCATACTTGATTCTTTAATGCCCGAAACGTCTTTGTGACATGCGTACATTACTCGAATAATATTTTAGAATATTATTTACATTCATGATTAATCTTATTAATCATTTTAATTAATTATGGCTACTAGTTAATTAATTGGGCTCTTGTTGGATTTATTTGTTAAGTAATGGAACTTGGGCCTTATTAATGTTAGTAGACTAATGAGTCCACTCTACCTCCCATGAAGGACTACTAGGAGCCCATGTTATGCTAATTGCTAGTAAATAATAAACATGGAATAATTAATTAGGTGGAAGACAATTTCTTACAAGCATGCTAGCAATATTCCCTCATGCACTTAGCTTTTCCCATTCCATACAAACACCACACTTCAATGCAAGAATAATGCATGTTGACCACCCCATGGATGGCCCAAAAACCGTCCCCTTTGTATGGGGAGGGGGAAGATTCAATTTTTTTTTTTGATACTTATTACTTGCATTCATCCCACTTCTACACACACTTCACTTTGATACTTCTCTTTCTATCATTTTTCTCTCTACTTGGTAAGTAACAAGGCATATTTCCTCTCCTTTTTCTCTCCTAAAAACCACCATCATCATCACTCTTTTACTTGATTCTTTTTGTTGTTTAGTTACTTGTTCATTGTTGTTATTTTGTTACATGTTCTTAGTTAATGTTTACTTACTTGTTGCAAGAACCAAACTTCCTAGTTTGTTCTTCATATTATCTTGTTATTCAAGAACATGCAAGGATCTAAACTCTATAGTTTATGGTTCTACAATTAGTGTTTCAAAGATTTAAAGTTCATAAGTTCTAAAAATCATACATGCATTCATGTTAGTGAACTTAAAAGTTTACTTTCTAAAGATCAAGACCTAGGCTTGAATCTTTAAAGGTATGAAACTCATGAACTTGTTACTTGTTTATTTAGTTTATCACTTTCATTCTTGCACTCTAATTACACTCTACTAGTTGATAATCAAAGTTTTGTAACTTATGGTTTCACTAAAGTAAAGATTCAAGTGCTAGTACTTATGATTTAACTTAATGACTTTACATAGACTTGCATTTGAGTTATGATGGTCAAGACTTGGTTAAGATGATGTAAACACATCCATGAGTTGTACACTTGAAGCTATATGCACCAAGGATGAGAACCATGATGATCATCAAGCACCAAGACCACCGGAACTCACTTAAACTTACTGTTCTGTCCAAACTTTCTGATCAGCTGAATCCGTAACAGACCAGTAGGTCTGGGCTGATCTAACCTTGATTTTTAGATATAACTTTTCGAGTAGATAACTTTTCATATAAGACTCGTCTTCATACGAGTTACGGTTTAGAGTCTATGGCCCTCCGAGCGTCACTAAGTCCATTTACTTTTCTAGTTTTCTGTTTCTGTTTTCTGTTTACTGTTTTCTGAGTCAGACCTAAACACCTGGGCTACTGTAACTGTGATATTAAGTTAGCTCTGTTCGAGTAGATAATTTTTCGTTTAGGACTCATCTTAATACGAGTTACGGTTTAGGATTTATGGCCCTCCGATCGTCACTAGGTCCTCTAACGTTGTGCAGAAAATTCTGACCTACTCGCACTTAAACCGTCGCCACGGTCAAACTAAGACGAGTTTGCTTCTGAGATTTTTACCACACTTAAGGGACTCATATACGGAGCCATGACCACTGGTCTCACCTTATTTCAGTAGGTATAGAGACCGTGGTGACTGACCGAAGTCAGCCTTCGTTTTAAAACTTCCTTTATGCACAAAACATACTTATACCTTTCGTTTGATGATGTTTGATGATGACCCTTATGACCTTATTTACATACTTATAAACCTTTTAAGACAAGCTACTGACTTAGTACTATTTGACTTAGGTTGAGGACTTTTGGACCGATTACTTGCACACTTTCCCGACTCTACATTACTACTATTTTTACCGCTACGTATCATTGTGAGTTATAGCTTTCCCTTTTTACTTTAACTTATTTTGGGAACTGAGAATACATGCGCATTTTATGTTTTACATAATAGGCACGAGTACTTAAACTTTATATATGTGTGGGTTATATAACGGCAGAAACATTCCCTTTAGCTCGGTAACGTTTAATCATTGGTTTTTGAACCGTGAACGCGAATCTTAGATATGGATCCATAGGGTTTGACATCCCCACTCGGGCTAGTCGCGCTAGCATTTAATGAGTGTTTAATACTTCGAGGTTATACGCATTTGCCAAGTGCACTTTCAGGGGGTACATAAACGTTAAGTTAGTTACCGGGTGCCCGCGGTTAAGCATATACTTTTACATACTTTTGAAACGCTCGTTGTAGCACCGAAATCTCATGGCCTTCTTACATTACTGTTATACTTAAACTATAGCTCACCAACCTTTGTGTTGACCTTTTTAAGCGTGTATTTCTCAGGTGCTTGAAGTCGCTTCCGCTATCATACTAGTCGTTCTGTAGAACCCGCTGCTTAGAGTCGTTATCGCATGACTACTTATCTTGCATTCAAACTTACATACTTTTGGAACTATATTATGTAACGACCTTTGTGGTCACGTACACTTATTTAATGCTTCTACTTAGTGAAGCTTACTTTTGGATTGTAAAACATGCGACGTTTGTTATGACGTCACTTTTATTAATGAATGCAAACTCTGTTTTGAAAACGCATATAGTACTTAACCTTGTAATGATCCTGTTGATGATGGTCTGTACATGATGATTTAGTACGGGGCGTCACAAATCTTCTTCATCCTCCTTCGATATTAGAAATTCTAAGATATCATCGTATCTTTCATTATAAATATCCTCGATATTTCTGAAGATATTTTCATAACTATTCTTATCTGAAATCATTTATCTCTTCGCAATATCAGTGTTACATCAGAAAGGAAACTGTTTTAGTTTCTAAATTCTGAAAAATTCGAACTTAAAATATGAATGTTATTGAAATAGTGTTGGGAACTGAAGCATGAGTTATTATAATATAATGACACTTGATCAACATGATTATATTACAGTAAGTCATGCTAAGTTTCTAATGGAACGTGATGATTCACAGACCATAACGTCATCATGTGCCATTTTACACGACTCTTACATTCTACCTAATCTCTAAACATATCAAGAACATATCTACCTGATATTTCTATCTTTTCTCTTGAATTCTGGTAATTTAACCCATCAAGATTGTGCTATTACAATTTCTTTCTTAGAACATTAGTCATGTTCATTCGAAACTTCATACCTACGAATTCTGGATCATTATTCGTTTGACTTAAAGTCGGGAAGAGAAAACAAATGTACGGAACTCCAAAATATAAAGGAAAATATAAAGCCTGACAACAATTACAAACCGTGTATATCAATGTGTATAGCAATATAAAGAAACGGGAGAATGAAAAACACTATAACCCCAAGGTAGTAGTAGAAGAAAATAAATTCCTCCGGTGATAGATGAAAAAGAAGAATGACAGATATGAAGGTCGGGAATATATCCAGTATTAGAACTGAATGGAGCATATTAACGAATGCTTTAAAGTATGAAATGAGGGAGAAAGAATAGAAGGTATGAGCTATGGAAATAAAGAAACGAAGAGTGTGGATTTATAGTGAAATATTCGACAGAGCAATCGAAATAGATTATCACATTTAAGCAAAGAGGATCTTAATTTCCTTAATTATCGAAGAATCAAATCTTATTACGAAGATTTTCTCTAAATCCCTTAAATTCCGAAAATCAACCGCGACTACATCACCAGTTGAGACGAACATGTATTTATTCATTTCACACTTTTTGTGATAGCTTCACTCGTACTTTTCACATAAACAAATTATTTTATTCACTAATGATAAAACTCTAATTTCCAGCCGGTATGAGTCATGGAAACATACTTATTGTCAGCCATGATGATCCCAAAAAAATTTCGGGACGAAATTTTTTTAACGGGTAGGTATTGTGACGACCCGAAAATTTTCGACCAAATTTAAACTTAATCTTTATATGGTTTCGACAAGATAAGCAAAGTCTATTAAACTGAGTCTCAAAATTTTTGAACTGTTTACATGGATACATTTAACCTTTTACCATCCCCGACGATTCACGAACAGTTGTGTGTAAATAATTATGTATAAATATATGTATATGTATATATATATATATATATATATATATATATATATATATAAACATAAATAAGTATAGATATAATAATGTGGAATAATAAAATACAAACTTAATTATCATAATTAAACATGTAAAATAAAATACAAGAAAAGAAAGTTGTTATTAAAATAAATCTATGTATAGATATATATATATATGATTTATGTAATAATTATTAGCATATGTATTTTGGAATATTTATATAAAAGTTATAAATATTATATGTCGAAAATTATTATTATGATGAAAGAATATAATATTTTAAATAAATATATATACAATACTCATATATATAAGACAATTATATTTTCATATTTAATATGCAAACACATATTATATAATGTATTTATATTAAATATTTGACATATGTTATCATATAATATATATATATATATATATATATATATATATATATATATATATATATATATATATATATATATATATATATGGTAATATATAATATTAACATGTTAAACATAATTACAAGTTAAAAATATAATTATTATATTAATGTTATTATTACTTTCATTAATATTAATATTAAAATCAGTATTAGTTATATTATTATATATAATATATATATATATATATATAAATATATATATATATATATATATATATATATATATATATATATATATATATATATATATATATATATATATATATATATATATATATATATATATATATATATATATATATATATATATATGAAAGTTGATACATATAATTTGTTGTAGTATTATTATTACTAGTAATATTATTATCATTATTAATATCATTATTATTATTATTAGTAGTAAATTTATAATTTTATTTATTACTACGATTAGTATTATTATTTTAGTTATTATTACTATTATCATTAAAAATCGTTATTATTATTATAGTTATCATTATTATTATAAATAATACACATTATTATTATGAATAATATTATTATTATCTTTTTTATAGTTAATATCATTATTATGAATAATATTATTATTAATATAATTATTATATTATTATTAATATTAACATATTTATTATTAATATTTATTAAATATAAACATTTAACACAGATGATTACAAGATTCAGTTTCAAATCGTTGTCTATACTATTTGTATTGTCTGCTAATTGATTCCATTATCCTGGATAAACCAAAATCTGTTCTCTATCAACATCAATTTTTATATTTTATTTCTTTATCTGTCCTTCCTGTCTGATATTGTTACCAGTCGACTTCAAGAAATCGATTCATGTTTGTACATCAATTATTCGATGGCACATTATATAGTACAGACCACAATTCGAAAGATTTAACAGAAAAATGAAATTACAGCTCGTATCCTCTGTTCTTGTCACCTTCTAACCAAAAGCCTGAATTCAAATAAAACTTCAAAATCTATTAATGTAGTAGTATTAGGAATCGTCCATTGAAACTAACTGTAAGTTTTCAATCTCCAATTCATTTTATTAATTTTGAATTTTGAAGTCAAACGTTAAATTCAAAAAGTCAAACATTTTGTTCATCAAGAAATTCGTAATTGTTTTAATGTTTCTGATTAAATTAATAATTCCTAAAGTTTATAGGAAGGGTTTAAAACATAATTCACGTTATAATTTTAACCTAAAATGATCTAAAACTGGAAATTCCATTTTGAGTTCATAGTGTTCTTGACCGTGATATACAATAACTTGAATTCGAAACAATATTCAAAAACTAGAAATGTAGAGTTGTTAGAAATCTTATAGTGAAACTTTCTGTAAATTTTCAAACCTCAATTTATTATATCGATTGTTAATTTCAGAGTCAAAATATTAATTGAAAAAGTCAACCGAATTGTTCTTCATGAAATTGGATTTCTAATTAATATTTCTAGTTCAATCAATAATTTTAAAGTATTAGAATTTTGATTTAGAAGATATTTCATGAAGGAATGGTGGTCTAAAAACTATCAAATCTCAAGATAAATTTTGTTGTTCTTAGTTTTATTTTTTTAAACTTACAGCTTCTGCTTCGGTTTTAATTTTTCTTTATTAATCAAACATTCATAACAGTTGAACATGATTCGATTTTGACTCATAAAACCTAATGAATAATTCATTGTGATGCGTTGGTCTGAACTCTGGTTGAATTGGATTTTGAAGAAGGAAAAGGAAATTGAGAAAATATGTTAAATATAATTAGGTTCATATGATACCAGGAAAAACAGAATCAGATGAGTGGTTGAGAGTATTGACGGGTTAGCGAGAGGTCATGGGTTCGAGCCCGGTTCGTGGCAATTCTTTTTAGAAAAGCTTTTTAAAAGGGTATACATTTTTCTTTCATTTCTATTGTTGTTATTGTTGTTGTTGTTGTTGTTGTTGTTGTTGTTGTTGTTGTTGTTGTTGTTATTGTTATTATTATTATTATTATTATTATTATTATTATTATTATTATTATTATTATTATTATTATTATTATTATTATTGTTATCATTATTTATTGTTATTATTATTATGTTAACATAAATATTGTGATTAATATTATTATCATTTTTGTTATTAAGTAAAATCATTAGGTATTATTAGTGTTATTATTAGTATTATTAATATTGATATTAGTATTATTATGAGTAGGATTATTATTATTATTGTTAGTATGAAAATAATACAAACTATTATCATTAATAATAGTATTAGCATCATTTTTGAATTATTATTATTATTACTAACAAAAGTATTATTATTAAGATTACCATTGGTAATAAGGTTGTCATAATTATTATTGTTTTTATTGTTAAGTTAAGTATTATTATAACTATCACACTATAATTTATTATTATCATTAAAATGAGTATTATTATCATAACTATAATTATTATTATCATCATTAATATTAATATTAAGGTTATTATTATTATTACCACTAATATGATTATAAGTATTATTATTTATATTATCATGAGTATTATTATTATGTAATTACTTAAATCATTATCATAATTATCATTAACAGTAAAATTAATATTTTATAGTTATTATCATTAACATCATTATTATTATCACTAATAGAATTATTAACATTATTACCTTATTAGAAATGTTAAGTATTATAAATATTATCATCTTACCATATTTAATATTATTTTAATATTATTATAATTATTATTTTTTACAAACAAATGATATATATATATATATATATATATATATATATATATACAAATATATTTAATACATACAACATAACAAAATTAATATTTTTATATACAAAATGAATATATGAAACATATATATATATATATATATATATATATATATATATATATATATATATATATATATATATATATATATATATATATATATATATATATATATATATATATATATATATATATATATATATTTATTCGATTATAATTATGTGTGTTAATATATATACAAATGATATAGGTTCGTGAATCCAAAGCCAACCCTACATTTGTTCAATGACGTCATATGTATTTTTACTACGAAATACATTATCGTGAGTTCATTTGCTCCCTTTTACTCATTATATTTTTGGGACTGTGAATTCATGCAAAGTTTTAATAACTGTTTTACAATATTTATATGTGTGAGTTCATTTGATCCCTTTTTATTAAATGCTTTTGCAATATATTTTTGGGACTGAGAATACATGAAATGCTTTTATAAATGTTTGACGAGATAGACACAAGCAAAACATTCCTCTAATAAATTATTATACATACAGAAGTTCTGCTGAATTAGTTGGACGTTATAATTGCCACTCATTGATGTGAATATTTCCCCCTGATTATTAGAGCTTGGTAACCTAAGAATTAGTGAAAGCCACTAATTGACACGAATCCTAAAGGTAGCTACCGGGTTTAACACCTCCACCCAGAATGTTCACTAGACAGAAGAGCTAGTGGGCGTGGTGTTTAGTACTTCGAGGTTTATATATTTATACAGACGAGAGGTTCTGTTTTTGGGATATTATTTATGCGCATTAAATATTAAGGTCGGTTACCAAGCAGAGATTATGTATAAAGAGAATGATTTTATACACAGGTTATGTGTATGTTATTTTGTACACGAGATATGTGTACGGTTACTAAGATTTATGAAAAATGATTTCGTACACGAGAAATGTGTATTGTATTTAAAAGAAATCGCATGTCCATTACAGGTGGGTATAGGATTCAGGCCCATTTGTATCATGCACATTTAAATCTTATGGTCTATCAAAATCACTGAATTTTATTGTTTATGATAAATCTATGAACTCACCAACATTTTGGTTGACACTTTTAAGCATGTTTATTCTCAGGTATGAAAGAAATCTTCCGCTGTGCATTTGCTCATTTTAAAGATATTACTGGGAGTCATTCATGACATATTTCAAAAGACGTTGCATTCGAGTCGTTGAGTTCATCAAGATTAATATTAAGTCATTCATAGTTTTGATATATTATAAAAGAGTATGCATACTTGTCAACTTTCGATGAAATGAAAGTTTGTCTTTTAAAAACGAATGCAATGTTTGTAAAATGTACCATTTAGAGGTCAAATACCTAGCAATGGAACCATATGTTATTGTATTCATCCTTATGAATTAGGACGGGTCGTCTCATAGTGTCTTGGTTTGGATTGGTTTTCAATTGTTCCTTAGTTTAAATAATGAAGTTTGGTTTTCTTAAGGGATTTAGATTACCAAAGGGTTTTAGGGGACTTTCAACCTAGGCTAAGTACTAATGATAATTGCATGATTCAACTAGATCAACTGATATAAGCTTATGGGAATTTGCAAGTGTTGATTTGTTCATAAGAACATCTAGTAGGGATACTAGCATAAGTTTGAACACAATTAGCTCTTAAGTGAACAATAGAACAATCTGAATGCTTCAAGTGGATTAAACAAGTGTGCATGCTTTTAATATTGATATTTACTTAATCACTTATCGTTTTTAGTTTAATTTGCAATAGTTTTCTTAATATCTCAAATTCAAAAACCCCCCCAATCAAACGAACCTTAGATTGATTGTGAGTTTCATCGATTCAACTAGCAATCACCGCTCTCTTGGGATGAACCTTAAACGGAAAACTTGCTAATTACAACTACCGAGTCATTGTTTCTCGAATGCTTGTCACATAGTTGAGTCCACGTTTAAGTATAAATATAAAAGATATAATGTATGTTTGTGAGAGCATATCAGACATATAAAAAATCCTATGTGATAGTGCCATTTAGGAAGGCATTATTGATGTCAATATGTCGAAGTGGCCAATTGTTATACGGAGTATAACACAAGGTGCATGATAACTCAGATTGTGACGGGCTTGGTAACGAGGCTAAAGGTGTCATGGTAATCAATATCTGACCGTTGATGAAATCTCTTTGCAACTAAACGGGCTTTGAACTTGTGAACAGATCCATTAGAGTTTCGTTTGACACGAAAGATCCATTTTCTCCCGAGTAAGTTTTAATCGGTTTTAGGGACTATCCCACGTATGATTTTGCATGAACGCATTGAATTCAGATGATATAGAGTCGTGCCTTTCTTTATGTTTAAGTTCCCGTGTGATGCACGTGGGTTTAATAGTTGCAGGAAGCGGATGAGTGGTGACATCGTTCACGAACACAAGGTTAAAATACTTGAGGTTGGGGTCATAGATCCGAGTAGGTCGAGATGGTGGAGGTGATGGTGCTTGCGCCGAAGGATGTGCATGTGGAGAGAATGCATGTGTTACCAAAGTAGATGGCATAGTGGGAGTTGTGTCAGAAGTATATGTCGTATCTGTTGGAGTGGATGTAGCAGCAGAAGTATTAACAGTGGGCAAGGTAGAGGGCTAATATGTGGGAAGTGAAATAATTCCCTGGTATCAATTGGTTGATCAATTTGATTAATGGACATAAACATGATGTGTGCGTCCTCATTACATGGTGTATATGGTGTAATCCCGAATTTTTTAAACGAGAATTCTGTTTCTCGAAACAAGACATGACGCGAGATATATATCTTGTGGATTTCAGGATCATAACATCGATAGGCATACTAGGAGAGTGAATAACCCAAGAATACACATGTCTTGGACCGTGGCTTAAGTTTGGATGTGGTGTAGGGACGAAGCCATGGATAGCATAAACATCCAAAGACTTTTAGTCGTGTATAGTTGGGGCTACGTTTGAATAGTACTTCAAGAGGTGTTTTATTGTGGAGTGTGGGTTTCTGAAGTCGGTTGATGATGTAAAGGTTCAGTTTTGATTTTCGAGTTAATGTGCGTTTGATAAAATTGAATGATTATGCGTTGAATGGTTCATAATCTGAACGATTTAAAGGTTCTGAATGTAGTTAATACTGAATGGCAGTAACATATTTAATAATCATTTTGAATAATAACTTGAATGATGTAATTGAGCATCAAATGTTATTCAGAGTTCATAAACAAATAAAATGAATGCTAATGATTGAGCATTCAACGCTGAACTAGGGATGTCAATGGTCACCCGATCCATTGAATATCCACCCAATTCACCCGCTTCGTGATGAACATGGATGAACCTAAATGGTTACGGATACAGATATGGATGAACCTAAATGGATATGGATATTGACATGGATGAAAAGTTTTATCCATGGGTATATCTATTAAAACCCGAAATACATACATAATTATAGATATGTGCTCACATTTTTACTATTCAAAATGCATTTATCGTTAGATTTACATTTTGATTTCAATCTTATAATAAAATAACTATAATATATATTATAATAAAACACATATATCTAACAAAATAAACATACATATTACATATTTAATTTTTCATAATCTATGTTATATATTAGATTCAACAAATTTTTACAAAGATTGTACATTCTTGTGGATATATTTTAATTATACAACAACAACAACAACAACAACAAAACCCAATACCACATGAGTAGTATATGAGGAGGTGAGATGTAGACAATCATTCCCATATCCGAGAATAAAAACAAGTCATTTCTTCACCCGAGTGAAACACTCTCAAAAATTTAATTATGTAATGTTATATTTATTTTTGCTATACTACATTTTTTTTTCATCGCATATGAGGAATGATTATAAGAATTTTTTAATATTTAATGAATATCCATTAATCGCTTAATTCAGTAGATATGAATATGGATTGATGAACTGAATTTGAAAGTATACATATATGAATATGAATGGCAAAAAACAAAATGAATATGAATATGAATACAACATCAATTTATATTGATCTATTGTCATTAAGCTCCTGAACTATTTAATTAAGAATTAATTAAACGTACCGGTTGAAACTGAACTGAAGAACCCCCTTGTTGAGTACACTGGTGAACATGCTCAAATAAAAATGGGTATGCACCAATCTATCCATCCATCAACCTAATCTATCCTATCCTTTGATAAAGTTATGCTTGCGATGATATTCTGTTGGTGTGAAAAAATGTGTGGTGGGTCCCACTATAATGGATAACATTTCCTTTGGCCTTTATTCATTCACTATAAATAATACTACAAAATAAATAAATATTTCCATAACTATCCAACTCCCAAAAAAAAAATTAAAAATCACATCTCATTTCTCTGTTTCTCATCTTCTCAATGGGCCCCACTCTTATAGACGCACTCAACGTCCGAGTAGTCGGAACCGGTAAAAAATTCCTAGTTTTTTCACACGGATTAGGCACCGATCAGTCCGTTTGGCATCGCATTTTACCGTACTTTCAATCTCGTTATAAAGTCATCTTGTACGATCTCGTGTGTGCCGGTAGCGTTAATCCTGATTATTTTGATTTCCGTCGTTATATTTCGCTCCAGGCTTACGTCGATGATCTTCTTCAAATACTTGATTCAATTGGCGTTGATCGGTGTTACTTCGTCGGCCATTCGTTATCGTCGATGATCGGAATCCTCGCGGCGATTCGTCGGCCGGAGCTGTTTACTAAACTTATTCTCATCGGTGCTTCACCTCGGTACGCCCTAATTTCTCATTGATTTAATTTCGATTACTGTTTTTATATTGATTGAACAAGTGAAGCTGATTCAATTTAGGTTTAGTGTTTACCGAATCTTTAATTTATGTTTTTATAGTAGTAGTTAAATTGAGTATAATTTCGTTGATAGGTGCTCTGATTTATGTGAATGTTGATTAAATTCTGTTGAATTACATAAATTAGATCTAACGATAAACGGATTTGGTCATATTTTAGTGAATCACTTGGTTATAATACAAGTAATTGGGATGTTAATGGTTGACCTAAACCTATTAAACCGGCCAAATCAAAGTTTGGCCGGTTTGGACTGTTCATTATTTATAACCGGTAAGAGTGTCTTGGTTGTTTCAAAGCTTAAACTGGCCTCTTAAAACCAAGCAATTAGAGTACATTATATTATATATCATATATATAAATCGGTTGTTATAAGTATTAAATTCAAATGACTTGAGTAGGATTTTAACAAACACTTCCATATTTGCTTCATCAAGTGTTTCATTTGCAAGTTTGTCAATCTATGCAAGTAGCCAAATTCACATCAAAGATGGTATATGAAAACTTATGTAACAATGTTATGAAAGTCAAGTTTTATTAATTGATACTGTATGTTGTTAACCACTTTAAACCGAGATTTTATTAGATTATGAAAGTAATTAGATAATATGATTTGTACTGTTACACGAGTTATGTAACTTGAATGTTAATTAGCATGATTTTTATTCCAAGTTTTTTACGAAAATAATGGTTAAAACTGTCCTGATGACAAAGGCGGACCTAGTATCAATTCAGTGGTAAAAACTGTTCTGCCGATAGTGTAAATTTTTTCGAGTTTTAACTATTGACACTCGTGACTACGTTTTCGATATCCGCTACTGCCTGCCGAACTAAACCAGCTTTGATGACTTCGGTTGGTTTTGTTTGACACACTAATTTGGTTGGTTTGGTTGAGAAATGTCCCACCGTGGTTACCGATCTGGTTGAAATTATATGCTCAAACCGGGTCTAAGTAAATCTTATATGGTATGCATATTTATGTACATGCAAAAAAAAATATAGGTTTAAAGGATGTATAATTCATTGGTCATTCACATCTTCTTAATATATGTTCACTTTTAAAAAGTTTTGTCATAAATAAAGCGTTTTAGACATGAATTTTTTTTAACTTAATTTTAGGTTCTTGAATGATAAAGACTACCACGGCGGATTTGAAGAAGGAGAAATCGAGAAAGTTTTCCAAGCAATGGAATCAAATTACGAAGCTTGGGTTAACGGGTTCGCTCCATTAGCAGTGGGCGCAGACGTGCCCACTGCCGTTCGCGAATTCAGCCGGACATTATTCAACGTCCGGCCAGATATCTCACTATTCGTTTCACGAATAGTATTCACTAGTGATTTAAGAGGCGTGTTAGGGTTAGTCAAAGTGCCATGCTGTATAATTCAAACGGCAAAAGACATGTCAGTACCCACATCGGTATCTATGTACTTGAAGGAACATCTTGGAGGGCGGGTTACGGTGGAGATGATGAATGTTGAAGGTCATTTGCCACATTTGAGTGCTCCGGCATTGTTGGCTCATCATTTAACAAGAGCTCTTTCTAGATAGATGATGTGATGATGATGATGTTTTTGTTATGGTTTTTGATTGTGGGGTTTAATGGGCCTAACTAATTAATTAAATTGAATGACTATATATCTATCTATAGTTGTATCCACTTGAAAGAATATTGGTGGATGGATATATGGCTATAGATTCGGTGACCACATGTCGAATAATTTGTGGACGATGGGAAAATGATAAGTATCTCCATCTTCTGACGTGTTCTATTGTCTTCTTCTCGTTTGTCCTTATTTTACGTGTCCGTACAACATCCCATTATGATTCTAGAAGGAAATTTGTAAAGCACGATCACCATAAATCCATAATATTTTTATTTATTTATTTTTTCGAGAAAAGGTGATATATATAAATAACAAAACAAGATCTAAAGGCCTTAGAAACTGGTATAAGATATTTAAGATCAAGCGTGATCACTATCTAATGAAAGATAATTTGATGTACCGTTGTGCATTGTGGTTTGTGTGGATGACAGTAGACGATCTAAACAACTATAGAATTGGTGGTCCGGCGTCGCATTTAAAGTTACGATCAAAATTTTCATTTGTCGATTCAAGCACGTGTCTGTATATGCCAAGAGAGTCTGCCATTAAAACGATTTGTTTAACATGTCTTGTGCTCAAATGATCGTGTATATATATATATTTTTTTTTGAAAGGCAAAATGATCGTGTATATTTAATTAAGAATCTCTAATCATCACAAAATTTTGGGAACTATGGTGTTCTACAATTTACAGTATATAAATATATTAATTCTACTGTAATTACTTTTCAGTGTTCAATAATGTCTGTAATTTATATTAATATTTACTAGAATAAGTTTTATTGTTAGAAACGTAAAATAAAACCGTACGCTATGGGTAATCAAGTGTTGGTGTGTGAATGTTGCCTGGATTTGAAAGTGGGACTTTAACCAAAAGATTTTATTGAAGACTGTTTGTGTAATTTTAAGAATAAAACAAGAATCTACAGCTTTGCTTCAACATTATTAGGAATCATACAGTTATAATCTTTCACGAAGAGGTTTGGAGAGAGAACGCATTACATGCGTCTCTTGTAGTAACAGAATCGAAACCATCAGTCATGTTTTGTTCAATTGCGATTTAGCTATAGCACTTTGGCGTCAGATATACAGATGGATGGATAGTGAGCTACATATCTTCGGTGATCAGGCAGGATTCTCGAGTTGCTTCGAAGATTGGGATGCTTCGTCTACAACCAAAACAAGATTGTATGTTATTTTGCAGCTACATTTTGGCACTCTTAGAGATACATGGACAGTTAACCCGCGAAGGCGTTGAAGAAAAACGCTTTATTTGATTCAATTGTTTTGTTTTCTTTTACTTTGCTAAATTCTAGAGGAAAATCGAATGTAAATTGGAATGTTTGGCAATTAAAACCATTGTAATTTTTTAGGCTTTCCTAGCTTCTCGCTAGGGAGTCTTTATTAATAATATTTGTGGCCGTTACAAAAAAAAAAATAGGACCACATGTGTAATTTTGAAAAGGACAGTAAAGGGATCAAACATGTTCGCAGCATTCTTTAGGGATCGTATGTGTAAAACTTTTGTCATTTTAAGTGTTGGAAAAAGAACATAGACGGAAGCCACTCCAATTATATCAGAGCCAGGTTTCGATCCTGGGACCTGTGGGTTATGGGCCCACCACGCTTCCGCTGCGCCACTCTGATTGTTGCTTACATTCGTATAATAAAGTTATTTATACCCTATAATCACTTTTGTTTGCATTTGTACTCTCATTATTTTACTTTAGTGATCATTTGATTTACGCTCTAATGTACATGTCTACTACTTCGTATGGCAATAGTTACATATATTAATCATATATATATATATAGAGAGATCAAGCTTGTTCGTATGGCAATAAATGCATATATTAATCATTACGATCACTTTAGCATCGTCAGAAAGTAAGTTTACTTGATCATAAAATAACATGGCAACAATTGTGATTTCACAAAATTACCAGCTTCTGCTAACTGCTCATAATTGAATTTTTTTTTTTCTACATTGGAAGTTTATCATATTGAAGTACAATAGGAAGTAGATGACGACAACATATTCAGTACTCACAAATCTACAAACAGAAAGAGACTCCGAAAACTAAGCTTTAACTACCTACATCTAAAATCTACTTACACTTGACAATCTTCAGATCCAAGGATTCAGCTAGTAAAGAAGAACCTGAAACTTCAATTTTGTCATTTGCAAAAGGGGGTTCATAGGTGGTAATTCATACCCATTCATAATTGGTTTCTTTAGGTATAACAAGACCAATTAAGCAGTCTGCAGTATCAGGTGCAACAGAGAAAAGAGAACATGTTTCACTGGAATACGGAAGGATGAACAAAAGCCTTGCCCAAATGGTGTTTGTAGCTGGAATCTTTATCACTCCGGCACACTCTCTCTGCTTCAAGTACGATATAAAATCCTGAAACTGCAGAATCGGAAATAGATTGTCATTGTGCTGACAAGAAACTTGATTGATTGGATTTTCTATAACATCATGGTGTTTTAGCGAGGGAATGTGCGTATGTGTGCGGTCACTTTAAAAATATCTGAGCGGTTTGGAAGACCGTAGTATCAAATATTCCAATTTTCTGAAAATTTCATTTGCACCTGTTTGTATCGAACTAGATAAGTTCTATCTTATGAAATAACCTTCCCACCACTTGTTAATGATGTAAACGGTGATCACTTATTAACGTGACAGCCATATATGACAACACATTATCAACAGGTGCCACGTAATCAAATTTAATTGTTATAAAAATAAGATCTTTAGAATAGTAAGTTTTCAGAAATTTAATGCATAACATAGAACTTATCTTTGGTTCGATATATACCATGGAAAAAAAAAGTTCAACTTGAGCAGACTTTGGTGTAATTTTCCCTTTTATTTCTAGAAGGTCAAGTTTGCTATTAGCTGAATGAGCATTAGTTCCATTTTATATGCTCACTTGAGCAAACTTAGGATAAAAACTGGTTTAAATAAAAAAGTTATAATTTTAAGGAGACCATAATTAGGACAAGATAACTTACGCCTTTGTGGTCACCAGCAGAAGTCGGGAGCAGCTGACACACCTCTCTCTATATTACATGCAACAATTCAATAATATTAATATCTTGAAGAATATGGTAAAGCTGCAATTTCAAATCTTTCATGTTTTAATAATGAAATAATGTAATAAAACTTATACAAAAATTGTCATTCCATATATCAAAATAATTTATTATAATCAATAAGAGATGTTTATGTTTTCCCTTAGTTACCACAAAAGGGAAACGTCCTTTATCAACTTGAATAATCTGAGGTATTTATGTTTTTGTTGTGTTGAAAATGAACAAACTTTGGTGTCATGAGAAACTGATTATAATTTAATTTGTAAAATAAAAAATAAATAATTACCGACAAAAGAGGGTTGAAATTTGAGATTGAAAAATAATACTCCGTATTGTTTAAAAGACACGAGTTAAAAGGCAAGTACAACTGTGAACACGTGATGGTCAAAATTTAAGGGAAATGTTTTTAAGACCTTGCGTCCTTATGATGTACATGTAAAGGCACATTCAATGATACGACTCCACTTTAACACCAATAAGGCCACTTAGTCTGCTTAGAAAACTTGCTCATTATTTTCATTCCATCGTTTTCTCTACAATCTATATGTGTACTCTCCTAAAATTAATTGCTTTAACATATATTTATAAGATGCATTATGCTCTTACAACATAACAAGCTTCAATGAACATACAAAAGATAAGATAAATGCTCTTAAGAATATCTATGTATTCTCAAAGATAAACAGGATATAATCATCACACAACTTTCTAATATTACGCATACATCTTAATACTAAGGAACATCCAACTGCATTATAAAACGGGAGAGATAGGAATAGTCAAGGTCTAAAGTAAATATAGATAGTATATGAGAAAGTGATCTAAACTTAAAGATTTGGATACACCTATTTAGTTCATCCTTCACTGACTTGACACTTTTAACATCTTAATGGTTCGAATGCAGGCATGAATTATAGTTATCCACTAAACAGATTTACGATTGATACATTTTCCTGTAGGGAACACGGGAGTATTTTGCTCCATTCTAACCAACAGAAATACACCATTTTCACACGAAAGTAAAAATACCAATTAGCTATTTTGTTCAGACGATACACGTCGTGATATCAAAAGAAGCATATATTAAATTAAGAACAAGTCTAACATAGAGAACAGATAGTGGGCAATTGTAAAATGTGATCGGGAACTCACTTTATGTGGTGGGGTGCTAGAGAATGTTGACATCACATGTTTAAAATCAGTCCGCTTTGTTATATCCAATTTAGTAGGCCATCTGCAAAACCAGCAAAAGATTATCAGTTACTAGCAACACTTGTTTCTTTGTAGCAAGAAATTATTAAAAAAAAGAAAGAAAAAAGATATAGTACTCTGCAGGCTCTGAGATGTTGTTATCGGAATAGTTGCAGACATCCGACTGAAGTCTATGTGCATGTATTGTCGAATAGTGGACCCCACTTTTACTCAATGTGCCCTGCCATTCACGACCTCCTGCTACCGAAGATTCCAATGGTGGCGGTGGTGGTGGTGGTTGAGACTCGAGCGTAGGAGGAGATGGCGGCAATGGTGGTGGCAATTCAGGAGGAATAGGTGGCAAGCTTGGATGAGGAGGAAATGGAGGCTGTATGTTTTGCTGAGGTGGCAATGGAGGTGGCGGGTGAGGTTGAGGTGGACCATAAAACATGTGAATGTGATCATGATGCTGTGGCAATGCAGTTCCTTGTACCTGGGCCAGTGGGGTCACAGAAGCGGGTAAGAAAGGAGGTGGTGCGACAGCATGATTATGAGCATTCAAAGGCATGTGATGAATCATTCCATGTGGGTCCCATGAACTATTTGGAGGGTAATACATAGGCCTCATGTATGAAGATGATTGCATTGGCTCTGGTGGTGGAGCATGATTATGCCCATGAATAGGTGTCGAATGTGGTACACTTTCTGGATTACCATAAGTCCAATTCTGTTCGGGAGCACCAGATGCGATATGACCACCTAAAATTTTATTACAAACAAATAAAACACAAGAATAAAAATAACCCCTTTTGAAATACATAATAAATATTTATTGAATTTAACCTGCTTGATATAGATATCCATTTTGCATAGTAACTCCTTGATTGACCATATTCATTCTTGGAGAAGTCAACTCCATGGGGTTTGTGCTGTGTGTTCCATAATGACTGCACAAACATGGTTCATATGATTCATATTAAAAAAGTAACATACATTTGTGATCACTACAAACCTATCCTTGTGTTTATCAAGTGTTCAAGTAGTTAAGTTACAAGTTTACAGCCAATGTATATTCCTCCTATACAACCATTAGTAAATACAGAAACAAAAGGACATACTCATTTATACTCCGTAACATATGTTAAGTAAAGCTAAAAGAGTATAAGCAAAGATGATATGCAAAAAATCATTTTACCATGGAGCTTGAATTTGCAATTAGTTAAAATATTATTGTAAACTGAAAACAAATTATTGTAAAATTCACAAGTGGAGAAAATACATTTACACATTTTATGCCAATACGAATCAATCAACTATTTCTGTGTGCATTCTTTAAAATTGGTTTTCTTGAAAATTTCAAGAAAAGACTAAAATCGTACCTGAATCCAACCATAGTTTGAGCATGAGGTGAACTACCAATAGCAATTCCAACATTGTTGTGTCTTACATCAACATGCAGAGGACCAACAGATGGCGACTGATAAAAATCCCGTTTTTCCTTGCGATACTGTCTAAGATGTGCGATTACTGTAGCTGCCTCTTCGGGGGTCCCAAATTCCAACAACAATGCACCTTCACTCAAAAGATCATTAACCGCAAGTGAGCCCTTAAAAAGTACTTTCTTTGATTCATACAATACTTCATCCTTATCTGATTGGCTATATATATTTCCAACATACACATGACAACTAGAACCAACAAGCAGACCATGATTATCACCTCGTATACCCAACCCTACATCTAAAAATTTTATAACGAGACAAGCACCCCATAGAGAACGTCCTCTCATAACTTCCCTAGCCTTTATAGCATCCATAATGTATCTATAGTCGATCACTGCAAATCCTTTAAAAGGCACGTATAAAAGTTTATCAATGGGACCGAATCGTTCAAATTGGAACCTTATGAGTGGCTCAGACGCCTCGGGACCCAATGAGCCCACCCAAATATGTCTTGAAGCTGAATATACATCCATTGCAGCACGATCCCCATCAAAGTGCCATGATTCAAATCTAGAGACATTCAAGGGTACACCATTTTCTAGTCTTGAAGCATGCTTATCCATGTTGGGCGTTAATGAGCTGGCACGAACTGCTTTGGGCGTCGATGAGCTGGCACGAGGCAAGTCTCTATGATCCACAAAATCCACATCCATAGATTGTGGACCTCCACTGTTATTTGGACTTGTCGAGCGTATATCTTGTTCTGATGAGCTGGCACGAGACAACTGTCTATGTATTAGTTTGGACGGACTAAATACATCAGTTTTGTTGTTGTCGACTTGTTTTTCATGTGACTTCAATTGTTCTGTAAATGAAGTAAATATTCTCTCAAAAGCAGAGGTTATAGCAGAGACGAAATCAGGTGATGATGATTTCATTATACTATTAACTGTCGAGAATATCCATGACTTCAAAGATGGATCCTTATCAAGAACCTGCTCGGAAGATTTCATAATATCATAAACAAATTACGTTTTGTATTTATAAACTTCTATTAGTATGGAACTAACTTGTTAAAATCGCATATAAAACTTACATACATGGATATACTTGTAATTGCATGTTATTAGAGTGACAAAAGGTAGCATTGTAATGACATATTAAAGAGGTGGCAATCTCAACCCACTTACTTATTTATTTATAGTTCTGTAATGGTTCATCCATACCATGTCAGACAGGTTGAACCAGAAAGATAATCGTAAAAGGGAATGGTTTAAACATCCCAAACACAATTTTATTTAATAAATTTGATCATTACTGACATAATATAAATTAGCTAGTAACATTAGCATCCTAAATCCATTTTTAAACAAATAAGCAAGAAGTTCCTCAAGCCAACTCGATATGTTTCTACCTGTAACCAAAAAAGTAACCTTTTTGACCCGTTACCCAACCCACAGAATTTTCAACCTCTTTATACATGTATCACAACTATTGATATATTTACAGATGTCATACCAGACCCAATAAGCTGCTTTTAGACCCAGAAGACGCATCTTCATGAAGACTGTTGTTTATCGAAACTTGCTCACCAATGGTGTCGATTCTAGTTGTCACCTGATTAAGAAAATAAATGCCTCCATTTAAACCAGTATCAGTTAAATCGGACCTACTAAGTTCAAAGCAAGCTTCGAGTATATTTCTAGGGCACTTAAAGAATATCCACATGATGCATAACGCACGACATCTGGATAATGTGACAGCTGGCGCCTCGTCACCATCAGAAAACTTCTTTTGGAGTTCAGAAGTGTTTAGACAATCATAAATCTTCACAACATCCTTATTTACAACCTGGAGAAATTCTCGTCCTTCTAATGAAGAAATGAAGAAGTTTAAGACATTCATAAATACTGCAGAACATGTGCCTTGGACATTACAAGATGATGCAGATTGACAAATAGTTGCTAAACCAACTATACAGAATCTAGCAGTTCCAAATGAGAAATTATCAACATCATCGCCTTTGTTTATAGCTGTTATGCTTGAGTTATGTATATCGATACACACTTTTGCAGCTGCTTCAAGAGCATTTGGACAATATTGAGAATACTTTGGCACAAACTCGGCCACAAGACGTTGTACACTTACACAACCTGCAGAAAACAAAACATTCAGATACTCAAAATGCAATATAATTAACCATAACTATTGGAGGAACAAAAAGTAGCACATGGTGTTAAAACCAAATACAAATTACAAGTTCCAAACATTGGCAAATGTCTCCTATGAAATGAGATACACCATCCAACTATAGGCTGAGTTAGACACTAACAAATAAACAAAAGAGATCACAATCACCTGCATTTTTTTAAATGCCCCCAAATAAGTAATGTTGATGGTATATCAGTACTAGATATGCAATCAAAATACATTTTTTTTACTTTCTATAAGATGGACAGGTAAGTTCCTAAGTAATTACCTATATGACAACAATCCACATCTGTATTAAATAATCAGAGATCGCACAAAGATTATGTATACCAATACTGGCAGATATAGTTTCATATCCCAATCAAACAAAATAACACCTTTATAATATAAATTTCTTATAATCTTAGTATAATCATCTCAACAGTTCGTTGGGATTTAGAGATGGGAATCAATACACGAACAAACACACACATATGTACCTCTGGATGCATTAACTAAGGATAAATAAGCATTTTCAAGCTCAGGCATAAGATCGGCATTGTTTTTAGATATACAATACTTAAGGTGCTTGTAGAATTCGTAGAATTCATTTTTTTCTTTTTGATCTCTCTTCTCTTGAGCAATTTTTTCAGCAGCTAAGGCTAGGGTTGTAGCATGTGGTGGTGCATTTGTGTTTGTTTGAGTTGCCGGTAGTTGAGTCTCTGGCGGTGGTAGTGACGGTGTTAGCGGTGATGGTGATGGTGATGGTGATGGTGTTAGTAGTAGTAGTGGTTGTTCCCGGTATGATAGGCGTTTCTTAGGTGGTAACACCATGGATGCCATGGCGGCGGTGTCTAGCATTTTCTTCAAGGACAATATATGACAGACCGGGTTCTACGTATGAACAAAAAAATGAAAAGAATGATTATGCTTTAACCATATTTAGCTTTTAATTTAAATTATCGCATTAATTATAAATAACTCTTTAGAAATAGAATTTATTATTGTTCTTGTTATTACCTAATGTAGAGTAAATTACTAATAAATGTAGAGTAAATTATTAAAAGCTAATAATAATAACATCAAAGGAAATAAAACTAAACGAGAAAATTACTAATAACATATCATTCAAGTAATAATCATTCAAATGTAAAGTAAAAAGTACAAATCGCCCATTTTCCATACCACCCATGGTTGCAAACGGCGGTTGCAGCGGCCGAAGCGGCGGTTTGGTGACTAGCCCGTCCCGATTCAGAAAAAAACGTTTCATAAGTTGCACAACGGTCAAAATTCGGGTCAAGGTCGAGAAATGATTAGAATACCCTCATCTTTAAATTTTATAAATTTTTAGCTCCACATTATAAATTTTTATTCTTTTTCATTTTTAAAACAATAAATCCTAAGTAAACATCGCACTACCACAATCATTGTTAGCTCCTCGCCTCCTCCTATAAAGTAAATCTAAATTTTAATTGAAAATTAAAACACGATTAAATGCAAAAGGAATGGTTGAGGTAATTCCAGTGGTTCTCTTGGTCGAAATCGAGTTTTTAGGTTCCAAATTTAGTTGCAGGAAATGGTGGTGTTGATCCAAGAAGATGTGATTAATGTTGGATGATAACTAAGGCGTTTTGGACATTTTATGTGCTGAATGGACGAACTTACAAAAATGAATAAATAGATAAAAAAGTTGATTGAATTTTTCTGTGACAAAAATTTGTTTTAACAGCATGCATATAGTACTTTTATAGCTTTTAATTGTCCATGCCCTGCCTCACCAGGATTAAGTAATGTTGTAATTGTACAGCTTTTGATAATTATTTAATTTGGTACATGAATCGAGTTTTCTTTTGATTGTTTTCAGAGCTTGCATGATTTAGTATATTTATACTTTTATTTTGAATGTTATGTTATTCATTTTGGTACCAAACGGGAATGGCATCACTTTTTATCGTATTAGTACCATACCACTTCAATTGGTAGGGTATTTGGTACTCACCTTAGGGTAAAAAGAAATGCGCTACCATCGTTATCAGTTTCGTACTCACCCAAACTGTCGATTACTCCTTCGAAAGTCCCGGCCGATTTATCCCCGAATAGCGAATTTTGCAACATTGGTTGTTGTTATGTGTACACTAAAACAATCAAATTATGTTTGGTTGTTGCTTAGAACATTAGAAACTTAATTATCTATGTATGAAACTTTACATGTTTTCCTATTGTACATATCCAACTTGAAATGTTCTTGTTATATGTACCGAATTTTAAAGCATTTTTTCTAACAGCACTTGTCTTTATTGCATGACATGCTCTACCGACGACCGATAGTCGGTTAAATATTCATCTTCTCTAATTGTTTTGTTGATTTGGCAACCACATCCTTTAATTTGTGACACATACATTGCCATTTCATTATTCAATATCATCACCATCGTTTACCACAAGCGTCCACCATCAAACCATTAAACTTCCAAATTACCATGATGTGCATTTAACAAATTCAAAATTGCGATTTAGGATTTCTTTGAAGCTTACAAAAGAGAATTGCAAACAAAATAGAAGATGGATGAACACATAAAGCACAATAATCAAACACACTTCACCTGGCAGGATAATATTCTACGAACTTCAACTACTCCGTCCTTAACTGTACGCCAGACTATACCTAGCAGGAATCATATTCGTAATTCATTTGGTTTCTTATGACACTCTCAAATCATTTATCACCTTTTATATGTATTATGCACGCAATCAATCACTTTCGAAAGCCAAAATACTTAATACTAGCATATATTGAAAAGTGCCAAAACATCAAACTGAGCAATTAATTTGTAGGTAGTTTCTTTTCTCACAAAAAATAAAAAATAAATAAATAAATTATAAAATCAAAGAAACAGATATCACACAAAGATCACCTATTGTAATTTATATATTTTGAATTATGAATATCCTTATGAAATAAGCAATCAAACAAAATTAGACAACATCTGCAAGATAAATTCCTAACACAGTTTCAATTTAATCATGTCAATCATTATGTAGGTTTAGAAAAAGGAATTAATATATATATATATATATATATATATATATATATATATATATATATATATATATATATATATATATATATATATATATATATATATATGTACCTCTGGAGGCAGTAATTAGGGATAAATAGGCCCGTTCAAGTTCAGGCATAAGATTAGCATCTTTTTGAGAAAGATAATACTTAAGTTGCTTGTACGATTCGTAAAGGTTCCTAATGTCTTCTTGATTTCTCTGTTTTTGCGCAATTTGATCGGGAGTTAGGGTTGTAGCATGTGCACTAGTGTTTAATTGAGTGACAGGTGGTTGTGGTTCTGATGATGACGATAGCGGTGGTGGTGGAGGTGGCGGTGATTGTGGTGGTGGCGGTGGTGGTTGCGACGGGTCGTACGTTCGGCGTTTCTTCGGTGGTGGCTCAGTCGATGCCATGGGGGTGGTGTCTGAGAAGAGTCTAAATTAGACCGGGTTTTATGACCTTTCTGGATTTTCATAAAGAATGAAGAGAAAATACACATAAAATCTACCAAATGTATTTTCGAAAAATAATGTGGAATATGATATATGATATTATGGATCAATACAATATATTTTTAATTCGTACAACTCAGCTTGTAATATTATTTGGTAACCATTAGGTACTTTAGTGTATCCATCCTCAATAAGATAAATGAAAAGAGCATAAAATAAAAAGGAGCAAGAAAACGAATGAATGAAAATTAGTGAAATGACCCGTGAAACTATGGGTTTTTTTTAATGAAATAGTTTAATGATATGTTTTAAGTATTAAGTGAACGTAAATGTTAAAGTCATTTAATTTAATAACCCGTGGAACCACATATTCCGACTAAAAAACTTGTCATTGTTTTTACAAACATATTGATATATTTAACTTGGTCAGAATAACTGAACTACATTTATTCTCTCTCACGACCTTCTTCCAATTTTTATCACAATTGCTATTTTCCTTGTCACAATTGTTTGTATACATATTTAACGTAATTAATCCCGTAAAAAAAACTCACAATTGTTATTTTGTGTTTAAAAAGTTGACTAATGAATGATATTTTGTTATGTTTAAGAAATTCTATTTTAAGTATGTTATAAGAGATTTGTTATTCTCACACAAACATATCACACAATATCAGTCACACTCTAACTTGTCATTTTAGCCACCAAAATTATTTAGTTGTTATGATTGAAGAAAAGAAAATAATAAGATATGATGCAGAAGATAATCACGTTCGTTATAAAATAATATGAAATAATTATTTAGTTGTTATTATGAAAAGGAAAAAATAATTTACTAAAAAGTAGAAGATAAATATCGTGTTTTATTAATTTAATTTAATTATTGTTTATGACATCATCTAGATGTCTTCTAATTTTTTCTTTTTTCTTTTGATTTATTTTTATAAAGGATATAAAGGATAATTGCTTATTTATGACATCATAAGATTAAAGATTTAATATTAACTATAGATGAGATGCTTACAAATTTGATTTGATAAAATATTAAAAAGAAAATTACATCCGGTAGCCCGCCAATATGGTCCATAAATCTCATTGTCAATATTGACACCATTGGTAGCCAACCGCCAATGTAGTGTCAATCCAAAGTCGCAATGACGGGGGATTTAAGGTGTAGGAATGGGCCATGGTCCCTTTCAAAAACTTATGTCCTTACTAGCAATTTTTATAATTTTAGGGATTAAATATGATAAGCTCAAATCTTGACTCCACCAAATTAAAATTAAAATATCTAGAGACTAGCATATTGATAAGCTTTTCCTTTATTATTGAATGTTAATGTTAATGTTAAAATCAATTAGTTTTTTCTGTTTCCACCATTAATCATTCTATCTATGTTATTTTGAACTTTATGGATTTTATTTATATATATGACACTACATGTTTTGATTGGGTTATCTTGACCCCCTCATTGTTAGTATTCAAGCTCCGTCACTGCAAATTCGTACTCGATTTTACAAATTGCGGGCATATCAAATAACGGATAATATGAACGTTATAAATTAAAAAAAATAAATTAAATAATAATTAGTTCAATATTAAAATAACTAGTGGAGGACTCGCGAATTCGCGAAGCTATATGAGTGTTTGTAAAGAAATAATGTTTATGATTATTGTATTTAATGTAAGTAGTTATGCTCAAGGTTGCAAAATTCGCTATTAGGGGATTAATCAGTCAGGACTTTAGAATGATTAATCGGCAATTCGGGGATTAATCGGAGATTAATCGAATTGTACTATATACGTTTAAATGTTAAATTTTAAAAATTATATGTGTAACTATAGAAAAAAATCATAAATATAAAAATAAATTTTAACATAATTGTCTAAAAAATTTTATTTTGCTTCAAAACTATAAAATTCCAGTTTAAATTCATGTTAAAATGTTAATCATTTTTTACTTTGACAAACATTGATTACCAAATTCGATTTTGATCTATCAATTGACGTTGACCGTTAAATTAAACGGATTTTTGGAAATCGAAACGGATTGCTCCTAAAAATGATTAATCGGGGATTAATCGGCGAGTAATCGGGTTTTTTACAACACTGGTTATGCTAGTTGTTGTAGTAACCCGGGAATTTCCGACCAAATTTAAACTTTAACCTTTATATGTTTCCGACACAATAAGCAAAGTCTGTAATGTTGATGTCTCAAAAACTTTGAACTGTGTTCATGTATACATTTGACCTTTGACTAATCCCGACGACTCACGAACAATTGTTGTTAATATATATATATATATATATATATATATATATATATATATATATATATATATATATATATATATATATATATATATATATATATATATATATATGCGTATAAATTAATCAGTGGAATTAAATATGTAAAGTAAAATATAATAAAGTTATTATTAAATGAATCTATATATATAAATATATATGAATTTTATGTAGAATTATATTGTGTAAATTATAATATATATAAAATTTATAAATGATAAAGAATTAACAAAAGTTGTTATAGAATATATGATATAATTAATAAATTGTATTATATTAAATTAAATTACAAGTTTGAATATAATGGTCATAATCATTATTAATAAGAATATTATATCATTTTATTATCATTATTATTGATTAAATTTATTAAAATTATCATTATCATATTACAATTTACCATTTATTATTACTTTTAATAGTAATATCAATATTAGTGATAATAAAATTATTTAAATATATAATCTAAGAATACAAATTTAATATATATAGATTAATATAGTATCATCATTATTAACATGATAATTATTAATAATATTAGTATTATTGTTATAAACAATATTATTGTTATACAATTTATAGTAATTGTTATCATTATCATTACTATTATATTATTATAGATTTGTATTATTATTATTATTATAATATTAAGAGTATTATTATTATAATTATATTTATTAATAAGATAAATTATAATCTAAAAATAATAATAAATAAATAAATATATAAAATTAAGTGTTATATAAACACATGAATAAATACAGATATATTAAGAAGACAGTATAATATTTTTTAATGATATTACAGCCTATTATTATTAATAAATCATTATTTATAAATTTATTAACATTATATATAAAGTAAGTAATAATATAAAGTGTTAAAAATTCGTTATCAGACTTTATCTGCTTTTGTTGCCATCTGAATTTTTGTTATATGTCAACTTCAGCTCACAGACAGGATCCACGAATTTGTACAAATTGATTCCAAGTTTTTTTAAACTTATCTGATTAAGTTAGAAGTCTCTTTCAAAATTTTTTTAATTATTTCCTGCTTAAATATTTCTGTCGACCAAGTTGCTGCAAATCAAGCCATCCCAGTTGATAAATAATACCAAGGAACTTCATTTATCAATTACAATTTACAGAAATTATTAACATTTGTTTTATTTCAGATTAAACAGAAAAAAGGGGAAGAACACTGACTTTTTACTCTCTTCTTGTTCCATTTTCTAAAAACCTTGATTTCAATTGAAATTTTAAATTGTGTAAATGCAAAGTTGTTATAAATCTTTCATTTAAACTATCTGTAAAATTTCATACTTCAATTCTTAAAAACGAGTACGAATTTACGAGTCAAACTTTAAAAACAAAAAGTCAAATAATTTGTTCATAGTGAAATTCGAAGTGGTTTTGAAATTTTTGGAGCAATTGATGGTTCAGAAAGTTCCTAGGAACGATTTAGAAACTTTTTCATGTTAGAATCATTATCTAAAACGACTTAGATTTTAAAATTTGTGTTTGAGAGCATCATCGACGGGTTATGCTGATACAAAGTGTGTTTTTTTTTCTTTTTTTTTCTTCTGTTATTAATTCAATTCAGTTAGGTTACAAATCCTTTTGGTTTCGTTTGATAATCCTAAAACCCAGTAACTAAATCATTAGTGAATGAGTTTGATCCTGTTCGAATTATGGTGATGAAGATGAAGAAAATCAAACAGATAATAATAACAGATTATAATAAATTTGGTTCAGTATAAATCAGGAAAAATGGAAGTAGCAGAATGGTTAAGTGGGGTTGTTGGTATACAGGAGGTCTCGGGTTCAAGCCCGGTCCAGGGCAATTCTTTTTAAACAAAGCCTTCTCAAGGGTATACACAATTTCTCTTATTTTATTATTATTATTATTATTATTATTATTATTATTATTATTATTATTATTATTATTATTATTATTATTATTATTATTATTATTATTAGTTATCAAGGTTATAATTATGATTATAAATTGTTAATGTTACTAGTGTTATTACTAATAATATTAGTATTATCATTATAATTATTTGTATCACCATTATAATTATTATTATAAGTATTATCATAAATATTATCGTTAGTAATATTAAGATTATCATTATTAACACAATTATTATAAAAATTTATTATCATTACTATCAATTTTACTAAGGTTATCAATAAAACTATCAATATTATTATTATTAAAAATAGTTTGCTAATATAAAAATAAAAGTTTTACTAATGTTGTTAAGACTATAGGTGTAAAAATAAAGATTTTTATATACAAAGATATATTCAAAGTACATAACTTAATTATATTAACATCTCTATTTATATAAAAGGAAAATGTATAAATAAATAATGAAACTTATAATTATAACAAATACACTATTAATAATAAATGGATTTATTCGATTACGAGAATATGTATTAATATATAAACAAATGATATAGGTTCGTGAATCAGAGGCCAACCCTGCATTGTTCAATTGTTAAATGTCGTTCTATGTATTTTTACTATAAAATACATTAGGTGAGTTTCATTTGCCTTTTTACCCTTTATATTTTTGGGCTGAGAATACATGCGCAATTTTTATAAATGTTTTACGAAATGGACACAAGTAATTGAAACTACATTATATGGGTGAATGATCGAAATCGAATATGCCCCTTTTTATTAAGTCTGGTAATCTAAGAATTAGGGAACAGACACCCTAATTGACGCGAACTCTAAAGATAGATCTATCGGGCCCAAACAAGTCCCATCCAAAGTATCGGATGCTTTAGTACTTCGAAATTTATATCATGTCCGATGGAGGATCCCGGAATGATGGGGATATTCTTATATATATATTGTGAATGTCGGTTACCAGGTGTTCAATCCATATGAATGATATTTTTGTCTCTATGCATGGGACGTATGTTTATGAGAAATGGAAATATGAAATCTTGTGGTCTATTAAAATTATGAAACGATTATTTATGTTAAACTAATGAACTCACCAACCTTTTGGTTGACACTTTAAAGCATGTTTATTCTCAGGTACGAAAGAAATCTTCCGCTGTGTAATTGCTCATTTTAAAGATATTACTTGGAGTCATTCATGACATAATTCAAAAGATGTTGCATTCGAGTCGTTGAGTTCATCAAGATTATTATTAAGTCAATTATAGTTAGATATATTATGAAATGGTATGCATGCCGTCAACTTTCGATGTAATGAAAGATTTTCTTTTCAAAAACGAATGCAATGTTTGTAAAATGTATCATATAGAGGTCAAGTACCTCGCGAAGTAATCAACTGTTGTGAATCGTTTATAATCGATATGGACTTTGTCCGGATGGATTAGGACGAGTCCTTTCAGTTGGTATCAGAGCGGTGGTCTTAGTGAACCGGGTCTGCATTAGTGTGTCTAACTGATAAGTCGTTAAGATGCATTAGTGAGTCTGGACTTCGACCGTGTCTGCATGTCAAAAGTTTTTTGCTTATCATTTTTTTCGGAAATCATTTGCTTATCATCCTTAGTAAATTACCTGCTTATTATTCTTAGTCTAGATACATCTTATTGCATTGACTGCATGAATAGTGTATAGACAAAAATTTATATCTTAGCGTATTTGTTATTGTTATATTTGTCTGATAGCTTCTGTAGATTCCTCCGTAACTTATGAGATTTTAGTATTATATATGCATATGTAAATTATGTATTGCAGGATACTAATCTACATCCTATAATCTATTTCTGATCAAAAATCCTTCATCTGATCGTACGAGATGAATCCTGCAACCAGTTCGAGTCCTTCAGATTCCGATAGCTATTCCGATAGTTATTCTGACAGCTATTCCGACATAGATGTTCACCTAAGCTCCGAAAACAGCGTCATCGGCATGAATCAGCCAATCAGCCATTATCAATTCATCTGATGGGTTCGTAGTCGACTTAATTAATGGAGACGCGCAGAAGGCAATCCCTTCCACCAGCCGAATTCACCTCTTGACAATGAACCTGAAGCGTTTACCGGCGAACCTGTTCGAGACACCATTTTCAATCTCATTTCCAGAGTAACTCGGCAAGATTATATTATATCCACAATTCTGAACCTTATTCATCCGCTCGTTCCGACCGACAATCATCCTGGAGTAATAAGTCAACGAACTTCGCGCTTGAATAATCAATTCGGAGAATATGGTGCAAAATGTACCAGCTTCAGCAACATCACCAGCACAAACAGTACCATCAGTAACAGCACCAGTACCATCAACAATCCATGCTTCAATATCACTATCTGTACTTCGAGTATGATCTTCGTTCTACGTATCGTTCTACCTCATTTATCTTCGTTCGACAAGGCGAATATGTAATCTCTAAAGTTTTAGAGATTATTTATTCTAGTTCCAACCGAAAACTAAATGAGTTTAATATCATATTGACTCATTAAATCCATGATTACATCTGAAGAAAATATATATGTATATATATTTTCATAAAGATTGTAATTAAAAATTCTTTCGTACAAACTGTTAATGGTGAAAATATTTTAACGGGTAGGTAATACCCGAAGAATATTTAGATTTCACATTAATAAGTTACACTGTACAATCTTCGAATCTGATTCAACAGTCATTCACTATCCTACTTACATCCACAGATATACGAATCTGTTCACCGCAGAATAACCATTTTCATCCAATTTCATATTTGGATTTTGATTTATCAGAATTCAACAAGTGGCATAATGAAGAAAACATTTGACAAAATAAAATTTGTTAGAAACAAACAAATTAACTATGAGAAATTTTGTAAAGAATCCACGCTAACTGTTCCTAGCTAATTGTTCCTAGCTAACTGATTACATTATATTTATCGCAATTTAATTATCGCAATTTACATTCTCGCAATTTTATTTATCATCATTTAATTTCTGTTATTTACTTTACGCACTTTATTTATCGTTATTTAAATTCTGTTATTTATTTTACGCACTTTAAATATCGGGACACGTATACAAGGTTTTGACATATCATATCGACGCATCTATATATATTATTTGGAATCACCATAGACACTCTATATGCAGTAATGATCGAGTTCTCTATACAGGGTTGAGGTTGATTCTACAATAATATATATAGTTTGAGTTGTGATCGAGTCTGAGACGTATACGGGTCACGATACGTATTAATTCGAATATTATATATATAATTATATATGAATTATTGAGTTGCTAACTGTGGACTATCAACATTAAACAATTAAAATGAATTAAAATATTGATTATAACTTATGAAACTAAACAATTCTTCAAGTTGCCACTTGATTTCATTTTAAACCTCATTTGTATCTTGACGATTACAATCTGCGTTCAAACCTTTCATGATTCTTGAAAACACCTCAATCGAAAGGATGAAACAACCGCACTTCATCTACGGAAGGAAAGATTTATGCATATAGTTATGCACCTGAGAAACTCTCGACAACTGAGTAAAAGTTTAACACGTAGCCGCGTCAGATCCTTTGGCATTTATTAGCAAAAATAACTTTGCGATCCCTTTTCAAAGTAGCCAATTTTGTTACAGCTCCAGCAAGTCAGCTTCGACTTTTCATTCGAAGTAGCCTTACTATAATCCTGATATATACAATTACCCTTTTGATACCGGAGAATTCTTTTATATTCCACCATATTACCAGCAGACGTACCAGCAACCTCGTTGCTTTTTGGCTTAAATCTCTCTGACAAATCATTATATTTATTCATTGAAACCCTATCATATACTCATCCGCATCTTGTAACGAGAACTACCATAACAATTACCGGGAATCAGCAATCAGTACTTTGAAAACTCACAGCATATCTACATCAACAGTTATATGTATGACATTTATCTCTTAGAATTATGATCTCTCATTCTGAAATTCTGAAAAGCACTCAGTCACAAATCAATACTCTGAATATTGAAAAAGTTGAATGAAGCAGCAGAAACCATAGACAACCGTAAACGACCTTAATCATCAAAAGTTTGATGATAAACAATAGTATATTGGAAAAGCTCAGAAAAGTTGAAATTGGAAAACGGATTGAGCTAACCACGAAGGAGACCAAGGACAAATACAATGACCATACCCTATATTCAAAGAATCCAGGTAATTCTGGATCCGTTGAAATCTTTAGAGAATATCTTGCTCCGAAGTCACGTTAAAATCTTGTAGAAAATTTTTCTTCATCAACCTTCAAACTTAGAAATTCCAAAATATCATCATCAATATCTTCGATATTTCTGAGGATATTTTCAAAAATATTCTCGTCCGAAATTATATACCTCTTCGTGCTTCCTGTGTATCATTATATTGGAAACATTCAATAGAAAATTTAGTACCGAAAAGCAGATTATGCGAAACTATGAAGAAAGCCGTGGATAAATCACAAAGAATAAGTTTGACTTCAAAGAATCCAAATGATTCAATGCCTGCTAAAGTCTTTAGCGAATATCTTACTCTTTACTCTAAACCCTTGCAGACAATAATTTCTATCATCCTCTGATCTTAAATATTCCGAGATATTACCGTATCTTTCATTATAAATATCCTCCATATTTCTGGAGATATTTTTTTATAATTATTCTTATCTGAAATCATTAATCTCTTTGTGCTATCAGTGTTACATCATATAGAAACTGTTAGTTTCTATATTTTGTAAATTTTCGAGCTTAAAAAATGAATGTTATTGAAGTAATGTTGGGAACTGATGCATGAGTTAGTATAATATAATGACACTTGATCAACGTGATCATATTACAGTAAGTCATGCTGAGTTTCTAATGGAACGTGATGATTCACAGATTATAACGTCATCATGTGCCATGTTATATAACTCTTTCATTCTACTTAACTTCTGAACATATCAAGAAAATATATTCTTGATAGTTCTATTCTCAGTGATTCTGGGAATTTGACAAATCAAATCGTGCTAATACGTTCTTTCTTGTTTAGAACATGATGTTCATTCGAAACTCCATACTTATGAATTCTGGACCGTTACTCGCTTTACTAGAGGTTGAGAAGATAATAAAAAGGCAAAGAGCTCCAAAATATAAGAGAAAATATAAAGCCCAATAACAACACGGAGATTACAAATCGTGGATATTAATACGGATAGCAATATAAAGACACGGTATAATTAAGAATAGTAGCACCCCAAGGTAATAGTAGAAGTAAACAGATTCTTCTGATGGAAGATTGAAAAGAAGGATGACAGAAATGATAATTAGAAAAATATCAAGGATTAGAACTAGATTAAGCATTCTCACAATCTTTTGGATGTATGAACTAAGAAAGAAAGTATAGGAATGGTGAGAGTAATGGAACGGAAGAGCTTAATTTATAATGGAAATATCAGACGTAGTAATCGGGACAGATCACCGTATTTAATTAAAGAGATCTTAATTTCCATAAATCCTGAAGAATCAGATCTTATAGATCTTCAAGATTTTCTTTAAATCCCTTGAATTCCGGAATTCAACCAAGGCAATGTCGAAAGTTAAGACGCGCCTTATTTTCTAAATTCAAACCTGTCTACGTCAAAAGTTAAAAAAAAAAAAACAAATCTTTGTTTCTCATTTCATTCTTTTGTGAATAGCTTCACTCGTGCTCTTCGAATAATCAAATTGTTTTATCCATATTACTCAATGATGATAAAACTCTATTTATCAACTCATATTCATCATGAAAACATTTTTATAGTTAGCCATGACGACCTCACTCAAATTTCGGGACGAAATTTCTTTAACGGGTAGGTACTGTAGTGACCCGGGAATTTTCGACCAAATTTAAACTTTAACCTTTATATGTTTCTGACACAATAAGCAAAGTCTGTAATGTTGATGTCTCAAAAACTTTGAACTGTGTTCATGTATACATTTGACCTTTGACTAATCCCGACGACTCACGAACAATTGTTGTTAATAAATAAATAAATAAATATATATATATATATATATATATATATATATATATATATATATATATATATATATATATATATATATATATGTATGTATAAATTAATCAGTGGAATTAAATATGTAAAGTAAAATATAATAAAGTTATTATTAAATGAATCTATATATATAAATATATATGAATTTTATGTAGAATTATATTGTGTAAATTATAATATATATAAAATTTATAAATGATAAAGAATTAACAAAAGTTGTTATAGAATATATGATATAATTAATAAATTGTATTATATTAAATTAAATTACAAGTTTGAATATAATGGTCATAATCATTATTAATAAGAATATTATATCATTTTATTATCATTATTATTAATTAAATTTATTAAAATTATCATTATCATATTACAATTTACCATTTATTATTACTTTTAATAGTAATATCAATATTAGTGATAATAAAATTATTTAAATATATAATCTAAGAATACGAATTTAATATTTATAGATTAATATAGTATCATCATTATTAACATGATAATTATTAATAATATTAGTATTATTGTTATAAACAATATTATTGTTATACAATTTATAGTAATTGTTATCATTATCATTACTATTATATTATTATAGATTTGTATTATTATTATTATAATATTAAGAGTATTATTATTATAATTATGTTTATTAATAAGATAAATTATAATCTAAAAATAATAATAAATAAATAAATATATAAAATTAAGTGTTATATAAACACATGAATAAATACAGATATATTAAGAAGACAGTATAATATTTTTTTAATGATATTACAGCCTATTATTATTAATAACTCATTATTTACAAATTTATTAACATTATATATAAAGTAAGTAATAATATAAAGTGTTAAAAATTCGTTATCAGACTTTATCTGCTTTTGTTGCCATCTGAATTTTTGTTATATGTCAACTTCAGCTCACAGACAGGATCCACGAATTTGTACAAATTGATTCCAAGTTTTTTTAAACTTATCTGATTAAGTTAGAAGTCTCTTTCAAAATTTTTTTAATTATTACCTGCTTAAATATTTCTGTCGACCAAGTTGCTGCAAATCAAGCCATCCCAGTTGACAAATAATACCAAGGAACTTCATTTATCAATTACAATTTACAGAAATCATTAACATTTGTTTTATTTCAGATTAAACAGAAAAAAGGGGAAGAACACTGACTTTTTACTCTCTTCTTGTTCCATTTTCTAAAAACCTTGATTTCGATTGAAATTTCAAATTGTGTAAATGCAAAGTTGTTATAAATCTTTCATTTAAACTATCTGTAAAATTTCATACTTCAATTCTTAAAAACGAGTACGAATTTACGAGTCAAACTTTAAAAACAAAAAGTCAAATAATTTGTTCATAGTGAAATTCGAAGTGGTTTTGAAATTTTTGGAGCAATTGATGGTTTAAAAAGTTCCTAGGAACGATTTAGAAACTTTTTCATGTTAGAATCATTATCTAAAATGACTTAGATTTTAAAATTTATGTTTGAGAGCATCGTCGACGGGTTATGCTGATACAAAGTGTGTTTTTTTTCTTTTTTTTTTCTTCTGTTATTAATTCAATTCAGTTAGGTTACAAATCCTTTTGGTTTCGTTTGATAATCCTAAAACCCAGTAACTAAATCATTAGTGAATGAGTTTGATCCTGTTCGAATTATGGTGATGAAGATGAAGAAAATCAAACAGATAATAATAACAGATTATAATAAATTTGGTTCAGTATAAATCAGGAAAAATGGAAGTAGCAGAATGGTTAAGTGGGGTTGTTGGTATACGGGAGGTCTCGGATTCAAGCCCGGTCCAGGGCAATTCTTTTTAAACAAAGCCTTCTCAAGGGTATACACAATTTCTCTTATTTTATTATTATTATTATTATTATTATTATTATTATTATTATTATTATTATTATTATTATTATTATTATTATTATTATTATTATTATTATTATTATTATTATTATTATTATTATTATTATTATTATTATTAGTTATCAAGGTTATAATTATGATTATAAATTGTTAATGTTACTAGTGTTATTATTATTAAAAGTATTACTAATAATATTAGTATTATCATTATAATTTTTTGTATCACCATTATAATTATTATTATAAGTATTATCATAAATATTATCGTTAGTAATATTAAGATTATCATTATTAACACAATTATTATAAAAATTTATTATCATTACTATCAATTTTACTAAGGTTATCAATAAAACTATCAATATTATTATTATTAAAAATAGTTTGCTAATATAAAAATAAAAGTTTTACTAATGTTGTTAAGACTATAGGTGTAAAAATAAAGATTTTTATATACAAAGATATATTCAAAGTACATAACTTAATTATATTAACATCTCTATTTATATAAAAGGAAAATGTATAAATAAATAATGAAACTTATAATTATAACAAATACACTATTAATAATAAATGGATTTATTCGATTACGAGAATATGTATTAATATATAAACAAATGATACAGGTTCGTGAATCAGAGGCCAACCCTGCATTGTTCAATTGTTAAATGTCATTATATGTATTTTTACTACAAAATACATTAGGTGAGTTTCATTTGCCTTTTTACCCTTTATATTTTTGGGCTGAGAATACATGCGCAATTTTTATAAATGTTTTACGAAATGGACACAAGTAATTGAAACTACATTATATGGGTGAATGATCGAAATCGAATATGCCCCTTTTTATTAAGTCTGGTAATCTAAGAATTAGGGAATAGACACCCTAATTGACGCGAACTCTAAAGATAGATCTATCGGGCCCAACTAGTCCCATCCAAAGTATCGGATGCTTTAGTACTTCGAAATTTATATCATGTCCGATGGAGGATCCCGGAATGATGGGGATATTCTTATATATATATTGTGAATGTCGGTTACCAGGTGTTCAATCCATATGAATGATATTTTTGTCTCTATGCATGGGACGTATGTTTATGAGAAATGGAAATATGAAATCTTGTGGTCTATTAAAATTATGAAACGATTATTTATGTTAAACTAATGAACTCACCAACCTTTTGGTTGATACTTTAAAGCATGTTTATTCTCAGGTACGAAAGAAATCTTCCGCTGTGTAATTGCTCATTTTAAAGATATTACTTGGAGTCATTCATGACATAATTCAAAAGATGTTGCATTCGAGTCGTTAAGTTCATCAAGATTATTATTAAGTCAATTATAGTTAGATATATTATGAAATGGTATGCATGCCGTCAACTTTCGATGTAATGAAAGATTTTCTTTTCAAAAACGAATGCAATGTTTGTAAAATGTATCATATAGAGGTCAAGTACCTCGCGAAGTAATCAACTGTTGTGAATCGTTTATAATCGATATGGACTTTGTCCGGATGGATTTGGACGGGTCCTTTCAGTTGTTCTGTATCCAATGTATGTACTTAAGATTTAAAAATCAACCATATATGTCTGTAAAAACTTTTAAAAGTTGAACATAGTATAATATCATGATGAAAATAAACACTATTTTGCTTACTAACCTGAAATTGACCAAACATGTAGTAATAAAGGGTAATATATTATGACTAGCCTGATATTAATCAAGCAAGATTCCTTTTTATTTAAAAAAAAATTTCATACATTTCCATACATTTAAATTCATTTTGCTCATTACTAAAGGGGTTTTTCCAACCTTCTATGATATTGCCAACATCTCGCGAATTAGGTTTCCTCCTAATGCGTGTGTGGGTGACAAATGAGAGCATTAAATGTTGATATAGCGTTCAAACAAAAAAATCTATTATTAATATTAATTGTCAAACTGAGAAACTTATAAAGAAATAAAACTTCACCTTGATTTGCAATAATCGGTTGATTCGCTCAAAGACAAAGAATCATTCTATCATTATACACCAAACACGAAACCAAATTATTAGTCCTACATCAGCATATTACGCAATATATTTTTCTCATAAACATATAACTACGGATTGTAGTAAATCATGAAACTGCAAATTAACTGGAAACTTAATTTTTTGAACATCTTGTAATAACTCACTTGCATGAAATATCATCTAGAGATACAGTAGAAAAATATGACATAATCTTAACAAAACATTTGAATGAGTGGCGTCCATTATATTATTCAATAGATTAGAATAATTAGACAAAAATACAGAGATACTTTGATACATTAAATTTAATACAAAAATTGGTTTGACCTATACCAAAACGCTATCAATCTGACTTAATAATAGTAACTTACCCAACCCACCCATTTTTCATCAATAATAAATGAACATAAGAATCGATATGTGTGACGCCCCGTACAAAACTATCGTGTACGATTCGTCAACAACAGGATCTTTACACGGTCAAGTACTACATGCTGTTTGAAAACCAGTTTGCATTCATAAAAAGATAGCGTTTACAAAAGATAACGTGACACAAAGGTCGTTACAAAGTCATTATTTGAAAATAACATGAGTTACGAATACAAGATAAAAGTTCCATGATTGAGACATCTCTAAATAATGCAGCGGAAATCTAACACATCAGGTCTATAACAGCAAGTCTAAAACACCAAGATAGCAAGTCTAACAGCGGAAGCAACATCGTCTAAGCACCTGAGAAATACACGCTTAAAAGTCAACACGAATGTTGGTGAGCTATAGTTTGTAAACAGTAAAGTAATGTAGAGCACGAGTTATCGTATTCAAAACAGTATGAAAAGTATATGCTTATCCGCGGGCACCCGGTAACTATCTTAACGTAATAGTAATACCCCCTAAAAGTACACTTGGCGAGTGCGTATGTCCTCGAAGTATCAAACACCCGTTAAATGCTAGCGCGACTAGCCCGAGTGGGGATGTCAAACCCTATGGATCCATATCTAATATTCGCGTTCACCGGTTCAAAACCAATGATTAAACATTACCGTGCTAAGGGGAATGTTTATGCCGTTATATAACCCACACATATGTAAAGTTTAAGTACTCGTGTAAAGTAAGTAAAACATAAAAAGCGCATGTATTCTCAGTCCCAAAAATAGTAAAAAGTAGTAAGGGATGCTATAACTCACAATGAATAAGCAGTAAAAGTCGATATGAAACGTATGTAGGTAGTAAGTCGGTCCGAAAGGTCGTCAACCTAAGTCAAAGGTCACTAGGTCAGTATGTTGTCCCAATAAGTGTAAAAGTGAATAAATTAAGTTTAAGTGTCATCATCATCATCATTCATCATCATAAAAGCTAAGTAAGTTTGACAAGAATAGAGATCGAAACAATAGGTTGACTTCGGTCAGATGCTACGACCTCTATAAAAAACGAAAAGATGCGTAGTCAGTGGCTATAGCTCTGTATATGAGTCCTCTAACGGCTGACCAATTTTCAGAATCTAACTCGTCTTTGTTTGACTTTGGCGACGGTTTAAGTGCGAGTAGGTCAGAAATTTCAGCACAACGTTACAACGGCGTAGTGACTTTCGGAGGGCTATAAATCCTAAACCGTATATCGGAGTAAGACGAGGCCTAAACGAAAAGTCATCTACTCGAAACGAACTAACTAAAAATAAATTTTCCATAAGTCCAGAAATCTGATCAGATCCCGTAAAACAGTAAACAAGTGCTCCGGTGGGGTTCTTGTTGCTTGATGCTCATCACGGTTCTCATCCTTGATGCTTGTAGCTTCAAGTGTACAACTCATTGATGGGTTAGCATCACCTTGACCAAGATTCTACCATCAACACACAATATGTTAAGACCAAGTAAGAACACAACTCATTTAAGAGTCTTAGATGGATGATGAACCAAGGTTACAGCATGAAAGGACCCGTCCTAATCCACCTGGACGAAGTCATCAACATTTGGTCCCATTGCGTTGATCGGCTCCAAGTAATGTCCTTATATTGAGCAAATGCACAGCGGAAGACTTAATTAGTACCTGAGAATAAACATGCTTTAAAGTGTCAACCAAAAGATTGGTGAGTTTATAGGTTTATCATAACAATCATTTCAATATATTAATAGACCACAAGATTTCATAATCATAAACATAATACACTCGCAAGTGTATGTAAAGCATTCTAAGTGGTTGAGCACTTGGTAACCATACTTAACATTTAATCAACGTCGCATATTCCCTTTATTATGAAATCTCACTACACCGTACCAAGTGTAGTCACCAAAACGAAGTACTGTGCAACCGTTGAATACTGGTCGTCCAGTCCGGTTGGGGTTTTCAGGCCCGATAGATCTATCAACAGGATTCGCGTTTACAATACCCATGTAAATAGTAGTTACCAAGCTACAGGGAAACATGCCAGTGGTATAACTCAACGTAGAATATATTTTTAAGTACTTGTGTCTATTTTGTAAACAGTTATAAAAGCAGCGCATGTATTCTCAGCCCAAAAATATATATTGCAAAAGCAATTAAAAAGGGAGCAAATGAAACTCACTTTTGCCTTGAAGGTATTTAATTCGACTTGGTCCCTGATAGATATCATGAACCTAACCATATATATAATATATCAACATATTTTCTTTTTAAGTAATCGTTACATATATATATACTTTTAATATTTTCTTAGTTCGTAGTTAGCAGTTCGATGTTAGTGGTCCACAATTAGTTGCTTAAATAAAATAAATAAAGACCCCATCGTATTCGTATTGATCAGAATTAATCTTGACCCATGGTACCATGTTGTCAAATGACGTGTTGCGTACATAAAGTACCGTGTTGTCAAATGACATGTTGCGTACAATCATGAGGTCTTATGATTAATCTTCTCGTGTTGTTTACGGGTGGTCCTGAAATATATAAAATCAAATAATAAGTAATTATATATAAAATATCATATTAATTAGAAAAGATATGATTAATTTACTTTTTCTCCAAATATTTTCGTAGCTAAACTAGCTTCGGATACCCAATCTTGTTTTAGTCGGAGTTTCTTCATTACAACTCCGTTTTTGTTGGTTCAACTTGCCACTTCCTTGGATCGGGTCAAATTTTAAGAATATGAGCTGAAAATACCTTAGTTTGTATTCGAAATCACAGGTTATAGGTCAAACTTTGGTGAAACTTATGAAAGTGATCATTTTCCATCATAAAAACAACATTTAATGATCATTTTTCTAAAAATACTTACACTTTGAGTTAAACCATGAAATTTTTATGTGTTAACATATACATAAGAAATATCATTTTTCCAGAACATGAACTTCCAATTCAAAGTTCAAGATGGTTTTTAATTCTCCAACCCAAAACAGCCCCCGGTTGCACTCCGACGACGTAGATTCAGTTTTTAAGATGTTCTTTGTAAAACCAAGTTATATCTTGTTAGGTTAGCATATTATTATGATATATTACAGGTCTTGAAGTGTTTTAAAAGTCAAGTTAGAAGGATCTAATTAGTTTGCGAACAAGTTTGAAATCATTCAAACTATGTTCTTGTTGTTAAAATTTTATACCACAAAATAAGATAGCTATATGAATATGAATTGAATAAGATTATGAACAAGGTTACTACCTCAAGTTACTTGGACAAAGTTACTGCAAAAGATAAGAAATAATCTTGGAATCAAAGAGTGGTGGAGTTAGATCAAAAGGTTGGAAGTAAACTTCTTCAAATGGGTGGTTATTTTGATATGTTCTTGTAAGAGTTTTCTTATGGTGTTTAAGGCTTGTAATTGAAGCTAAATGATGGGGAAAATGCTTGGAGATGATCAAGTATGAAGTTAGGAGTATTTTGAGAGAGAAATGAGGGTGTAGGTATGAGAAAATGGAGTGAAGAAATGGTGTTCATTTATAAAAACGTTTTTAGTTTATAAAGAAAGAAAAGGATTCCTAATTTTGTTTTCTTACTAATAATTCATACTACTTGACAAATTCTAGTTACCTCATATCTAGGGCAGTAATAATGTTGATTAGGATGTTGATTTAATGTGTATATACCAATAGTAAATACATATAGAAGCTGGGTATGATACAGGTACATATACCCTAGATATACGTATAGAAATCTTGAGGAAACGGAACGAGAATTCAAATATAGCTATCTTTTGTGAATATACTTATATTGTTTTATGTATTTAAGTCCTTAAAAAGTGATTAAATACATTATATATACGATACATGTATAAGCATTATAGATTATAAGTATATATATCAAAGAATGTTACGTATAGTTATCGTTTTGAAAACTTAAGTTAGTAGTTTCAAAATATACTTATAACTCATTGTCATTAGTACACAATGAGATGTTAAACCATCCTTAGATCATGTTAAATATATATAAATATATATATATATACATAAACATATAATTATTGTATGTTATATAGTTCGTGATATCATCGGTCATATTGGACGGTCAAACGTTGTGTAAAACTCTTTTCAAAAACACAAGTCTCAACAATTTGGATTGCTTATCATGTTGGTATGGTTTAATTTATGTAAATATTAATCTCATAAGTATAATTTGGTCGGAAAATTCCGGGTCATTACACAGCATATCCTTAGTCTTAACACAATTACAAGTTCTATTTACAATGAAAGCTACAAACTTTACTTCAATCAAACAAGTATGAACATAATCTAAATCAAATAAAGTGATGGAACCCTAAGCTAGAGAGATTGGATCCTTTTCACACAAGTTATAAGATTACAAAGCTAGAAAGCTTGAACCTTTACAAGATTAATGAGACCATAAGCTATAAAGCTAAGATCTTTAACAAAATAATGAAAGTAATGAGACCATAAGCTAAAAGGCTAAGATCTTTAACATAATAATGAGACCCTAAGCTAAAAATCTTGGATCTTTAGTGTTCTTGAAGATCTCGAAGCATAAAGCTTGGATCTTTAAGATACATGAAGATTACAAACACAAGTTTGAATCTTTATAACAAAATAACAAGATTAAAGCTAAAAGATTTAGATCTACAAAGTAGGTGAAGATTGAAAGCTAGAAAGCTTGAATCTTCCATGTTCTTGAAGGATTCAAATTCATGTTTGAATCTATAAGATGTAATCAAGATCAAAAGCTAAAAAGCTAGACCCATGATGATGATGATGATGATGAATTCGTGAGAGAGAGAGAGGAAGAAGAAGAAGAAAAATCAATACTTACACTTTTTAGAGAGAGAAAGAACTAAAGAAAGAATTAGAGAGTGAGTGTGTGTAAATTACAAATGAAAGCAAGTGTAAAATGGATGGAATAAGGCTTGTATTTATAGGTGGTGAGGTGAGGGAGGGTGATGGTGGACGTGGGATATGGTGGGGGACAAGGGAGACACCTTTTTACTAACGAACATTTGGTTCAACGGTATCAAGCCTTAGTGTGGAAGGGCCCGTGATTAGTTGCCAAGCAACCCGGGTTCAATTCCTGGGGGCGGAAGGTTTTCTCTCCAATTTTCTGCGATTAGTTGCCAAGCAACCCAGGTCCTGCGATTAGTTGCCAAGCAACCCGGGTAGGAGTTTCCTTCTAGCGTGTGTAGGGGGACACCTTTTTGCTTTTTGGTTAATGGTTGTCTAAAGTTGGTGCTTATGTTAGGATCCCATGCAACATTAAGGATAATACTTGACAAAAATACTAGTATGTTTCCTCTAATAAATGGGCATTTGTCTTACATATTAATGGGTCACTAGTTACTTAAAATTGGGCTAATTAAATAGTCCACTAACTAGTGTAGGGTGGGCTAAGGTCCAACAAGGTAGAAAGTCCAACAAGACTAACTAGTGTGCTCTAGTAAATTACTAAGCGTAATTAAGCATCCAAAAACCCAAGTAATTGTTATTATAAAATAACAATTAGTATTTTATAGTCATAATATTCTGATTACGACAAAAGTTAAACGTGTACGCAGTACGCAGTTCATTAAAAACGTCAAGTAACACTAACGGTCATAAAGGCTTCCGAGGGTTAAGTTAAGTATCCTACGTACTTAATGATACGTTTTAACATATAAACGAAAGTAATCAACATGTAGGGAGTCCCCAGAGTATAATGTAGCTCAGTACGCGCAAATACGCAGTTTCGCGAAAACACAAAGCACAAAAGCAAGTCGAAAAAGTCGAGTCGTTACATTAACCACCTGTTAATGAAAATTTCGTCCCGAAATTTTAGGCTGAGGTAGACGGTAGAGTCGGGAAGAGGTGAGGATAATTCTGCATCATTTGATCCTCTCGCTCCCAAGTAAACTCTGGTCCTCGTTTTGCATTCCATCGTACTCGGACGATCGGAATCTTGTTGCGTTTCAAGGTCTTGACCTCACGGTCCATAATTTCAACAGGTTCTTCCACAAAATGAAGTTTGTCATCAATTGTAAGCTCCTCAAGTGGTATGATGAGTTCTCGTTCCGCAAGACACTTCTTCAGATTCGATACATGGAAGGTAGGATGAACGGAGCTCAATTGAGTCGGAAGATCCAAATGATAAGCAACGGGTCCAACACGTTCCAAAACTTCAAAAGGACCAATGTATCGCGGGTTCAACTTTCCACGTTTTCCGAAATGGATTACACCTTTCCAAGTTGCGACTTTCAACATAACGCGGTCGCCGATTTGAAATTTGCGATCCCCGCGTTTAAGGTCGGCATAACTCTTCTGACGATCACGGGTCGTCTTGAGCCTCGCTTGAATTTGAACAATCTTCTCCGTTGTCTCATGGACTAACTCGGGTCCGGTGATTTGCTTCTCACCTACTTTGGCCCAACAAATAGGAGAACAACACTTGCGACCATACAACGCTTCGAAAGGTGCAGCATTAATACTCGAATGATAGCTGTTGTTGTAAGAAAATTCGGCTAGCGGCAAATGCTTTTCCCAAGCTTTTCAGAAATCAATAACGCAAGCACACAACATGTCCTCCAGAGTCTGAATCGTTCGTTCGCTTTGTCCATCATTTTGCGGGTGATACGCAATGCTCATGTCGAGATGAGTTCCCAAGGCTTCTTGCAAAGAACGCCAAAATCTAGAAGCAAAACGGGTATCGCGATCTGAGATAATAGATAAGGGTACACCGTGGCGAGATACAACTTCCTTTATGTATAGCTGCGCCAGTTTCTCCATCGTATCAGTTTCCTTCATGGCTAGGAAGTAAGCAGATTTGGTATGACGGTCAACGATAACCCAGATGGTATCCTAACCTCCTACCGTATTTGGTAGTTTTGTGATGAAATCCATTGTTATTCCTTCCCACTTCCATTGCGGGATATCGGGTTGTTGGAGTAATCCAGACGGCTTCTGATGTTCGGCTTTGATCTTGGAACAAGTCAAACACTTTCCAACATAAGCTGCAACATCCCTTTTGAAGTTCGGCCACCAATATTGAACGTTGAGGTCGTGGTACATCTTACCAGCTCCTGGATGTAGGGTGGGCTAAGGTCCAACAAGGTAGAAAGTCCAACAAGACTAACTAGTGTGCTCTAGTAAATTACTAAGCGTAATTAAGCATCTAAAAACCCAAGTAATTGTTATTATAAAATAACAATTAGTATTTCGTAGTCATAATATTCCGATTACGACAAAAGTTAAACGTGTACGCAGTACGCAGTTCGTTAAAAACATCAAGTAACACTAACGGTCATAAAGGCTTCCGAGGGTTAAGTTAAGTATCCTACGTACTTAATGATACGTTTTAACATATAAACAAAAGTAATCAACATGTAGGGAGTCCCCAGAGTATAATGTAGCTCAGTACGCACAAATACGCAGTTTCGCGAAAATACAAAGCACAAAGCAAGTCGAAAAAGTCGGGTCGTTACAATATGATAAAAAGCAAAGAAATGCATTAGAGCTAAAGACACTAAATAAATATGAGAGAAAGTGAGAGATGATCAGGAAAGAGAATAAACTTACTTGTGAAGAAAATGAAGGATCCATAAGGTGATAATGTCAACAGTTACACTAAGAGATTGCACGAGAAACACCTAGCCAAAAAAAAAAAAAAATTGATCTTGTCAAAAAATTACCCAGATTACCTTCATCAGGTGCTTACATCTTTGTAGGATTGATATCCTCCTGTATATTTACTCCTATTAGTTCTATCAATAAATACAAAATATGAAAAAATTAACTCACAACTTTAGAAGGTAAAAAGATAGTGATGGTGAAATTGTGATCGCTCTGGTAGTCCCTGTACAAAAAAGCTAAAAAAACAGATGTTTATTGAATGTAGATCCAATAAACATAACCTATATAATAACCATAACATAAATGAAACTCTTAAGCTCACATACATACACATCTACATCTATATATAAGAATATTATACAAACATAAATATATGTATCTATCTATGTGCATAATACGATTTTAAAACGGGCGTCGAACTATAAGCTCAAATAAACACATACACGTATTAATATGCATATATACTTAAGGAAACTTAATTTCAGATCGAATGTATAGAATCTATTAGTACAATCTTAACTATGTTCCGATCAAATTTCTTATGAATGGATGCTGAATCTCCATACTTGCACCACAGATCTCGATTTGATTTTAGAGAGCAGATCCACATTTGATTTTAGAGAGATGGATAGAACCCTGATGAGAATCAAACCTGATGAACACAGTTAGATGCACTACCATCTTCCAAATTCAACAATGCAAAAGAATTAAAGAACCCATACACAAGAAAACTATACCTGTATTCTTTTTGTCAAAGCCTCCAAATCAAGATCGCTTCCCAAATCTATCTGGAACTACCGATATGCAGAAAAAAATAACAGTTGGACAAAATTTCAAGAAAAGGAACCAACAGTAGGACAAAATTTCAATAAAGCATACATGATGTCGTTTTTAGAATCCGAAATCAATTCGATGACCCAATTGTGAACCAACCCTACAAAAATTTAGGGTTTTTAATCTAATAAAGTAACGAACTGAAACAAAATTCAGGGTTTTTAATCATGTATCGCTGGCACAAAATCAAAAACCCTAGGGTCAGATAATAATTGCGCAAACAGAAACGATTCGCCTTAAACCGCAATGGCTCGCACAAAATCCAATACCCTATGGTGAAATCGAAACGACCGCCATGAAGAACATAAACTGTAAATAAATTAGGGTTTCATAAGAGTAGTTAATGTAGATTGGACAGGTTTTGAATCATTGGCTGTAAGTCGCAGGAACTTGCGGGCATCAAATTAGGGTTTCATAAAGAGAAGAGTGAGGATGAGAAGTGCGTGGGTAAGATTAATAGGTACTGGATATTATTGGAGAAGGATTTTTAATGAGTTGTGATTGAATGGGACGATGTATCATGGATTCTAATGACGATTTATTGCTCGATCGACGAAAATAGGGTTTTTCCTCATTGTGTGATGAACTGTGAGGATGATGAATTGTTTGTGGATACAAATGTACGGGAAGAAAATATGTCATACCCCCAAATAGGGCCAGAAAAATATGACTTCACAATATCACAACACAAGGATGTATAAACGAGAACGACTCTAAATGAGACGTTTTATTTAAAACCAATGTATTAAAGCAGCGGAAAGTATTAAGTCATTACAATAAATGTTTTAATGCAATAATATGAATGTATAAATGCGGACTCCAAAAGCAGCAAAGTCCAAATAGCAAATTATCTTTAGCAATCTTCACCTGAGACAAAACATGCTTAAAGTGTCAACCAATAACGGTTGAGTGAACAACATAGGTTTAATAATCATAACAAGTTTTTAGACCACAAGATTTAGTTATAAAGTTTAATCAGTTCGTTAGTAGTGCTGAGGTGTATGATATCGAAACTAAACAAGTTACCCCGTGATCACTTTATTCGTTCGTGTCGTTAAATCATTATTATGTATCCATTGACCAACGGTCATCCGGATAAAGACGTTACTATCAATAGCGCTACCCACAATAACTAAGCTTGCCAAAATTCCAGCAACTAATGATATCATGGCAGGGATTAAGCATGAAACAAAGCATGTCATAGCACAGTTTGAACTAAATGTTTTCATGTACTTGTGTCTAAGGTAAAATAGTTTGAAAGCAAGCATGTGTCTCACCCCAAAAGTTCAAAATAAGTAATAGAAACAGTTAAAAAGTGGGGCTATGAAGTTCACCTTAGTAGCAAGCAAGAAATTCCACGCAAGTAGTATGAACGGTGTATGTGTTCGGATATCTCAACCTAGAGATATAATGTTTAATTAGTTAATGTCTAATAGACATAAAGTTTGTTTATTAATATAGCAAACTATATTAACAGTGACGGTTTTCGAGAAAAGTTACTATTTCTCAAAAGTTTCTATTTTTGGAAACCTACTATTTATGGAAAGCTTCCACTTATAGTAAGCTTCTAGTTTTAGAATGTTCGGGTTATAATTCTTAACAAAGATGTTGTACAATCTCGCCCAAACTTTGTTGCTAACAAGCAAGTCACTCAAATGATCTATTGTTACCGGGCGGCCCAGGATCTCTTGACCAGAATCTAAGTCTTGGCATTCGAGATCCACAAGCATGTCCCATAATGGCAACAAGGGTCACCCTCAGCCACAAGTAGCGGTGATGTTTGTAGTCTTTGTACGCTATCTTTAATTATAACCTTCACGTTATAAGTATACACATAACAAGTTATTAATGTACTTATTTAATTATATATATAGGTGATAATATACTTAGTGTAATTAAGTGTTACTATATAGATAAATGTATAAGTTATAATAATATTATTATTATCTAATTAATCAATCATTATGTAATCTTATCATTATATGTTATATATATAAATAATACGCACCTATGTGATTCATACATATATATTCTTTATTTATGATCATACATGTTCATAACTATATAGTATATATATATTAGGTGTATGTGTTACATATATAATTAGAGAGGTGGTACATATATATACATTTATATTACTTTACTTTTTATGTTTACTAAGTTTATACACTTATAGATACACACTCATACATACAAACACACGTACATATACATACATGTATACACATACATATACACATATGTATATACTTGCATATATACACACACATATACCTATAATATATACATGTACATACGTACGTGTGCATGCATACATGCATGTATATCATTATCATCCCTACCTTACTAATCCATAAAATCATATCTTTTTATCATAATCATAACCTAATAGCATTCATCATCATCACATAAAATCATATCCTTTAACTTACTAAACTAGTTTTATGATCATAAATTAACAACTTTAATACAATACTTCACTTATTTAACTAACTTATTAATAAATAATCATAATCTTCAACCTATTCAATTTATTCATACTCTATATCATAATACTTTTAATCTTATTCATACATAGATATATTAACCATTATCATTATTCATACAAGATTCATGATCATAATCTTATCATACTTTTACCTTTTTTTCAGTAATCATATTCATTAACTTAATCTTTTAATCATAACTTTTAACCTTAATCATAATCTTTTATCATAATCATGTTCATCATCTCTATAAACCTTTATCTACTTTAATTAACTTCATACAACAATCATGAGTTCATGTTCATAACTATATTCTTACTTGATTATATTACTAGTTTAATGATCAATTCATAATACTTCATATTCATAATAATTGTATGTATTAATCATAATCAAGATCAATATTAATAACCTAATACACTAAAAGTAATAGATTAAAGATGTATGATTAAGCTAAGGTTTTAAGTATACCTTAATAGAGTAAAGATCAAGAATGACGATGATGATTGGGCTGCAACAGAAAAACAGAAACCAGCTGGAAAATTTGACCCAAATAACTTGTTCTTGGGTCTGTTTGGTCACGACAGAAGCAGCAACACAGCAACAGCAATTCAGAATAAAACATAGCAACAAAACGAACCAAGAAAGTGGCAATATGGGTCGGTTTTGGTGAGTGTTTGAGTCACGAACACAGCAGCAGGAAGAGGCTGTTTATGGGCTGTCTTGGTAGCGAAAATGTAGTGACCCTAAATTTTTCATGATTATATATTAAATGAAAACTATATTTGCATGATTAAATGTTTCTAACATGTTAAGCAATCAAACTTTTTAAGACTTGATTAATTGAAATGAGTTTATACAGACAATTGACCACCCCGTTTGCCTGATGATTCACGAACGTCATAACTTGTGATAATTATATAATCATTTTATTTATTTTATGATGTAAGTTTTTATTTTATATATATATATATATATATATATATATATATATATATATATATATAAGAAGAAATACAATTAAATCAAAGACGTACAACTAAAACACTATTTGCTACAGTAAAACACTATTTGCTACAGTAACACTATTTGCTACAGTAAAAACTATTTGCTATAGTAATTTTTGCTTTGCTACAGTAAAATACTATTCACTACAGTAAAATATTACTTGCTACAGTAAAATGCTATTTGCTACAGTAAACACTATTTACTGCAGTAACACTATTTACTCATATTCAATCCGTATTCGTACTCGTATAATAGACAACTTCTAAATATATATACTATTGGTATATACACTTCAATGATCAGCTCTTAGCAGCCTTAATGAGTCACCTAAACATGTGGGAACCATCATTTGACAACTAGCATGAAATATCTAACAAAAATACAAACTAATGGAACCCTATATTCAAGGGTAGGATCACATTTTTCTTCACCAACCATAACACTTTCATTTTTTTAACTTTCATGAAACTTATCTCTCTCAAGTTCTCTCTTGGTGTTCTAAGTGTTCTTCATCATCTTCAACAAAATCTAGCTCAATCTAGTTCATAAATCCTAACCTAGATCAATTTTCAAAACAACTACTCAAGTAAACTTCAAGAACACTTTCAAGTTGCAAGTCTACTTTCAAGCTTTCTAATCCATTCTAAGTAATCATCTAAGATCAAGAAACCTCTGTTATTTACAGTAGGTTATCATTGTAATTCAAGGTAATACTCATATTCTAACTTTGATTCAATTTCTATAACTATAACAATCTTAATTCGAGTAGGAATCTTACTTGAATTTGTTTTCGTGTCATGAATCTACTTCAAGAACTTTCAATCCATCCAAGATCCTTTGAAGCTAAATCATTTCTTATCACTTCCAGTAGGTTTACCTACTAAACTTGAGGTAGTAATGATGTTCATAACATCATTCCATTCATATATATATAACTATCTTATTCGAAGATTTAAACTTGTAATAACTAGAACATAGTTTAGTTAATTCTAAACTTGTTCGCAAACAAAGTTAATCCTTCTAACTTGACTTTTAAAATCAACTAAACACATGTTCTATATCTATATGATATGCTAACTTAATGATTTAAAACCTGGAAACACGAAGAACACCGTAAAACCGGACATACGCCGTCGTAGTAAGACCGGGGGCTGTTTTGGGTTAGATAATTAAAAAATATGATAAACTTTGATTTAAAAGTTGTCCTTCTGGGAAAATGATTTTTCTTATGAACATGAAACTATATCCAAAAATCATGGTTAAACTCAAAGTGGAAGTATGTTTTTCAAAATGGTCATCAAGACGTCGTTCTTTCGACTGAAATGACTACCTCTTACAAAAATGACTTAAACTTATACTTTTTCTGTTTATTTTCATAGATTTCAGTTCATTATGAAACCATAGCAACTTGAATCACTCAAAACGAATTTAAAACGAAGAAGTTATGGGTAAAACAAAATTGGATATTTTTGCTTGTTGTAGCTACATGAAATTTGTAACAAATCTATTCTAACAATAACTTAACTAACTTATATTGTATTATACATGTACTCTAACATATTATGTAATCTTGATAGACCATAGACATGTATACAATATTTTGACATATCATATCGACGTCATCTATATATATTATTTGAAACAACCATAGACACTCTATATGCTGTAATGCTAGAGTTCGCTATACAAGGTTGAGGTTGATTCCAATATATATATACTTTGAGTTGTGATCTACCCTGAGACTTGTATACACTGGGTCGTGGATTGATTCGAGATAATATATATTAATTTATTTCTGTACTATTAGCTATGGACAATTAGTTGTAGATTACTAACGATGGACTGCTAACTTAACAAACTTAAATCATTTAAACGTAATAAAAATGTTGTGAATATATTTCGATCATACTTTGATATATGTGTATATATTTGTTATAGGTTCGTGAATCGACCAGTGGTCAAGTCTTATTTCCGGCAAAGTAAAAATCTGTGAAAGTGAGTTATAGTCCCATTTTTTAAAATATAATATTTTTGGGATAAGAATACATGCAGTTTTATAAATGTTTTACGAAATAGACACAAGTAATCGAAACTACATTCTATGGTTGGATTATCTAAATCGAATATGCCCCTTTTAGCTTGGTAGCCTAAGAATTAGGGAACAATACCCCTAATTGACGCAAATCCTAAAGATAGATCTATGGGCCTAACAAACCCCATTCGAGGTACGGATGCTTTAGTACTTCGATTTATTATTATACAGACGGGAGGATTCTGTTTTGGGGATATTCTATATGCATCTTGTTAATGTTGGTTACCAGGTATTTACCATATGAATGATTTTTATCTCTATGCAGTTTGCGAAATGCCTAATATGAGATGGATGTTTATGAAAAGTGAAATCTTGTGGTCTATTATTACAAATTGATATACATATAGGCTAAACCTATAACTCACCAACATTTTTGTTGACGTTTTAAGCATGTTTATTCTCAGGTGATTATTAAGAGCTGCCTCTGTTGCATGCTAAATTAAGGAAAAGATTTGGAGTCAGCATGCTTGTATGATAATGTTTAAAGAAAAATTGCATTCGGAAAATAAATTGTTGTAATATATTATCGTAACCCATTATGTAATGGTAGTATGTAAACATTGTACTTTAGATTACCATTATTTGGTAATCTACGCTATGTATTTTAAACCTTTATCGATAAAGTAAAGGTTATAGTTTGTTTTAAAAATCGAATGCAGTCTTTGAAAAACGTCTCATATAGAGGTCAAAACCTCGCAACGAAACCAATTAATATGAAACGTTTATAATTGATATGAACGGGACATTTCAGTTGGTATCAGAGCGTTATTCTTAGAAAAGCATAAATTTGCATTAGTGTGTCTTATTGAGTTCGTTAAGATGCATTAGTGAGTCTGGACTTCGACCGTGTTTACTTGAAAAACGATTGCTTAACATTTTTTGTTGGAAACTATATATTGTTAACATGTAAATATTATGTGATATATTAATCTCTTAACGTGTTTGATATTGTGTGATAGATGTCTACCTCCAGTACAAATCCCATCGACTCACCTAATAATATTGAAGAGTCGAATATATATTGGGAAGATTCATAAATTCCCGAAGAGGAACCGGAAGAGGAGGAACCGGAAGAGGAGGAACCGGAAGAAGAGGAACCGGAAGAAGAGATTCCGGAGGGGGAAATATTAGGAACCACAGAAAAATAGATAAATAAAAGAAAATCCTCCATCAATGGACCAAAGTTAAAAATGGTCAATGGTGTTTCCGCCAAGGAAGCAAAATATTGGGAAAATTACCAGTTTTCTGATGAATCGGATCCCGATGAGGATTCCGATGATGTTATAGAAATTACCTCGACCCAATTTGAAAAAGCAAAAGAAAACAATAAGGGAAAAGGCATCAAAATAGAAAAACCCGAGCCCAAAACCGATGAACTTTATGTTAACATGAAGTACCCTGATGGGGTGTACCGTAAACACCCGTATTTTTTAAACTTTCACTATAACCCGGGAACATCTAAGCCACCAGGTTTTTCTAGACCATTTGAGAAAAGAACGGCTCGTATTAGGGGAGCACCATATATCCCTAGGAAATTAGCGAAACGAACCAAGTTCGAAGAGGAAGAAACGAGTGAGTCGGAATAAAGAGTTGTAATCATGTTGTGTAATATATGTATTGTAGTGTGCTTGTATTTTCATGTTATATGTAAAAATTGCTTGTATTGTTTGTTAATTATCTTTTACGAATCTAATCCTCGTCTATTTTACAGTATAAAAACACACAATGGACGTTAAGGATAGACAAACGAATATTTTAGAAGACCTACCCGGGGACATGATTGATGAAATCTTGTCTAGAGTCGGTCAGAGTTCATCGGTACAATTATTTATGGCGAAATTAGTTTGTCAAACATTTGAAAGACGTTCCAGGCATGCCTTAGTTTATAAAAGGCTTTCCTTTAATAGATGGGGGTATATCACATTGGGGAGACCATAAGTTACGCCGTGTTTTCTTTAAAGCATTGAATGCGGGGAACCCAGATGTAATTTTACGCTACGAGTTGAGAGCCTATTTTGACTCTACCTATCCTAACATAGGACTTCATTCTTTAGAAAGAGCTTCAAACATGCAACATAAAGAAGCATGTTATGTCTACAGGTTAGTAATGTTCGCTTCTCACCAAATCGAGAAAAAGAACATAGGATTGCAACTACTAAATAAAACATTCCCACAAGTGACGGATTCCGTAGTTGGGGTGAGAAATAAGATTTTTAGATTATTACGGGGCTGTTGGGCATTACGTAACCCTCGTCCTTTTGAAAACGTTACAACATGCTGCCTAGCCAACGGTCACAACGGTTATTTTCCACAAGACCAAGGATGGAAAATAATACTAGTAAAACCCGAATGCATGACTTGTTTCTGGACTTATGAATTACGTGTCTTTATTGCCTTTGCTGAACGACTTGCGTATTAACTAGAATTATCTTCACAACTGCCGTGTATCAAAGTTATTGTGTACTATATTTCATGCTATATGTAAAATATCAGTATTGTAAGTTTATAAAATATTGTATAAAAGTTTGAATGCGAAATATTAATGTAATCAGTTTTTCATATAGAATTGTAGTAGCTGAATTGTATGTTAGCTACTAAGTATGAACTTAACGGGTAGGTACTACCCGAATGAAAAATTATAAAACGCTAATATGAAGAAAAAGCTTTTATAAATAAGTTCATATTATGCTACGAAATACTATTGACCACTCTTAAAAATTCTATGTGATTAACTCAATTCTTTTGGCTATTTTTGAAGGAAATGGCACCGACGACTCGTCAGAACTTGAGCATGAGCGAGGAAGACTTCCGTGATTTCCTTGCAGTAAACATAGCCACAGTACAAGCTGCAATGCAAAACAAAAACAATAACTCAAGGTCTAGTAGTGGAGTTAACTCCACAGGAAACCGTGTAGGATGCTCCTACAAGGCTTTCACTGCCTGTAAACCTCCGAAATTCGATGGAATTGAAGGACCAGTCGGATTAAAATGATGGACCAAGAAGGTCGAATCTGTGCTTGCTATAAGCAAATGTGCTGAAGAAGACAAGGTAAAGTACGCCACTCATACCTTCATAGGTACCGCGTTAACATGGTGGAACACCTATCTCGAACAAGTGGGACAAGATGCTGCTTATGCACTACCGTGGTCAGCATTCAAACACTTGATGAATGAGCAGTACCGTCCCAGAAACGAAGTCAATAAGCTTAAGACAGAGCTTAGGGAATTACGAACACAAGGATTCAATATTACCACGTACGAAAGACGATTCACCGAGTTGTGTTTATTGTGTCCAAGAGTGTTTGAAGATGAAGAAGAGCAGATCGATGCATTTGTAAAGGGGTTACCAGAGAGAATTTAGGAGGATGTGAGTGCGAGCGTGCCTACCTCAATGCAAAAGGCAAGCCGAATGGCTCACAAACTTATAAACCAGATCGAGGGAAGGATTAAAGAGCAGGCGGCCGAGGAGGCCAAAATGAAACAAGTCAAGAGAAAGTGGGAAGAAAATAATGACAAGGGTTACCAAAACAATAACAGTAACTATCGCTTCAACAATCAACACAACAATCACAATTTCAATCGCACCATTTTTCGCAACAACTAACGCAACAACAACCATCACAACAACAACTACAACAACCATCCCAACAATAATAACAACCGTAACAACAACAAGAATCAGAAAAAGTCATGCCAAAGGTGTGAAGAGTACCATCCGATTGGGTTCTGCATGACAACTTGCACTAAGTGTAAGAGAACCGGTCATGGTGCAACGAAGTGTGAAGTCTACGGACCAATGACCAACAGAATTAAAGGAACAAACAATGTCGGAACAAATAATGTCGGAACAAAGAATGCCGCCATTATTTGTTATGGATGTGGGAAACCGGGCCACTTCAGGACTAACTGCCCGAACCAAGGGAATACTAATGGACAAGGCCACGGAAGAGTTTTCAATATTAATGCGGCAGAAGCACAGGAAGACCGGGAGCTTGTTACGGGTACATTTTTTATTGACGATAAACCTGCTTATGTTTTATTTGATTCGGGTGCGGATAGAAGCTACATGAGTAGAGATTTTTGTGCTAAATTAAGTGGTCCATTGACGCCTATGAATAATAAATTTTTACTCGAATTAGCAAACGGTAAATTAATTTCAGCAGATAAAATATGCCGGAATCGAGAAATTAAACTGGTTAGCGAAACGTTTAAGATTGATTTGATACCAGTAGAGTTAGGGAGTTTTGATGTGATAATTGGCATGGACTGGTTGAAAAAGAAGAGAGCAGAGATCGTATGTTACAAAAATGCAATTCGCATTGTACGAGAAAAAGGAAAACCATTAATGGTGTACGGAGAAAAGAGCAACGCGAAGCTAAATCTTATTAGTAATTTGAAGGCGCAAAAGCTAATAAGAAAAGGTTGCTATGCTGTTCTAGCACATGTCGAGAAAGTACAAACCGAAGAAAAGAACATCAATGATGTTCCCGTCGTAAAAGAATTTCCCGATGTATTTCCGAAAGAATTACCGGGACTACCTCCACACCGATCCGTTGAATTTCAAATAGATCTTGTACCAGGAGCTGCCCCAATAGCTCGTCCTCCATACAGACTCACGCCCAGTGAAATGAAGGAACTCCAGAGTCAATTACAAGAACTTTTAGAGCGTTATTTCATACGACCAAGTACATCACCATGGGGAGCTCCTGTTTTGTTTGTCAAAAAGAAGGATGGTACATTCAGGTTGTATATCGACTACCGAGAGTTGAACAAACTTACCATCAATAACCGTTACCCACTACCGAGAATCGAAGACTTATTTGATCAACTACAAGGCTCGTCGGTTTATTCGAAGATCGATTTACGTTCCGGGTATCATCAAATGAGGGTGAAGGAGGATGATATTCCAAAGACTGCTTTCAGGACGCGTTACGGTCATTACGAGTTTATGGTTATGCTGTTTGGGTTGACTAACGCACCAGCTGTGTTCATGGACCTCATGAACCGAGTGTGTGGACCATACCTTGACAAGTTTGTCATTTGGTTTCATCGATGACATACTCATTTACTCAAAGAATGATCAAGAGCACGAAGAACATTTGAGAAAAGTGCTAGAGTTGCTGAGGAAAGAAAAATTGTACGCTAAGTTTTCAAAGTGTGCATTTTGGTTGGAAGAAGTTCAATTCCTCGGTCACATAGTAAACAAAGAGGGTATTCAGGTGGATCCTACAAATATTGAAACTGTTGAAAAGTGGGAAACCCTGAAAACTCCGAAGCATATACGCCAATTTTTAGCACTGGCTGGTTACTACAGAAGGTTCATCTAAGATTTTTTCAAAATAGCAAAATCCTTGACAGCATTAACGCATAATGGGAAGAAATTTGAATGGAAAGATGAACAGGAGAAAGCGTTTCAATTGTTGAAGAAAAAGTTAACTACGGCACCTATATTGTCATTGCCTGAAGGGAATGATGATTTTGTGATATATTGTGATGCCTCAAAGCAAGGTCTCGATTGCGTATTAATGCAACGAACGAAGGTAATTGCTTATACATCCAGACAATTGAAGATTCATTAGCAAAATTATACGACTCAAGATTTGGAATTGGGCGTTGTTGTTTTTGCATTAAAGACTTAGAGGCACTACTTATATGGGGTCAAAACTATTATATATACCGACCACAAAAGTCTCCAACATATATTTAATCAGAAACAACTGAACATGAGGCAGCGTAGGTGGATTGAATTGTTAAATGATTACGATTTTGAGATTCGTTACCACCCGGGAAAGGCGAATGTGGTAGCCGACACTGTAGTGACCCGAACTTTTCCATGTTTATATATATATTAAATGAAATTGTTATTTACATGATTAAGTGTTTCCAACATGTTAAGCAATCAAACTTGTTAAGACTTGATTAATTGAAATAGGTTTCATATAGACAATTGACCACCCAAGTTGACCGGTGATTCACGAACGTTAAAACTTGTAAAAACTATACGATGAAATATATATGGTTATATATATAGTTAACATGATTTTATTATAAGTATGTATCTCATTAGGTATTTTAACAATGAGTTATATACATAAAAATGAGACTATTAATTTAAGAAACTCGAAAACGATATATATAACGATTATCGTTATAACAACGTCTTACTAGGTACATATGAATCATATTAAGATATTGATACACTTGGTTAATTATGTTAAATGATAAGTAAATATATTATTAAGTGTATTAACAATGAAATACATATGTAAAAATAAGACTACTAACTTAATGATTTCGAAACGAGACATATATGTAACGATTATCGTTGTAACGGCATTTAACTGTATATATAGCATACTAAGATATATTATATATCATAATATCATGATAATATAACAATTTAACATCTCATTTGTTATAATAAACAATGGGTTAACAACATTCAACAAGATCGTTAACCTAAAGGTTTCAAAACAACATTTACATGTAACGACTAACGATGACTTAACGACTCAGTTAAAATGTATATACATGTAGTGTTTTAATATGTATTCATACACTTTTGAAAGACTTCAAGACACTTATCAAAATACTTCTACTTAACAAAAATGCTTACAATTACATCCTCGTTCAGTTTCATCAACAATTCTACTCGTATGCACCCGTATTCGTACTCGTACATTACACAGCTTTTAGATGTATGTGCTATTGGTATATACACTACAATGATCAGCTCTTAGCAGCCCATGTGAGTCACCTAACACATGTGGGAACCATCATTTGGAAACTAGCATGAAATATCTCATAAAATTACAAAAATATGAGTAATCATTCATGACTTATTTACATGAAAACAAAATTATATATCCTTTATATCTAATCCATACACCAACGACCAAAAACACCTACAAACACTTTCATTCTTCAATTTTCTTCATCTAATTGATCTCTCTCAAGTTCTATCTTTAAGTTCTAAGTGTTCTTCATAAATTCCAAAATTCTAGTTTCATAAAATCAAGAATACTTCCAAGATTGCAAGTTTACTTCCAAGTTTTCTAAATCCATTCCAAGTAATCATCCAAGATCAAGAAACCTATGTTACTTATAGTAGGTTATCTTTCTAATACAAGGTAATAATCATATTCAAACTTTAATTCAATTTCTATAACTATAACAATCTTATTTCGAGTGGAAATCTTACTTGAAATTGTTTTCGTGTCATGATTCTGCTTCAAGAACTTTCAAGCCATCCAAGGATCCTTTGAAGCTAGATCTATTTTTCTCATTTACAGTAGGTTTATCCAAGGAACTTGAGGTAGTAATGATGTTCATAACATCATTCGATTCATACATATAAAGCTATCTTATTCGAAGGTTTAAACTTGTAATCACTAGAACATAGTTTAGTTAATTCTAAACTTGTTCGTAAATAAAAGTTAATCCTTCTAACTTGACTTTTAAAATCAACTAAACACATGTTATATATCTATATGATATGCTAACTTAATGATTTAAAACCTGGAAACACGAAAAACACCGTAAACTGGATTTACGCCGTCGTAGTAACACCGCGGGCTGTTTTGGGTTAGTTAATTAAAAACTATGATAAACTTTTATTTAAAAGTTGTTATTCTGGGAAAATGATTTTTATTATGAACATGAAACTATATCCAAAAATTATGGTTAAACTCAAAGTGGAAGTATGTTTTCTAAAATGGTCATCTAGACGTCGTTCTTTCGACTGAAATGACTACCTTTACAAAAATGACTTGTAACTTATTTTTCCAACTATAAAACTATACTTTTTCTGTTTAGATTCATAAAATAGAGTTCAATATGAAACCATATCAATTTGATTCACTCAAAACGGATTTAAAATGAAGAAGTTATGGGTAAAACAAGATTGGATAATTTTTCTCATTTTAGCTACGTGAAAATTGGTAACAAATCTATTCCAACCATAACTTAATCAACTTGTATTGTATATTATGTAATCTTGAGATACCATAGACACGTATACAATGTTTCGACCTATCATGTCGACACATCTATATATATTTCGGAACAACCATAGACACTCTATATGTGAATGTTGGAGTTAGCTATACAGGGTTGAGGTTGATTCCAAAATATATATAGTTTGAGTTGTGATCAATACTGAGATACGTATACACTGGGTCGTGGATTGATTCAAGATAATATTTATCGATTTATTTCTGTACATCTAACTGTGGACAACTAGTTGTAGGTTACTAACGAGGACAGCTGACTTAATAAACTTAAAACATCAAAATATATTAAAAGTATTGTAAATATATTTTGAACATACTTTGATATATATGTATATATTGTTATAGGTTCGTGAATCAATCAGTGGCCAAGTCTTACTTCCCGACGAAGTAAAAATCTGTGAAAGTGAGTTATAGTCCCACTTTTAAAATCTAATATTTTTGGGATGAGAATATATGCAGGTTTTATAAATGATTTACAAAATAGACACAAGTACGTGAAAATAAATTCTATGGTTGAATTATCGAAATCGAATATGCCCCTTTTTATTAAGTCTGGTATTCTAAGAATTAGGGAACAGACACCCTAATTGACACGAATCCTAAAGATAGATCTATTGGGCCTAACAAACCCCATCCAAAGTACCGGATGCTTTAGTACTTCGAAATTTATATCATATCCGAAGGGTGTCCCGGAATGATGGGGATATTCTTATATATATGCATCTTGTTAATGTCGGTTACCAGGTGTTCACCATATGAATGATTTTTATCTCTATGTATGGGATGTGTATTGAAATATGAAATCTTGTGGTCTATTGTTACGATTTGATATATATAGGTTAAACCTATAACTCACCAACATTTTTGTTGACGTTTAAAGCATGTTTATTCTCAGGTGAATACTAAGAGCTTCCGCTGTTGCATACTAAAATAAGGACAAGATTTGGAGTCCATATTTGTATGATATTGTGTAAAAACTGCATTCAAGAAACTGATTTCGATGTAACATATTTGTATTGTAAACCATTATGTAATGGTCGTGTGTAAACAAGATATTTTAGATTATCATTATTTGATAATCTACGTAAAGTTTTTTAAACCTTTATTTATGAAATAAAGGTTATGGTTTGTTTTAAAAATGAATGCAGTCTTTGAAAAACGTCTCATATAGAGGTCAAAACCTCGCAACGAAATCAATTAATATGGAACGTTTTTAATCAATAAGAACGGGACATTTCAGACACTTTGAGTAGAAAAGATAGAGAACCTATGCGGGTAAAAGGTATGAATATAATTATTCGTACTAACCTTACTACTCAAATAAAGGCGGTGCAACAGGGAGTTTTAAAAGAGGGAAATTTGAAGAATGAAATACCCAAAGTGAGAAGCATGCTATGCTTACGGGTTAGTAATGTTCGCTTCTCACCAAAGTGAGAACAATAACATCGGGCTACAACTATTAAACAAAACGTTCCCACAAGTAACGGAGTCGGTAATTGCGGTAAGAAATGAGGTTTTTAGATTGTTACGGGACTGTTGGACATTACGTAACCCTCGTCCCTTTGACGACGTTACAACACGCTGTCTTATCAACGGCCATAACGGTTATATTCCACAAGACCAAGGATGGGAAGTAGTCCTAGTAAAACCAGAATGCATGACTTGTTTCTGGACGTATGAATTACGTGTCTTTATTGCCTTTGCTGAACGACTTGTGTACTAGCTAGAATTATCTTCACAACTATCTTGTATCAAAGTTATTGTGTGCTATATTTCATGCTTTATGCAAAATAAGCGGTATTGTAAGTTTGTAAAATATTGTATAAAAGTTTGAACGCGAAATATTATTATAATCAGTTTTTCATATAGAATTGTAGTAGTTGAATTGTATATTAGCTACTAAGTATGAACTTAACGGGTAGGTACTACCCGAATTTAAACTTATAAAACGCTAATATGAAGAAAAAGCTTTTATAAATGAGTTCATATTATGCTACGAAATACTATTAACTACTCTTAATATTCTGTATGATTAACTTGTTCCATTTGAATATTTTGAAGGAAATGGCACCGACTACTCGACACACCGTGAATATGAATGAAGAGGAATTCCGTACTTTTCTAGCTTCAAACATAGTCGCAGTACAGGCTGCGCTGCATACCAACAATAACCTTGGATCTAGCAGTACAGGAAATCGTGTAGGATGCACCTACAAAGAATTCACTGCCTGCAAACCATTGGAATTTGATGGAACCGAAGGACCGATCGGATTGAAACGGTGGACCGAGAAGGTCGAATCGGTGTTTGCCATAAGTAAGTGTACTGAAGAGGACAAAGTGAAGTACGCTACGCATACCTTCACAGGTTCTGCGTTAACATGGTGGAATACCTATCTAGAGCAAGTGGGACAAGATGATGCGTACGCACTACTGTGGTCAGCATTCAAGCACTTGATGAACGAGAAGTACCGTCCCAGAACTGAGGTCAATAAGCTCAAGACAGAACTTAGAGGGTTACGAACCCAAGGATTTGATATTATCACGTACGAAAGACGATTCACAGAATTGTGCCTATTGTGTCCGGGAGCGTTCGAAGATGAGGAAGAGAAGATCGACGCGTTTGTGAAAGGATTACCAGAAAGAATCCAAGAAGATATAAGTTCACACGAGCCCGCCTCCATACAACAGGCATGTAGAATGGCTCACAAACTAGTGAACCAGATTGAGGAAAGAATTAAAGAACAGATGGCTGAAGAGGCCAATGTGAAGCAAGTCAAAAGAAAGTGGGAGGAAAACGGTGATAAGAATCACCAATACAACAACAACAGCAATTACAATAATAATCGCAACAATTATCCCAACAATCGCAACATCAATCGCAACTACAACAAATGGCCCAACAACAACAACAACAACAACAACAACAACAACAACAACAACAGCAACTACAACAATCATCCCAACAACAATAACAATCGCAATAACAACAACAAACAGAAGAAGCTATGCCAAAGGTGTGAAAAGTATCACTCGGGGTTCTGCACCAAATTTTGCAACAAGTGTAAAAGAAATGGTCATAGCGCGGCGAAGTGTGAGGTCTACGGACCAGGGGTTAACAGAACGAAAGGAAAAAATGGTGTCAGAACGAGTAATGGCTGAGCAAGTAGTGTCGGAGCAAGTTATGCTAATGTAGTTTGTTATAAATGTGGAAAACCGGGCCACATTATTAGAAATTGCCCGAACTAGGAGAACACGAATGGACAAGGCCGCGGAAAAGTTTTCAATATTAATGTGGTAGAGGCACAGGAAGACCCGGAGCTTGTTACGGGTACGTTTCTTATTGACAATAAATCTGCTTACGTTTTATTTGATTCGGGTGCGGATAGAAGCTATATGAGTAGATATTTTTGTGCTAAATTAAGTTGTCCATTGACGCCGTTGGATAGTAAATTTTTACTCGAATTAGCAAACGGTAAATTAATTTCAGCAGATAATATATGCCGGAATCGAGAAATTAAACTGGGTAACGAAATATTTAAGATTGATTTGATACCAGTAGAGTTAGGGAGTTTTGATGTAATAGTTGGCATGGACTGGCTGAAGAAGGTGAAAGCAGAGATCGTATGTTATAAAAATGTAATTCGCATTGTACGAGAAGAAGGAGAACCCTTAATGGTGTACGGAGAAAAGGGCAACATGAAGCTACATCTTATTAGTAATTTGAAGGCACAAAAACTAATAAGAAAAGGTTGCTATGCTGTTCTAGCACACGTCGAGAAAGTACAAACTGAAGAAAAGAGCATCAATGATGTTCCCGTCGCAAAAGAATTTCCCGATGTATTTCCGAAAGAATTACCGGGACTACCTCCACATCGATCTGTTGAATTTCAAGTAGATCTTGTACCAGGAGCTGCACCAATAGCTCGTGCTCCTTATAGACTCGCACTCAGCGAGATGAAAGAACTGCAAAGCCAACTGCAAGAACTATTAGAACGTGGTTTCATTCGACCAAGCACATCACCATGGGGAGCTCCTGTTTTGTTTGTCAAGAAGAAGGATGGTACATTTAGGTTGTGTATTGACTACAGAGAGTTGAACAAACTTACCATCAAAAACCGTTATCCACTGCTGAGAATTGATGACTTATTTGATCAACTACAAGGCTCGCCGGTTTATTCGAAGATCGATTTACGTTCTGGATATCATCAAATGCGAGTAAAGGAGGATGATATTCCAAAAACTGCTTTTAGGACGCGTTATGGTCATTACGAGTTTATGGTTATGCCGTTTGGATTGACTAACGCACCAGCTGTGTTCATGGACCTTATGAACCGAGTGTGTGGGCCATATCTTGACAAGTTTGTCATTGTTTTCATTGATGACATACTTATTTACTCAAAGAATGATCAAGAGCACGAAGAACATTTGAGAAAAGTGCTTGAAGTATTGAGGAAAGAAAAACTGTACGCTAAGTTTTCAAAGTGTGCATTTTGGTTGGAAGAAGTTCAATTCCTCGGTCACATAGTGAACAAAGAAGGTATCCAGGTGAACCCGGCAAAGATCGAAACCGTTGAAAAGTAGGAAACCCCAAAAACTCCGAAGCATATACGTCAATTTTTAGGATTGGCTGGTTACTACAGAAGATTCATCCAAGATTTCTCCAAAATAGCAAAACCCTTGACTGCATTAACGCATAAAGGGAAGAAATTTGAATGGAAGGATGAACAAGAGAAAGCGTTTCAGTTATTGAAGAAAAAGCTAACTACGGCACCTATATTGTCATTGCCTAAAGGGAATGATGATTTTGTGATTTATTGTGACGCATCAAAGCAAGGTCTCGGTTGTGTATTAATGCAACGAACGAAGGTGATTGCTTATGCGTCTAGACAATTAAAGATTCACGAACAAAATTATACGACGCATGATTTGGAATCAGGCGCGGTTGTTTTTGCATTAAAGACTTGGAGGCACTACTTATATGGGGTCAAAAGTATTATATATACTGACCACAAAAGTCTTCAACACATATTTAATCAGAAATAACTGAATATGAGGCAGCGTAGGTGGATTGAATTGTTGAATGATTACGACTTTGAGATTCGTTACCACCCGGGGAAGGCAAATGTGGTAGCCGACGCCTTAAGCAGGAAGGACAGAGAACCCATTCGAGTAAAATCTATGAATATAATGATTCACAATAACCTTACTACTCAAATAAAGGAGGCGCAACAAGGAGTTTTAAAAGAGGGAAATTTAAAGGATGAAATACCCAAAGGATCGGAGAAGCATCTTAATATTCGGGAAGACGAAACCCGGTATAGGGCTGAAAGGATTTGGGTACCAAAATTTGGAGATATGAGAGAAATGGTACTTAGAGAAGCTCATAAAACCAGATACTCAATACATCCTGGAACGGGGAAGATGTACAAGGATCTCAAGAAACATTTTTGGTGGCCGGGTATGAAAGCCGATGTTGCTAAATACGTAGGAGAATGTTTGACGTGTTCTAAGGTCAAAGCTGAGCATCAGAAACCATCAGGTCTACTTCAACAACCCGAAATCCCGGAATGGAAATGGGAAAACATTACCATGGATTTCATCACTAAATTGCCAAGGACTGCAAGTGGTTTTGATACTATTTGGGTAATAGTTGATCGTCTCACCAAATCAGCACACTTCCTGCCAATAAGAGAAGATGACAAGATGGAGAAGTTAGCACGACTGTATTTGAAGGAAGTCGTCTCCAGACATGGAATACCAATCTCTATTATCTCTGATAGGGATGGCAGATTTATTTCAAGATTCTGGCAGACATTACAGTAAGCATTAGGAACTCGTCTAGACATGAGTACTACCTATCATCCATAAACTGATGGGCAGAGCGAAAGGACGATACAAACGCTTGAAGACATGCTACGAGCATGTGTTATTGATTTCGGAAACAGTTGGGATCGACATCTACCGTTAGCAGAATTTTTCTACAACAACAGCTACCATTAAAGCATTGAGATGGCGCCGTTTGAAGCACTTTATGGTAGAAAGTGCAGGTCTCCGATTTGTTGGAGTGAAGTGGGGGATAGACAGATTACGGGTTCGGAGATAATACAAGAAACTACCGAGAAAATCATCCAAATTCAACAAAGATTGAAAACCGCCCAGAGTCGACAAAAGAGCTACGCGGACAGTAAAAGAAAAGATATAGAGTTTGAAATTGGAGAAATGGTCATGCTTAAGGTTTCACCTTGGAAAGGCGTTGTTTGATTTGGTAAACGGGGGAAACTAAATCCAAGGTACATTGGACCATTCAAGATTATAGATCGTGTCGGACCAGTAGCTTACCAACTGGAGCTACCTCAACAACTCGCGGCTGTACATAACACTTTCCACGTCTCAAATTTGAAGAAATGTTTTGCTAAAGAAGATCTCACTATTCCGTTGGACGAAATCCAAATCAATGAAAAACTTCAATTCATTGAAGAACCCGTCGAAATAATGGATCGTGAGGTTAAAAGACTTAAACAAAACAAGATACCGATTGTTAAGGTTCGATGAAATGCTCGTAGAGGACCTGAGTTCACCTGGAAGCGTGAAGATCAGATGAAGAAGAAATACCCGCATTTATTTCCAGAAGATACGTCAACACCTCCAACTGCTTAAAATTTCGGGACGAAATTTATTTAACGGGTAGGTACTGTAGCGACCCGAACTTTTTCATGTTTATATATATATTAAATGAAATTATTATTTACATGATTAAGTGTTTCCAACATGTTAAGCAATCAAACTTTTTAAGACTTGATTAATTGAAATAGGTTTCATATAGACAATTGACCACCCAAGTTGACCGGTGATTCACGAACGTTAAAACTTGTAAAACCTATACGATGAAATATATATGGTTATATATATAGTTAACATGATTTTATTATAAGTATGTATCTCATTAGGTATTTTAACAATGAGTTATATACATAAAAATGAGACTATTAATTTAAGAAACTCGAAAACGATATATATAACGATTATCGTTATAACAACGTCTTACTAGGTACATATGAATCATATTAAGATATTGATACACTTGGTTAATTATGTTAAATGATAAGTAAATATATTATTAAGTGTATTAACAATGAAATACATATGTAAAAATAAGACTACTAACTTAATGATTTCGAAACGAGACATATATGTAACGATTATCGTTGTAACGGCATTTAACTGTATATATATATCATACTAAGATATATTATATATCATAATATCATGATAATATAACAATTTAACATCTCATTTGTTATAATAAACAATGGGTTAACAACATTCAACAAGATCGTTAACCTAAAGGTTTCAAAACAACATTTACATGTAACGACTAACGATGACTTAACGACTCAGTTAAAATGTATATACATGTAGTGTTTTAATATGTATTCATACACTTTTGAAAGACTTCAAGACACTTATCAAAATACTTCTACTTAACAAAAATGCTTACAATTACATCCTCGTTCAGTTTCATCAACAATTCTACTCGTATGCACCCGTATTCGTACTCGTACATTACACAGCTTTTAGATGTATGTACTATTGGTATATACACTCCAATGATCAGCTCTTAGCAGCCCATGTGAGTCACCTAACACATGTAGGAACCATCATTTGGCAACTAGCATGAAATATCTCATAAAATTACAAAAATATGAGTAATCATTCATGACTTATTTACATGAAAACAAAATTACATATCCTTTATATCTAATCCATACACCAACGACCAAAAACACCTACAAACACTTTCATTCTTCAATTTTCTTCATCTAATTGATCTCTCTCAAGTTCTATCTTCAAGTTCTAAGTGTTCTTCATAAATTCCAAAATTCTAGTTTCATAAAATCAAGAATACTTCCAAGATTGCAAGTTTACTTCCAAGTTTTCTAAATCCATTCCAAGTAATCATCCAAGATCAAGAAACCTTTGTTACTTACAGTAGGTTATCTTTCTAATACAAGGTAATAATCATATTCAAACTTTAATTCAATTTGTATAACTATAACAATCTTATTTCGAGTGGAAATCTTACTTGAAATTGTTTTCGTGTCATGATTCTGCTTCAAGAACTTTCAAGCCATCCAAGGATCCTTTGAAGCTAGATCTATTTTTCTCATTTCCAGTAGGTTTATCCAAGGAACTTGAGGTAGTAATGATGTTCATAACATCATTCGATTCATACATATAAAGCTATCTTATTCGAAGGTTTAAACTTGTAATCACTAGAACATAGTTTAGTTAATTCTAAACTTGTTCGTAAATAAAAGTTAATACTTCTAACTTGACTTTTAAAATTAACTAAACACATGTTCTATATCTATATGATATGCTAACTTAATGATTTAAAACCTGGAAACACGAAAAACACCGTAAACCAGATTTACGCCGTCGTAGTAACACCGCGGGCTGTTTTGGGTTAGTTAATTAAAAACTATGATAAACTTTGATTTAAAAGTTGTTATTTTGGGAAAATGATTTTTATTATGAACATGAAACTATATCCAAAAATTATGGTTAAACTCAAAGTGGAAGTATGTTTTCTAAAATGGTCATCTAGACGTCGTTCTTTCGACTGAAATGACTACCTTTACAAAAATGACTTGTAACTTATTTTTCCAACTATAAACCTATACTTTTTCTGTTTAGATTCATAAAATAGAGTTCAATATGAAACCATAGCAATTTGATTCACTCAAAACGGATTTAAAATGAAGAAGTTATGGGTAAAACAAGATTGGATAATTTTTCTCATTTTAGCTACGTGAAAATTGGTAACAAATCTATTCCAACCATAACTTAATCAACTTGTATTGTATATTATGTAATCTTGAGATACCATAGACACGTATACAATGTTTCGACCTATCATGTCGACACATCTATATATATTTCGGAACAACCATAGACACTCTATATGTGAATGTTGGAGTTAGCTATACAGGGTTGAGGTTGATTCCAAAATATATATAGTTTGAGTTGTGATCAATACTGAGATACATATACACTGGGTCGTGGATTGATTCAAGATAATATTTATCGATTTATTTCTGTACATCTAACTGTGGACAACTAGTTGTAGGTTACTAACGAGGACAGCTGACTTAATAAACATAAAACATCAAAATATATTAAAAGTGTTGTAAATATATTTTGAACATACTTTGATATATATGTATATATTGTTATAGGTTCGTGAATCAACCAGTGGCTAAGTCTTACTTCCCGACGAAGTAAAAATCTGTGAAAGTGAGTTATAGTCCCACTTTTAAAATCTAATATTTTTGGGATGAGAATACATGCAGGTTTTATAAATGATTTACAAAATAGACACAAGTACGTGAAACTACATTCTATGGTTGAATTATCGAAATCGAATATGCCCCTTTTTATTAAGTCTGGTATTCTAAGAATTAGGGAACAGACACCCTAATTGACACGAATCCTAAAGATAGATCTATTGGGCCTAACAAACCCCATCCAAAGTACCGGATGCTTTAGTACTTCGAAATTTATATCATATCCGAAGGGTGTCCCGGAATGATGGGGATATTCTTATATATATGCATCTTGTTAATGTCGGTTACCAGGTGTTCACCATATGAATGATTTTTATCTCTATGTATGGGATGTGTATTGAAATATGAAATCTTGTGGTCTATTGTTACGATTTGATATATATAGGTTAAACCTATAACTCACCAACATTTTTGTTGACGTTTAAAGCATGTTTATTCTCAGGTGAATACTAAGAGCTTCCGCTGTTGCATACTAAAATAAGGACAAGATTTGGAGTCCATGTTTGTATGATATTGTGTAAAAACTGCATTCAAGAAACTGATTTCGATGTAACATATTTGTATTGTAAACCATTATGTAATGGTCGTGTGTAAACAAGATTTTTTAGATTATCATTATTTGATAATCTACGTAAAGCTTTTTAAACCTTTATTTATGAAATAAAGGTTATGGTTTGTTTTAAAAATGAATGCAGTCTTTGAAAAACGTCTCATATAGAGGTCAAAACCTCGCAACGAAATCAATTAATATGGAACGTTTTTAATCAATAAGAACGGGACATTTCAGACACTTTGAGTAGAAAAGACAGAGAACCTATGCGGGTAAAAGGTATGAATATAATTATTCGTACTAACCTTACTACTCAAATAAAGGCGGTGCAACAGGGAGTTTTAAAAGAGGGAAATTTGAAGAATGAAATACTCAAAGGATCGGAAAAATATCTTAATATTCGGGAAGACGGGACCCGGTATAGGGCTGAAAGAATTTGGGTACTAAAATTTGGAGATGTGAGAGAAATGGTACTTAAGGAAGCACATAAAACCAGATATTCGATACATCTCGGAGCGGGGAAGATGTACAAAGATCTCAAGAAACACTTTGGGTGGCCGGGTATAAAAGCCGATATTGCTAAATACGTAGGAGAATGTTTGACGTGTTCTAAGGTCAAAGCTGAACATCAGAAACCATCAGGTCTACTTCAACAACCTGAAATCCCAGAATGGAAATGGGAAAACATTACCATAGATTTCATTACTAAATTGCCAAGGACTGCAAGTGGTTATGATACTATTTGGGTAATATTCGATCGTCTCACCAAGTCAGCACACTTTCTGCCAATGAGAGAAGATGATAAAATGGAGAAGTTAGCACGACTATACTTGAAGGAAGTTGTCTCCAGACATGGAATACCAATCTCTATTATCTCTGATAGGGATGGCAGATTTGTCTCAAGGTTTTGGCAAATGTTACAACAAGCATTGGGGACTCGTCTAGACATGAGTACTGCCTATCATTCACAAACTGATGGGCAAAGTTAAAGGACGATACAGACCCTTGAAGACATGCTACGAGTATGTGTTATTGATTTTGAAAACAGTTGGGATCGACATCTACCGTTAGCAGAATTTTCCTACAACAACAGTTACCACTCGAGTATCGAGATGGCACCGTTTGAGGCACTTTATGGTAGAAAGTGCAGGTCTCCGATCTGTTGGAGTGAAGTTGGGGATAGACAAATTACGGGTCCAGAGATAATCCAAGAAACTACCGAGAAAATCATTAAAATTCAACAACGATTGAAAACCGCCCAAAGTCGACAAAAGAGCTACGCGGACATTAAAAGAAAAGATATAGAATTTGAAGTTGGAGAGATGGTCATGCTTAAGGTTTCACCTTGAAAAGGTGTTGTTCGATTTGGTAAACAGGGGAAACTAAATCCAAGGTACATTGGACTATTCAAGATTATTGATCGTGTCGGACCAGTAGCTTACCGACTTAAGTTACCACAACAACTCGCGGGTGTACATAACACCTTCCACATCGCGAATTTGAAGAAATGCTTTGCTAAAGAAGATCTCACCATTCCATTAGCTGAGATTACAATTAACGAAAAACTACAATTCATTGAAGAACCCGTCGAAATAATGGATCGTGAGGTTAAAAGACTTAAGCATAACAAGATACCAATTGTTAAGGTTCAATGGAATGCTCGTAGAGGACCCGAGTTCACCTGGGAGCATGAAGATCAGATGAAGCTGAAATACCCGCACCTATTTCCAGAAGATGCGTCAACACCTTCAACTGCTTAAAATTTCGGGACGAAATTTATTTAACGGGTAGGTACTGTAGTGACCCTAAATTTTCCATGATTATATATTAAATGAAAACTATATTTGCATGATTAAATGTTTCCAACATGTTAAGCAATCAAACTTGTTAAGACTTGATTAATTAAAATGAGTTTATGTAGACAATTGACCACCCCGTTTGCCTGATGATTCACGAACGTCATAACTTGTAATAATTATATAATCGTTTTATTTTTTTTATGACGTAAGTTTTTATATATATATATATATATATATATATATATATATATATATATATATATATATATAAGAAGAAATACAATTAAATCAAAGATGTACAACTAAAACACTATTTGCTACAGTAAAACACTATTTACTACATTAAATTTTCGCTTTGCTACAGTAAAATACTATTCGCTACAGTAAAATACTATTCGCTACAGTAAAACTATTTGCTACAGTAAAACTATTGCTACAGTAACACTATTTACTCGTATTCAATCCATATTCGTACTTGTACAATACATAACTTCTAAATGTATATACTATTGGTATATACACTTCAATGATCAGCTCTTAGCAGCCTTAATGAGTCACCTAAATATGTGGGAACCATCATTTGGCAACTAGCATGAAATATCTAACAAAAATACAAACTAATGGAACATTATATTCAAGGGTAGGATCACGTTTTTCTTCATCAACCATAACACTTTTATTTTTCAACTTTCATGAAACTTATCTCTCAAGTTCTCTCTTGGTGTTCTAAGTGCTCTTCATCATCTTCAACAAAATCTAGCTCAATCTAGTTCATAAATCCTAACCTAGATCAATTTTCAAAAGAACTACTCAAGTAAACTTCAAGAACACTTTCAAGTTGCAAGTCTACTTTCAAGCTTTTTAATCCATTCTAAGTAATCATCTAAGATCAAGAAACCTCTGTTATTTATAGTAGGTTATCATTCTAATTTAAGGTAATACTCATATTCCAACTTTGATTCAATTTCTATAACTATAACAATCTTAATTCTAGTAGGAATCTTACTTGAATTTGTTTTCGTGTCATGATTCTACTTCAAGAACTTTCAAGCCATCCAAGATCCTTTGAAGCTAAATCATTTCTTGTCACTTCCAGTAGGTTTACATACTAAACTTGAGGTAGTAATTATGTTCATAACATCATTCCATTCATATATATATATAACTATCTTATTCGAAGATTTAAACTTGTAATAACTAGAACATAGTTTAGTTAATTCTAAACTTGTTCGCAAACAAAGTTAATCTTTCTAACTTGACTTTCAAAATCAACTAAATATATGTTCTATATCTATATGATATGCTAACTTAATGATTTAAAACATGGAAACACGAAGAACACCGTAAAACCAGACATACGCCGTCGTAGTAAAACCGGGGGCTGTTTTGGGTTAGATAATTAAAAACTATGATAAACTTTGATTTAAAAGTTGTCCTTCTGGGAAAATGATTTTTCTTATGAACATGAAACTATATCCAAAAATCATGGTTAAACTCAAAGTGGAAGTATGTTTTTCAAAATGGTCATCTAGACGTCGTTCTTTCGACTGAAATGACTACCTCTTACAAAAATGACTTGTAACCTGTATTTCCAACTATAAACTTATACTTTTTCTGTTTATTTTCATAAATTTCAGTTCATTATGAAACCATAGCAACTTGAATCACTCAAAACGAAGAAATTATGGGTAAAACAAAATTGGATATTTTTGCTTGTTGTAGCTACGTGAAATTTGTAACAAATCTATTCTAACCATAACTTAACTAACCTATATTGTATTATACATGTACTCTAACATATTATGTAATCTTGATAGACCATAGACACGTATACAATGTTTTGACATATCATATCGACGTCATCTATATATATTATTTGGAACAACCATAAACACTCTATATGCTGTAATGCTAGAGTTCGCTATACAGGGTTGAGGTTGATTCCAAAATATATATACTTTGAGTTATGTTCTAGCCTGAGACTTGTATACACTGCGTCGTGGATTGATTCGAGATAATATATAATCATTTATTTCTGTACTATTAGCTATGGACAATTAGTTGTAGATTACTAACGATGGACTGCTAACTTAACAAACTTAAATCATTTAAATGTAATAAAAATGTTGTGAATATATTTCAATCATACTTTGATATATATGTATATATTTGTTATAGGTTTGTGAATCGACCAGTGGCCAAGTCTTATTTCCGGCAAAGTAAAAATCTGTGAAAGTGAGTTATAGTCCCATTTTTTAAAATCTAATATTTCTGGGATGAGAATAGATGCAGTTTTATAAATGTTTTACGAAATAGACATAAGTAATCAAAACTACATTCTATGGTTGGATTATCTAAATCGAATATGCCCCTTTTAGCTTGGTAGCCTAAGAATTAGGGAACAGTACCCCTAATTGACGCGAATCCTAAAGATAGATCTATGGGCCTAACAAACCCCATCCGAGGTACGGATGCTTTAGTACTTCGATTTATTATTATACAGACGAGAGGATTCTGTTTTGGGGATATTCTATATGCATCTTGTTAATGTCGGTTACCAGGTGTTCACCATATGAATGATTTTTATCTCTGTGCAGTTTGCGAAATGCCTGATATGAGATGGATGTTTATGAAAAGTGAAATCTTGTGGTCTATTATTACAAATTGATATACATATAGGCTAAACCTATAACTCACCAACATTTTTGTTGCCGTTTTAAGCATGTTTATTCTTAGGTGATTATTAAGAGCTTCCGCTATTGCATGCTAAATTAAGGACAAGATTTGGAGTCAGCATGCTTGTATGATAATGTTTAAAGAAAAACTGCATTCGGAAAATAAATTGTTGTAATATATTATCGTAACCCACTATGTAATGGTCGTATGTAAACGTTGTACTTTAGATTACCTTTATTTGGTAATCTACGCTATGTCTTTTAAACCTTTATCGATAAAGTAAAGGTTATGGTTTGTTTTAAAAATCGAATGCAGTCTTTGAAAAATGTCTCATATAGAGGTCAAAACCTCGCAACGAAACCAATTAATATGAAACATTTATAATCGATATGAACGGGACATTTCAGAAAAAAGGCTAACAGAAGGGCTGAAAAACAGCAGGCTGAAGTGGCGATTAGCAGGTTGCTTGGAGGGTGTTGGGTCACGAACAGCAACAAGGAAAGCAGGAGAATAATTGCAGGATGTTGGGCTGTTGTGAGACGACCCGTCCTAATCCATAAGGATGAATACAATAACATATGATTACATTGTGAGGTATTTGATCTCTATATGATACATTTTACAAACATTGCATTCGTTTTTAAAGACAAACTTTCATTTCAACAAAAGTTGATAGGCATGCATACCATTTCATAATATCCAACTATAAATGACCTAATGTGACATTTTCTTAATCATAATCTTTAATCAACTTAACGACTTGAATGCAACGTCTTTGAAATATGCCATGAATGACTCCAAGTAATATCTTTAAAATGAGCAAATGCACAGCGGAAGATTTCTTTTAAATCCTGAGGATAAACATGCTTTAAAGTGTCAACCAAAAGGTTGGTGAGTTCATAGGTTTATCATAACAATCATTTCAATATTTTAATAGACCACAAGATTTCAGATATTTAATTGTAAACGTAACCCAAGTACAAAATAGTACGCATAACCTGCGAATTAAAAATCATTCATATGGTGAACACCTAGGAATCGACATTAACAAATGCATCCAGAATATCCCCAAATATACAGGTACACTCATCTGTATATTGATAATGCTAAAAACGAACATATATTTCATAGCATTATCCTTCAAGAAAGACAAGCTTTTAGTTGCAATTGTTCTATTTACAAGTGATATTCGTTTAAATAATAAAAGGTGAAGACAAAAGACAGATTCGACGAATTGAAGACGCAAACGACCAAAAAGCTCAAAAGTACAAAGTACAATCAAAGTGGTTCAAATTATTGGTGAGAAACGTCTCAAAATTACAAGTGTACAAGCCGCAAAACGCAAAATACAAGATATTAAATTGTACGCAAGGATGTTCGAAAATCCAGAACCGGGACCAGAGTCAACTCTCAACGCTCGACGCAACGGACTAAAAATTACAAGTCAACTATGCACATGAATATAATATAATATATAATTAATTCTTAAAATTATATATATATATATTATATTATTATATAAAATCGTCGGCAAGAAGCAAACAACAAAATGTGAGCTGGAAAAGCAGATCATGCGATTGCATGGCCTGGAAGTGAAAATTCCATGCGGTCGCATGGCCCTGAAATGCTGGCCACATCTATAAAAGGCGACGAGTTTCAGCGAACAAACACTCCTTTTTCTATCCTCTCTATCTCTCTGTAATATATATAATTTTAATTTTAATTTTAATTTTAATTTTAATTTTAATTTTAATTTTAATAATAATGAGGGTATGTTAGCGAATGTTGTAAGGGTGTAATTCGAAATTCTGTCCGTGTAACGCTACACTATTATTAATCATTGTAAGTTATGTTCAACCTTTTTAAATTAATGTCTCGTAGCTAAGTTATTATTATGCTTATTTAAATCGAAGTAATCGTGATGTTGGGCTAAATATTAAGACGGGGTAATTGGGCTTTGTACCATAATTGGGGTTTGGATAAAAGAACGACACTTGTGGAAATTAGACTATGGGCTATTAATGGGCTCTATATTTGTTTAATTAAATGATAGTTTGTTAATTTAATATAAAGATTTACAATTGGACGTACCTATAAATAACCACATACACTCGATCGGACACGATGGGCGGGATATTTATAAGTACTAATAATCGTTCATTTAACCGGACACGGGAATGGATTAATAGTTAATGGACTTATTAAAACAGGGGTAAATTACATACAAGGAAAATTGGTGTAATTATAGTTTAAGTCCCCAATTAGTTGGAATATTTGACTTCGAATATAAGAATAATTTGACGAGGACACTCGCAATTTATATTTGTGACTGATGGACTGTTATGGACAAAAACCAGATGGACATATCGAATAATCCAGGACAAAGGACAATTAACCCATGGTAATAAACTAAAATCAACACGTCAAACATCATGATTACGGAAGTTTAAATAAGCATAATGTGACAACCCGGAAATTTCCAACCAAATTTAAACTTTAATCTTTATATGTTTCCGACACGATAAGCAATATTTGTTAAGTTAAATTTCAAGAATTTTAAACTATGTTCATACATTCATTCAACCTCGACCAAGTTCCAACGATTCACGAACCATTAAACGAATATGATTATATATGTATATGTGTATATATATTATAACTTGAAACGTAAACAAAATATTAGATTAAATACTTTATATGATTGTATCTATTTCAAAATGTTTATCAATGGAATTAGAAGATAAGATCAAATTATTGAATTATTAGATATATTGAATTATGATTACAAGTCTCTGTTGAAAGGCCCACGTTGATTTGAGAAATCTTTTCATTTTAACAATATTCGAAAAATGGTAAAGTGATTTATAAATATGAACAAATTGTCAATCATTGAGAACTAGACAAAGGATAGTGGAAGATTGAATCTCATAAAGACTCGATTGATCTATTTAGTTTCAAACGTACAAAAACGTTTTCAGTTTGAAAAGAACTTTATTATTAAAACGTATATAACTTTTATAAATATCTAGAACCACTTTTGACAACTCATTACTTAACTAGTATGATAAAGATAACGATATTTATATTTTATTTTATTAAATATATATAACGATTTAAATTAATATTATATATATTTATACGCGTATTATACGTACATAGTTTTATACTTTTACTAAACTTAAACTTTACCTTTACTTTATTTTTACTTTACTTTAACTTTAATAATTCATACTTTAATAATTCACTTTAATAATTCATACTTTAATAATTCACTTTAATAATTCATACTTTAATAATTCACTTTAATAATTCATACTTTAATAATTTACTTTAATAATTCATACTTTAATAATTCACTTTAATAATTCAAAAATCTATTATAAATAGAATTCAATAGGTTTCATTATTTCATAGAAACTTGAAAATAGTTTTCTCTAAACTCTCTCAATCGATTTACATATATATATATATATATATATATATATATATATATATATATATATATATATATATATATATATATATATATATATATATATATATATATATATATATTTACTCCGTATTATCTCAAGATATTATTAGTATACATAAAATATTACGACGGAGTGCTGTCCGAGTGATTTCGAAGTTGTTTTTTCGAGTGGGATAGGATTAATGAAATTATGGGTTATAGCTATGGAGGTGATTGAGTATGGTTCATGGTATGCTCGTGAGGTCAATATAGTGTTTATCATCTCCGTTGCGTTTACGTACCTTTTCTGCAATATTGAATCTCCATATTGATATGTGAGTACTCATAATTTAATTTTTACATACTAATAGTGTATCCCTGACTAGTGCTCGAGTATATAGGATTATGCATGCTTGTACTTTTGATATTGCCATTAGATAGGTTATGTTGATTCCTGAATTAGTTACATATACGATTGAGATAAGGTATAAGATATGCATGTCGTTGGAAAGCTAGCAAAAAATAGTTGAATTTTGGTTTAAGAATCACTTGAATCCAAGTAACGGTTAGAAAGTTATGAAATAAACAAATTGCATAATTAATTTCGTAATTAAAATTGCTGATGATAATTAGTGAACTAATTTTCTGGGTTATAAAAAGTGGTTATTTGGATTCTACTCGTCGAGTAGATGAATTTTCATATAAAGCACGTCTCGTTTCGTTGAACGGTTGTCAAGTTATGGACAAAAGAAGTTTTACAAATTTTGATGAAATGTCGAAACGGGAACTGAAATTCTCGCTGATCTGCGTTGTTTCATATATAAAAAAAATACCACTGAATTCTTTGTTGTAAGGTCTAACAAACGACTCTGGCCGTTTGTCAATTCGAGTCTCGACGATTTTTCTAAAAATCATCAAAGTTGACGGTTTGGTCACATTTTAAAATTCTAAAAAGAGCTGAAACTTTTTTATTTAAAAATGTCAGTTTTGTATCAGTTGTCATGGTCGGCCTGATATGTGTTTACTCTTGCCAAAAATCATGTTATATCTTTGTAGTAACGAGAATTTGCAGGCTTTGACCGTTTGTCAATACGAGTTTTGAGGAATTTTCTAAAAATCTCCAAAGTAGGCTACTCGGTCACTTTTGTAAATTTATTAAAGCTGAAAAATTAACTTTGAAACGCCGAAAACGCGTTGGCAACTACGAGTTGTCTAGGTTTAGTTTACTTCTGTAATATTTATGCTTAATCTTTTTGGTAATGTGTAACTTTTATCTTTGGCCGTTTATCAATTGGAGTTCCGATAATTTTTCTAAAAATAGCTGAAGTGGCCCGTTTAGTCATGTTTGATCGAAAATCATTTTTGTATAAGTTATTATATATTTGCATGCGACCTCATTTTTACTTTGACCTTTGACTTTTGACTTTTGACTTTGAACTTTGGCTTTTCCTGTTAACTTTTCAGTTAACTTTTTGTGTTGATTTTCTCTAAAAAAAAAAAAAAAACCTAAAATACTATTTTATGATTATGAAACCATTTGTGTTACGTTGTTTTACACGTCACCTTTTACTAGAATCTTAATTGAGCATGAGTAATATAACATGTTACTATACTGTAGAGTCAGACTCGAGCTATAGGATAGGATTACACTATGACCTGACCTAAATTGCTATACAAATATTGACCAACATATAAATATATATAATTAATATAGGTTCGTGAATCCGAGGCCAACCTTGCACTTGTTCAATGACGTTATATGTATTTTTACTACGAAATACAGTATGGTGAGTTTTATTTGATCCCTTTTACTCTTTACATTTTTGGGACTGAGAATACATGCAAATGCTTTATTAACTGTTTTTACAATATTTATATGCGTGAGTTTCATTTGCCTTTTTACCCTTTATATTTTTAGGACTGAGAATACATGCGCTTTTATAAATGTTTGACGAAATAGACACAAGTAATTGAAACTACATTCTATGGTTGAATTATCGAAATCGAATATGCCCCTTTTTATTAAAGTCTGGTAATCTAAGAATTAGGGAACAGACACCCTAATTGACGCGAATCCTAAAGATAGATCTATTGGGCCTAACAAACCCCATCCAAAGTACCGGATGCTTTAGTACTTCGAAATTTATATCATATCCGAAGGGTGTCTCGGAATGATGGGGATATTCTTATATATGCATCTTGTTAATGTTGGTTACCAGGTGTTCACCATATGAATGATTTTTTATCTCTATGTATGGGATGTGTATTGAAATATAAAATCTTGTGGTCTATTATTATAATTTGATATATATAGGTTAAACCTATAACTCACCAACATTTTTGTTGACGTTTTAAGCATGTTTATTCTCAGGTGATTATTAAGAGCTTCCGCTGTCGCATACTTAAATAAGGACGAGATTTGGAGTCCATGCTTGTATGATATTGTGTAAAAACTGCATTCAAGAAACTTATTTTGTTGTAACATATTTGTATTGTAAACCATTATGTAATGGTCGTGTGTAAACAGGATATTTTAGATTATCATTATTTGATAATCTACGTAAAGCTTTTTAAACCTTTATTGATGAAATAAAGGTTATGGTTTGTTTTAAAATGAATACAGTCTTTGAAAAACGTCTCATATAGAGGTCAAAACCTCGCAACGAAATCAATTAATATGGAACGTTTTTAATCAATAAGAACGGGACATTTCAGTTGGTATCAGAGCGGTGGTCTTAGCGAACCAGGTCTGCATTAGTGTGTCTAACAGATAAGTCGATAGGATGCATTAGTGAGTCTGGACTTCGACCGTGTCTGCATGTCAATAGTTTTGCTTATCATTTTGTGTCAAAAATTAACTACTTATCATCCTCAGAAAATTACCTGCTTATCATTTTTATCTAAGACACGTCTTGCTGCATTGATTGCATGAATAGTGTATAGACAAAAATTCATATCTTAGTGTATCTGCTAAATCATATCTTATCGTATCTATTACTGTAAACGTTGCCTGATATATCTCGTAAATTCCTCCGTAGTTTATGAAATCTTTTGTTCTATATATATGGATATTCTATGTAATTAGAATACCATCCGATAACCGAAAATCATTTCATATCGAAAAAAAAAAATCCTTATTCAATCGTACGAAATGGAATTCATCATTAATTCAAGTTCCTCGGATTTCAAAATGGAATCCCACTCCAGCTCCGAAAGCAGTGTGACCGGAATAGATCAACCAATCAGTCATCACCTATTCTGGATGAATTGGGGATGGGTTCGTAGCCTCCTCAATCATTGGAGACAAGAAGAAGGTGATCCCTTCCATCCACCACATTGCCCTCTTGACGAAAAACCTGAAGCACTTACCGGCGAACTTGTCCGAAACACCATTTTCTCGCTCATTTCCAGAGTATCTCGTCACGATTATATATTACATCAAATTTTAGATTTTATTTATCCGCTCGTCTGAACTGACAATCACCCCGGTGTAATAGAAGAAGTCAACGAGCTTCGCGCTCGGGTAGTGGCTTTGGAGAATATGGTGCAGAGATTACAAACACCAGCAGCAGCATCAGCAGCATAACCAGTAACACCATCATCAACGCCAATAGTACCATTACCACCCCAAGCACAACCACGTCGTAAACCTCAACTTTACACTCTGTCCCACGAGCACCAATGTCATACGCCCTGTAGATACCAAGGAATACCAACAACAATAACCGACGAAGTATTAATTCATAACTTCATTGGAGAAACATTCCGCGCAGATTATGTAATCTCTAAAGTCTTAGAGATTATCTAATCTAGCCCTAACCATAAATCAGTTAAGCGAACCAAAATGATAGAAGGAAGAGTAGAAACCCTGACAAAAATGGTGTGTGATTAACAAGCTAAACTTGTTTTACCAACAGCATCAACAGTACCGTCAGCGTCACCAGCATCATCAGTACAGTCAACATCAGAATCAACAACACCTATAACATCACAAACTCCGTCAGCTCAAGAATCACTATGGACATCATTAGGAATCAATAACCCGTATATTGTATCAACGAGTTATGAAGAATTAACTCATTCCCTTTGAAGAAATTATATGTATATTTTATATATTTTGAAATAAAAATAAATCTTTCCGTGCTAAGCTATTGTGTGTGAATCTTAACTACTCGGTTAATTCATATTACAAATATGCAATAATGTACGTCCTTCGGCCGCAACTTAACCAGCGTTAACTACAATCTCTGTCGCAATTCAACAAATTCCAATTCATAATAAATCAAGTATATATTTGATTTTACACTCTCATCATCGATGTACCCGAAACTTTTCAGATAACATCATTCGTACTTTGCGAAATTCACAAGAATTCCACGAACCGAACATCATACATCAACAAATAACGGAGTATTGATTCATAATTTCAATGTCATTAAAGAAATACTGCGTAAAAGTTATGTACTTTTTAAAGCCTTTAGGGATTATTCAATTCTAGTTTCAACCGTAAATCAAATGAGTTTAATTTAACATTAACTCATTAAATCTATGTTACATCTGAAGAAAATATACATATATATATTTTCAGAAAGACTGTAATAAAATTCTTTTGTACAAAATATTAATTGTGAAATTTTTTTTAACGGGTAGGTAATACCCGAGAGATATATAAATTTACAATTAATATATTACATTCTTCGAATCTGATTCAGCAAATCATCCATTATACTCCCTACTTTTACAACAATATGCATTCTTTTATAGAAATCAAAACAACCATACTCATTCAAAATTTAATTACATATTCTGATTTTGAAATCTCAAAATTCAACTTGAGATATGACCAAAATCATCACTCTTAGATCCTTACATCTTTCACAAGCTATATTTTGACTTCAAAACTGTGTTAGAACATCAAATGTATGTTAACGATTACAATCTGTGTTCAAACCCTTCGAAAATTTCTGAAGACACTTCGAATGATGAGCAATCGAGATGATGATCCAACCACATATTACCCACAGTTGTGTACCCGAAAAACTCTTGAAACCAAAGTAAAAGTTTAAACAATGTATCCGCGTCAGATTCTTTAGCATTTATTAGCAAAAATAACTTTGCGACTCCTATTCAATGTAGCCAGTTTTGTCACAGCTCCTGCAAGTCAACTTCGACTTTTCAGTCAGACTAACCTTATTATAACCTTGAGATATACACCATCATTACCAGGGAACCTTTTACATTCCACCACATTATTAACAGATGTATCAACAAATTCATTACCCTTTGACTTTAGCCTCTCCAAAAAGTCATTATAATTATTCATTGAAACCCCATCATTTACTCATTCGCATCTTGTAATGAGAATTTCCATACGAATCATTGGGAATTAGCAATCAGTATTTTGAAATCTCGCAGCATGTCTACGCCAACAGTTATATGTGTATATATAACGTCTATCTTCTGGACTTAATTTGAATGTGAAGATTCTGAAAAACACTTCGAACTACGAATTGGTTCTCCGAAAATGGAAAAATACTGATGAAGCAGCAAAAAAACTATAAACGACCTTAACAGTAAAAGTTTGATGATAATGAATAGGTGTGCTGGCAAAGCGCAGAAAAAGAGAAGTCTTGGAACTGGAAAACGGATTGAGCAAGTAGGAAGGAGGCTGTGGACAAATTACAAAGACTGAACCTAACTTCAAAGGATCCAAATAATTCAGTATCTGCTGAAGTCATTAACGAATACCTTGCTCCTGACTCTAAACCCCTGCGGACAATATTCTTCATCATCCTCTGATATTAGAAATTCTAAAATATCATCATATCTTTCATTATAAATATCCTCCATATTTCTGAAGATATTTTCTTAATTTTTCTTATTTGAAATCATTTACCTCTTCGCGCTATCTGTATTACATCATAAAAGAAACTATTTTAGTTTCTAAATTCTGAAACATTCAAGTTTAAAATAGGAATATTTTGAAGTAGTGTTGGGAACTGAAGCATGAATTAGTATAATATAATGACACTTGATCAATGTGATTATATTACAGTAAGTCATGCTGAGTTTCTAAATGGAACGTGATGATTCACAGATCATAACATCATCATGTGCCATGTTATACGACTCTTGTATTCTATTTAACCTCTAAAATATCAAGAAAATATTTCTTGATGATTCGGCCTTTTCCAAGGTATTTTAGTAATTTGACAAGTCAAGATCGTGCCATCACAATTTCGTTCCTAGAACATTAACAATGTTCATTTCGAAATTCATATCTGTGAATTCTGGACCATTACAAGCGGTGCTTAATCGCAAGAAGAAGAAACGAAAGGACAAAACTCAGAAATAGAAATTGGGGTATAAATTGCAGCAAATAAAAGAGAGCATTAACTGTGAATGATAATGATTATAGAAGACAGAAGCAGAGACTTTGAAATATAAGGGAACATATAAAACCCAACGACAAACCAGAAATTATAAACCATATATATCGATGCATATAGCAATATAAAGATACGGGAGAACTAGGAACACTATAAACCCAAGAGTATAGTAGAAGTAAATAGATTCTTCCGGCGGTAGATGAAAAAAAAAAGAAGAATGACCGATATGAAAGTTAGAAGTATATCGAGAATCAGAACTAGATGGAGCATATTGATGAATATTTTAAAATATGAGTTGAGGGGGAAAGAATATAAGGTGATGAAACATGACTAGGAACTTAGAAATCAACAGATTTAACTCACACAATGGCAGAATAAGTGAATCAAACCCTCTAGTGAATAGGTTAAGTTTTTTTTTTTGATTAATTTAGTCAAACCACAACTAAATCAAGTGTGATTAGATCAAAACCTAGAGCTATTATTCACCACCTGGGTGATTTGGACTGAGAGAGAATTGAAGGAGCTCACTAGATCTGAGTGTGTGTAATAAACGAGAGGCTTAACCTAAAATGAAGAACATAAGACTTTATATACCCTTGCTGTTGACACACCCATACGATTCATTCATCACACGTACGAGTTGGCTTCATCAACCGTACGGGTGATCACTCACTCGTGTCTTATCATTTAGGTTGTAATTGTGACTTAGCTCAGCATCAACCATGCGTATGAGCCTGTCACCCGTACTAGTGAGGCTTCACTTGTACGTCTGACTAAGTCTAACATAGTCAAACATCTAAATCTCATTCCTGCAGTTCCTGTAACCATATACAAACACGGATAGGATAATAACGAGCAATCATGGTGGCCTGTAAACTGTTGTACCTGCAATGGACGTGGGTAGATGTCTAGGGACTTGCATAAAATGCATCAACAGATGGTGTGAGTTGTAAGGAAATGAAGGAGGTGAATTTATAAGAAAATCTCTGACAGAACAATTAAAATGGACGATCGCATTTAAAGCGGATCCTAATTCCCTTGATTACCGGAGAGTCAAATCTTATTAAAAAGATTTTCTTCAAATCCCTTAAAATCTGGGAATCAATCATATCTACGTCAAATGATAAGATGAATCTACACTTACTCATTTCACTCTTCTATGTTAGCTTCATTCGTACTCTTCATATAAATGGATTGTTTATCCAAATTATTCGCTGATGATAAAACTCTAATTTGCAGCCCGTATGCATCATGAAAACATACTTATTATCATTCACGACCTTTCCACTCAAATTTCGGGACGAAATTTCTTTAACGGGTAGGTACTGTGACAACCTGGAAATTTCCAACCAAATTTAAACTTTAATCTTTATATGTTTCCGACACGATAAGCAATATTTGTTAAGTTAAATTTCAAGAATTTTAAACTATGTTCATACATTCATTCAACCTCGACCAAGTTCCAACGATTCACGAACCATTAAACGAATATGATTATATATGTATATGTGTATATATATTATAACTTGAAACGTAAACAAAATATTAGATTAAATACTTTATATGATTGTATCTGTTTCAAAATGTTTATCAATGGAATTAGAAGATAAGATCAAATGATTGAATTATCAGATATATTGAATTATGATTACAAGTCTCTGTTGAAAGGCCCACGTTGATTTGAGAAATCTTTTCATTTTAACAATATTCGGAAAATGGTAAAGTGATTTATAAATATGAACAAATTGTCAATCATTGAGAACTAGACAAAGGATAGTGGAAGATTGAATCTCATAAAGACTCGATTGATCTATTTAGTTTCAAACGTACAAAAACGTTTTCTGTTTAAAAAGAACTTTATTATTAAAACGTATATAACTTTTATAAATATCTAGAACCACTTTTGACAACTCATTACTTAACTAGTATGATAAAGATAACAATATTTATATTTTATTTTATTAAATATATATAACGATTTAAATTAATATTATATATATTTATACGCGTATTATACGTACATAGTTTTATACTTTTACTATACTTAAACTTTACCTTTACTTTATTTTTACTTTACTTTAACTTTAATAATTCATACTTTAATAATTCACTTTAATAATTCATACTTTAATAATTCACTTTAATAATTCATACTTTAATAATTCACTTTAATAATTCATACTTTAATAATTTACTTTAATAATTCATACTTTAATAATTCCCTTTAATAATTCAAAAATCTATTATAAATAGAATTCAATAGGTTTCATTATTTCATAGAAACTTGAAAATAGTTTTCTCTAAACTCTCTCAATCGATTTACATATATATATATTTACTCCGTATTATCTCAAGATATTATTAGTATACATAAAATATTACGACGGAGTGCTGTCCGAGTGATTTCGAAGTTGTTTTTTCGAGTGGGATAGGATTAATGAAATTATGGGTTATAGCTATGGAGGTGATTGAGTATGGTTCATGGGTATACTCGTGAGGTCAATATAGTGTTTATCATCTCCGTTGCGTTTACGTACCTTTCCTGCAATATTGAATCTCAATATTGATATGTGAGTACTCATAATTTAATTTTTACATACTAATAGTGTATCCCTGACTAGTGCTCGAGTATATAGGATTATGCATGCTTGTACTTTTGATATTGCCATTAGATAGGTTATGTTGATTCCTGAATTAGTTACATATACGATTGAGATAAGGTATAAGATATGCATGTCGTTGGAAAGCTAGCGAAAAATAGTTGAATTTTGATTTAAGAATCACTTGAATCCAAGTAACGGTTAGAAAGTTATGAAATAAACAAATTGCATAATTAATTTCGTAATTAAAATTGCTGATGATAATTAGTGAACTAATTTTCTGGGTTATAAAAAGTGGTTATTTGGATTCTACTCGTCGAGTAGATGAATTTTCATATAAAGCACGTCTCGTTTCGTTGAACGGTTGTCAAGTTATGGACAAAAGAAGTTTTGCAAATTTTGATGAAATGTCGAAACGGGAACTGAAATTCTCGCTGATCTGCGTTGTTTCATATATAAAAAAATACCACTGAATTCTTTGCTGTAAGGTCTAACAAACGACTCTGGCGTTTGTCAATTCGAGTCTCGACGATTTTTCTAAAAATCATCAAAGTTGACGGCTTGGTCACATTTTAAAATTCTAAAAAGAGCTGAAACTTTTTTATTTAAAAATGTCAGTTTTGTATCAGTTGTCATGGTTGGCCTGCTATGTGTTTACTCTTGCCAAAAATCATGTTATATCTTTGTGGTAACGAGAATTTGCAGGCTTTGACCGTTTGTCAATACGAGTTTTGAGGAATTTTCTAAAAATCTCCAAAGTAGGCTACTCGGTCACTTTTGTAAATTTATTAAAGCTGAAAAATTAACTTTGAAACGCCGAAAACTCGTTGGCAACTACGAGTTGTCTAGGTTTAGTTTACTTCTGTAATATTTATGCTTAATCTTTTTGGTAATGTATAACTTTTATCTTTGGCCGTTTATCAATCGGAGTTTCGATAATTTTTCTAAAAATAGCTGAAGTGGCCCGTTTAGTCATGTTTGATCGAAAATCATTTTTGTATAAGTTATTATATATTTGCATGCGACCTCATTTTTACTTTGACCTTTGACTTTTGACTTTAACCTTTGACTTTGAACTTTGACTTTTCCTGTTAACTTTTCAGTTAACTTTTTGTGTTGATTTTCTCTAAAAAAAAAAAAAAAACCTAAAATACTATTTTATGATTATGAAACCATTTGTGTTACGTTGTTTTACACGTCACCTTTTACTAGAATCTTAATTGAGCATGAGTAATATAACATGTTACTATACTGTAGAGTCAGACTCGAGCTATAGGATAGGATTACACTATGACCTGACCTAAATTGCTATACAAATATTGACCAACATATAAATATATATAATTAATATAGGTTCGTGAATCCGAGGCCAACCTTGCACTTGTTCAATGACGTTATATGTATTTTTACTACGAAATACAGTATGGTGAGTTTTATTTGATCCCTTTTACTCTTTACATTTTTGGGACTGAGAATACATGCAAATGCTTTATTAACTGTTTTTACAATATTTATATGCGTGAGTTTCATTTGCCTTTTTACCCTTTATATTTTTAGGACTGAGAATACATGCGCTTTTATAAATGTTTGACGAAATAGACACAAGTAATTGAAACTACATTCTATGGTTGAATTATCGAAATCGAATATGTCCCTTTTTATTAAAGTCTGGTAATCTAAGAATTAGGGAACAGACACCCTAATTGACGTGAATCCTAAAGATAGATCTATTGGGCCTAACAAACCCCATCCAAAGTACCGGATGCTTTAGTACTTCGAAATTTATATCATATCCGAAGGGTGTCCCGGAATGATGGGGATATTCTTATATATGCATCTTGTTAATGTCGGTTACCAGGTGTTCACCATATGAATGATTTTTTATCTCTATGTATGGGATGTGTATTGAAATATAAAATCTTGTGGTCTATTATTATGATTTGATATATATAGGTTAAACCTATAACTCACCAACATTTTTGTTGACGTTTTAAGCATGTTTATTCTCAGGTGATTATTAAGAGCTTCCGCTGTCGCATACTTAAATAAGGATGAGATTTGGAGTCCATGCTTGTATGATATTGTGTAAAAACTGCATTCAAGAAACTTATTTTGTTGTAACATATTTGTATTGTAAACCATTATGTAATGGTCGTGTGTAAACAGGATATTTTAGATTATCATTATTTGATAATCTACGTAAAGCTTTTTAAACCTTTATTGATGAAATAAAGGTTATGGTTTGTTTTAAAATGAATGCAGTCTTTGAAAAACATCTCATATAGAGGTCAAAACCTCGCAACGAAATCAATTAATATGGAACGTTTTTAATCAGTAAGAACGGGACATTTCACATAATTCCTTTATTTCATATTTCATCGCACTTTTATTTACTGTCATTTTATTTAAATGCACTTTTAATTATCGTACTTTTTAATTATCGCACTTTTATTTGCTGTCATTTTATTTATCGCACTTTAATTTATCGCACTTTAATTATCATCATTTACTTTACGCTTTAAATTAAGTTATATTTATTTTTAATATTTTACATTAGGTTTTAACTACGAATTAAGACATAAAATCGACAAACCGGTCATTAAACGGTAAAACCTCCTTTTTATAATAATCATACTACTTATATATATATATATATATATATATTTATATATTTATATTTATACAAATATAGTTTTAAAAATATTGCGTTAAACTTGGCTAGCTCCCTGTGAAACGAACCGGACTTACTAAAAACTACACTACTGTACGATTAGGTACACTGCCTATAAGTGTTGTAGCAAGGTTTAGGTATATCCACTCTATAAATAAATAAATAACTTGTGTAAAATTGTATCGTATTTAATAGTATTTTGCAATAAAAATATAACTATTTCGTATACACCTCTGCACACATCAAGTATTTTTGGCACCGCTGCCGGAGAAAAACAACGCCGAAAGCGAAACGCTATATAAAAAAAGATTCTTAGTATACTTTTGTAAAAATACGCTTTTGTAAAAATACGTTTTAGTTATTAAAAATACAAAAATATAAAAAGAAAAACAAAAAATTATATATTTTTAATAGTTTGTTAAATATATATAAAATTATAAAGTTTCTTTATTTTTATTTTAGTTCTTAAAATATAAGTTTTTATTTATATAAATATTTTATAAAAACAGAAAATTAAATATAAAACAGAAAAACAGAAAAAAAACAAATCGGGCCACTACACTGTAGCAGCCCAATATCTGGCCCGAATTCGCAGACCATGCGATCGCATGGTAAAACAACTAACACCTCATGCGATCGCATGAGGTGAGTTGACAGGTCTGAAACCTTTGACTGTCGATTAGGGTTAGGGTTATTTAATTATTATTATTAATTAATTAAAATTAGGGTTTAATTTAATAATAATTAGTTTTAATTTTTTAATTAAATTGTATTTTTAAGTTCTAATTTGTTTTATTAATTTATAAATTAATACTTTTATAAAATAATAATATAAAAATAATATTTTTATAAAAATAAGTAATTTTATCATTTTTTCTCTTTTTATAAATTGTATATTTTTAACGTTTAATTCGTAATTTGTATTTTTATCATTCGTAATTAGTTTTAAACTTAGTTTTTGCCGTAATTATTTTATATTTCTAGATTTTTAGGCTTTGCCGTAAAATCCCTTAAGTGCTTTTTATTTAGATTAAGATTTAGGCGCTTTAGAATTTTACGACGTTACTCATCGCTTTAATACTTAATAGAATTTTAGTACTTTTTAAGTTATTACCGTTTTGGATATAGAATTTCTTTTAAGCTTTAATACCTTTAGACGCAACTTTTAATTTTTAGTTTTTAGACTCTTAAGTTTCGACGCACTACGTTATTTTTATTATTTTTCGACCTTTTATTTTTCGACATTTTTCGACGCACTCTTTTTCTTTCTTATTTCTCGACGCTCTAGTTTTTAGGACATAGAATTTTCTATTTCTTCTCTAAAATTTCTTTAAACTTCAACGAAAAATTATTTTAAGTGGTTAAATTGATAGACATCCAAAATTTTCTAGTTCGTAGTAATAGTTGGATTTGTTAGTGGCGAGTTGTGGGCTTCCGATTTAAAGGGTCTCGGCTACTTGCTGCATCTATTGGCTATTCGAAATGTGGGCAAAATCAGAAAAGTCTATTAATTTGATAACTTATATAATTTTTATATTTATAACTAATAGGATATTCATTGAATGCACCGAGCAAAACGTTCACCACCTGTGACTCGATCAAGACATCTAGCCAATATTGTTGCCGTTGATTTTTCTTTAGAATCGTCATCCAGTCGAACAAGTACTCCAATTCAAGTTTCCGATAATCCATTTTTTGAACCCGACCTCACAATTGAGAATCCGGAGGATATTCAGGGACAATTCAGAGATCCTGAACCACTAATCTTTCCTCCGGAACCACCAATCATTCAAACGGAAATTGTCGAGGAACAACCCATTAAGTCAGAATCCTCGATTGATTCAGATTCAACAAATTCAATAATGGAGAATCTGGAACCTCTAAGTATGGAAGACCGAATGAGAGCCACACGTACGGGCCAATGTCATGCCATTATTAAGCCAGACATTAATGCGCCGGATTATGAAATCAAAGGACAAATTCTACACATGGTAACTAATCAATGCCAATTTAGTGGTGCGCCGAAGGAAGATCCAAACGAACATCTTCGTACCTTTAATAGGATCTGTACTCTATTTAAAATCCGAGAAGTGGAGGATGAACAGATCTATCTCATGTTATTTCCCTGGACTTTAAAGGGAGAAGCCAAAGATTGGTTAGAATCATTACCTGAAGGAGCGATTGATACATGAGATGTTTTAGTTGAAAAATTTCTTAAACAATTCTTTCCGGCATCTAAAGCCGTGAGACTTCAAGGAGAAATTGTTACATTCACGCAAAAGCTAAATGAAACATTATATGAGGCATGGACAAGATTCGGAAAGTTGTTGAGAGGATGTCCTCAACACGGTTTAGACACTTATCAAATAGTACAAATATTCTAACAAGGTATCGATGTTGCTACACGAAAAGACATCGACATAGCAGCTGGTGGTTCCATTATGAACAAAACCGCAACTGAAGCTCACAAAATTATTGATAACACAGCATCCCACTCACATGAGTGGCATCAAGAAAAAGATATTTTTCGATCATCTAAAGCGGCTAGAGCCGATTCTAGCCATGACTTTGATTCCATTTCTGCAAAGATAGATGCTTTCGAGAGATGAATGGAAAAGATGAATAAAGATATTTACGCAATACGAATCAGTTGTGAGCAATGCGGTGGACCACACTTAACGAAAGAGTGTCACATCAAACAAACGATGGGACAACGAGAGAATGTTTCCTACATGAACCAAACGCAGGGAAATAATTATCAAAATAATTATCAACCGCCAAGGCCAAACTTCAATCGAAATCAAAACATTCTTTACAATCCAAATGGACCCAACAATAACTCGTATAACCAACAAGGTCCGAATAACCAACCAACTCAAAACAACACTTTCAATCAACAAAGACCTAGCTTGTATAAACCACCACAACAAATCGAAGAGAAAAAGCCAAATCTGGAAGAAATGATGGCAAAGCTAATGGAATCTCAAACACAATTTATTACATCTCAAACCCAAACAAATGAGAGGTTTGATCAGTCATTAAGAACTCAACAAGCTTCCATTTTGAATCTAGAAAAACACGTAGGTACTCTTGCTAGCATGATGAGTGAGAGGGAACAAGGAAAGCTACCGAGTAATACTGAAGTAAATCTTCGGAATGAGATTGTTAATATGGTTTCAACGAATTCTGAAAAACCAGCTCCAGAAGATGGGAAGGTTTTAGATGTGAGTAACAATGAAGAAGTTACAACACCACCACCACCACCCGAGTATGTAAAGCCAGTGGTGGCACCATACAGACCACCCATCTCGTTTCCAAGAAAAGGAGTTGAGTATGAGAAGGTAATAGGTAATAAAGTTTGTGATACCTCTGGAAAGAAGAAGAAGAATAAGAAAGTACAAGAAACAAAAACCGTAAAGATAAACCCGGTGAAGAAAGTTCCACCAAAACCTCCACCCAGGGTGGGTGATCCGGGTGAATTTATTGTTCCTTATCTACTTAGTGATTGTGTCATGTATGATGCACTAGCAGATTTAGGTGCGAGTGTGAGTGTTATACCTCTTTCATTACATAAGAGATTAGGAGTAGGTGAGTTAAGTCCAACAGAGATGAGTGTTCGACTTTTTGATCAAACCATTAGGCACCCAGTTGGAATTGCTAACAACCTACCCGTTCAAGTAGGTAATTTAACCTTTCTAATCGAATTTATTGTCATTGACATAGAAGAGGACTCAAACATTCCTCTAATTTTAGGTCGACCATTCTTAGCGTCTACCGGGGCGTTATTTGATGTAAGAAAAGGTAGAATGACACTTAGTAATGATGAAAAATCGATCACCTTTGTGAGTCGAAAGTCTAAATCTCCACCAACCAAAACCGTTGAACCAACAAAAACGATTGGTAAGAACCATGTTGTTTTACCAACTCCAACGGTAGTGCTTGTGACAACCCGGAAATTTCCAATCAAATTTAAACTTTAATCTTTATATGTTTCCGACACGATAAGCAATATTTGTTAAGTTAAATTGCAAGAATTTTAAACTATGTTCATACATTCATTCAACCTCGACCATGTTCCAACGATTCACGAACCATTAAACGAATATGATTATATATGTATATGTGTATATATATTATAACTTGAAACGTAAACAAAATATTAGATTAAATACTTTATATGATTGTATCTGTTTCAAAATATTTATCAATGGAATTAGAAGATAAGATCAAATGATTGAATTATCAGATATATTAAATTATGATTACAAGTCTCTGTTGAAAGGCCCACGTTGATTTGAGAAATCTTTCCATTTTAACAATATTCGGAAAATGGTAAAGTGATTTATAAATAAGAACAAATTGTCAATCATTGAGAACTAGATAAAGGATAGTGGAAGATTGAATCTCATAAAGACTCGATTGATCTATTTAGTTTCAAACGTACAAAAACGTTTTCAGTTTAAAAAGAACTTTATCATTAAAACGTATATAACTTTTTTAAATATCTAGAACCACTTTTGACAACTCATTACTTAACTAGTATGATAAAGATAACGATATTTATATTTTATTTTATTAAATATATATAACGATTTAAATTAATATTATATATATTTATACTCGTATTATACGTACATAATTTTATACTTTTACTATATTTAAACTTTACCTTTACTTTATTTTTACTTTACTTTAACTTTAATAATTCACTTTAATAATTCATACTTTAATAATTCACTTTAATAATTCATACTTTAATAATTCACTTTAATAATTCATACTTTAATAATTCACTTTAATAATTCATACTTTAATAATTCACTTTAATAATTCAAAAATCTATTATAAATAGAATTCAATTGGTTTCATTATTTCATAGAAACTTGAAAATATTTTTCTCTAAACTCTCTCAATCGATTTACATATATATATTTACTCCGTATTATTTCAAGATATTATTACTATACATAAAATATTACGACGGAGTGCTGTCCGAGTGATTTCGAAATTGTTTTTCGAGTAGGATAGGATTAAGGAAATTATGGGTTATAGCTATGGAGGTGATTGAGTATGGTTCATGGGTATGCTCGTGAGGTCAATATAGTGTTTATCTTTTCCGTTGCTTCTACGTACCTTTCCTGCAATATTGAATCTCAATATTGATACGTGAGTACTCATAATTTAACTTTTACATACTAATAGTGTATCCCTGACTAGTGCTCGAATATTTAGGATTATGCATGCTTGTACTTTTGATATTGCCCTTAGACAGGTTAGGTTGAATATTGAATTAGTTACACTTGCGATTGAGATAAGGTATAAGATATGCATGTCCTTGGAAAGCTAGCGAAAAATTAAGGACTTTTCCTTTAGATATCGAATGGTTTCGATGAACGGATTAGAAGTTATAATCAATTGAATTTTCGATATTTTTATTAAAAATGATTATTATTATCGTCGTTTTTATCGTCGTTCTAGTTTTATCTTATTATTATCATTATTATTATCTTTATCAATAAAAGGGATTTATCATTAAAAATTGTTATTTTTTTTATTATTACTATCGTTATTATCGTTAAAGTTATAATTAGTATTATTATTATTATTATTATTATCCAATTATTATTATTATTATTATTAGTATTATTATTATTATTATCATTATTAATATATATATCATTATTTAAAAATGGATATTGTCATTGTTATTATTATTATTACTATTACTATATTATCATTAAGATAATTATTAGTATTATCGTTAAAAATGTTATAGTAACCATCATTATTAATATTAGTGTAATTAAAACAAATATTTGTAACACCTAATTATTTTGATTACTATTATTATCATTATTATGAACACGATATAAAAGACGATTAAAAGCTATTAAACGAAACGATTAGGAAATAATGAGTAAGAGTATCATGATGAAATTAAAATATTATAAGATATTGATTTAGATAAAATTATCGTTCTTATTATTTTTATCATTACTATTATTATTAAAAATATCGTTAGTATTAAAACTATCATTTTAACAAAAATTATCATTTTAATAGAAATATCATTGTTACTATAAAATATTATTATTATTATTATTTTAAATAGAATTATTATTTTAAAGATAATATTAAAAATTATCGTAAATATTAAAGTTATCATAATTAGAATTATCGTTTTATCATAATGTCATCTTAGTAATTATAAATATTGATATTTTTATAATAATAATAATTATTACAAAATAATACAACTTTTACTTACTATCATTATAGATATTATTTTATCAAATAAATATGTGATACAAACATATTTTACTACGTGTAATAACTTACTTTAATAATACCTATCATATTATCTTTATGATATTAAATGAACCCTATAAATTTTATTACTTAATATATATAAAAGTATATTATATTATATAAATTTAATATAAAATTTTATTTATTAATAAATAAATTATATTATTTACTCTAATAAATCTTTTAAAAATATTTAAAAATATAAAACGACGATATTTAAACTATATATTAATCATGTATAGATTTTTGGAAATTATTTTGAGTCAAATTTACTTTTATTGACTTTTGCATATTAGTCTCGAGCATTAGGATTGTGGTACACTATGACTTGGCCTAATTTGTTAGACAAATATTGACCAACACATAATTATATATAATTAATTTAGGTTCGTGAATCCGAGGCCAACCTTGCACTTGTTCAATGACGTTATATGTATTTTTACTACGAAATACAGTATGGTGAGTTTCATTGATCTCCTTTTACTCTTTACATTTTTGGGCTGAGAATACATGCAAATGCTTTATTAAATGTTTTACAATATTTATATGCATGAGTTTCATTTGCCTTTTTACCCTTTATATTTTTGGGACTGAGAATACATGCGCTTTTATAAATGTTTGACGAAATAGACACAAGTAATTGAAACTACATTCTATGGTTGAATTATCGAAATCGAATATGCCCCTTTTTATTAAAGTCTGGTAATCTAAGAATTAGGGAACAGACACCCTAATTGACGCGAATCCTAAAGATAGATCTATTGGGCCTAACAAACCCCATCCAAAGTACCGGATGCTTTAGTACTTCGAAATTTATATCATGTCCGAAGGAGGATCCCGGAATGATAGGGGATATTCTTATATGTATCTAGTTAATGTCGGTTACCAGGTGTTCACCATATGAATGATTATTTTTGTCTCTATGCATGGGACGTATATTTATGAGAACTGGAAATGAAATTCTTGTGGTCTATTAAAATGATGGAAATAAATGATTATGATAAACTAATGAACTCACCAACCTTTTGGTTGACACTTTAAAGCATGTTTATTCTCAGGTGTTAAAGAAATCTTCCGCTGTGCATTTGCTCATTTTAAAGATATTACTTGGAGTCTTTCATAGCATATTTCGAAGAACGTTGCATTCGAGTCATTGAGTTCATCAAAGATTATTATCAAATCAATTTATAGTTGGATAGTGGATATTATGAAATGGTATGCATGCCTGTCAATTTTCGATGTAAAGAAAGTTTGTCTTTTAAAAAATGAATGCAATGTTTGTAAAATGTATCATATAGAGGTCAAATACCTCGCAATGTAATCAACTATTGTGAATCGTTTATAATGTATATGAACGGATCCTTTCAGTCGGTATCAGAGCGGTGGTCTTAGCGAACCAGGTCTGCATTAATGTGTCTAACTGATAAGTCGATAGGATGCATTAGTGAGTCTGGACTTCGACCGTGTCTGCATGTCAAAAGTTTTGCTTATCATTTTGTGTCAAAAATTAACTACTTATCATCCTCAGAAAATTACCTGCTTATAATTTTTAGTCTAAGACACGTCTTGCTGCATTGATTGCATGAATAGTGTATAGACAAAAATTCATATCTTAGCATATCTGCTAAATCATATCTTATCGTATCTGTTACTTTAAACTCTGCCTGACATATCCCGCAAAGTCCTCCGTAATCTACGAAATCTTTTGATCTATATATATATATATATATATATATATATATATATATATATATATATATATATATATATATATATATATATATATATTCTATGTAATTAGAATACCATCCGTTAGCCAAAATCATTTCATATCAAAAAAAAAAATCCTTTATCCAATCGTACGAAATGGAATTCGTCATCAGTTCAAGTCACTCAGATTCCGAAATGGAATCCCATTCAAGCTCCGAAAGTAGTGTGACCGGAATAGATCAACCAATCAGTCATCACCTATTCTGGATGAATTGGGGATGGGTTCGTAGCCTCCTCAATCATTGGAGACAAGAAGAAGGTGATCCCTTCCATCCACCACATTGCCCTCTTGATGAAGAACCTGAAGCACTTACCGGCAAACCTGTTCGAAACACCATTTTCTCGCTCATTTCCAGAGTATCTCGTCACGATTATATATTACATCAAATTTTAGATTTTATTTATCCGCTCGTCCGAACCGACAATCACCCCGGTGTAATAGAACAAGTCAACGAGCTTCGCGCTCGGGTAGTGGCTTTGGAGTATATGGTGCAGAGATAACAAACACCAACAGCAGCATCAGCAGCATAACCATTACCACCATCATCAACGCCAACAGTACCATTACCACCTCCAACCACAACCGCGTCGTAAACCTCAACTTCACAATCTGTCCCACGAGCATCAACGTCATACGCACCATAGATACCAAGGAGTACCAACAATAATAACTGACGAAGTATTAATTCATAACTTCATTGGAGAAATATTCCGCGGCGATTATGTAATCTCTAAAGTCTTAGAGATTATCTAATCTAGCCCTAACCATAAATTAGTTAAGCGAACCAAAATGATAGAAGGAAGAGTAGAAACCCTGACAAAAATGGTGTGTGATTAACAAGCTAAACTTGCTTTACCAACAGCATCAACAGTACCATCAGCGTTACCAGCATCGTCAGTACAGTCAACATCCGAATCAACAACACCGATAACATCACAAACTCCGCCAGTTCAAGAATCACTGTGGACATCATTACGAATCCATAACGTGTATATTGTATCAACGAGTTATGAAGAATTAACTCATTCCCTCTGAAGAAATTATATGTATATTATGTATATATATATATATATATATATATATATATATATATATATATATATATATATATATATATATATATATATATATATATATATATATATTGAAATAAATCTTTCCGTGCTAAGATATTGTGTGTGAATCTTAACTACTCGGTTAATTCATATTACAAATATGCAATAATGTACGTCCTTCAGCCGCAACTTAACCAGCGTTAACTACAATCTCTGTCGCAATTCAACAAATTCCAATTCATAATAAATCAAGTATATATTTGATTTTACACTTTCATCATCGATGTACCCGAAACTTTTCAGATAACATCATTCGTACTTTGCGAAATTCACAAGAATTCCACGAACCGAACATCATACATCAAAAAATAACGAAGTATTGATTCATAATTTCAATGTCATTAAAGAAATACTGCGTAAAAGTTATGTACTTTTTAAAGCCTTTAGGGATTATTCAATTCTAGTTTCAACCGTAAATCAAATGAGTTTAATTTAACATTAACTCATTAAATCTATGTTACATCTGAAGAAAATATACATATATATATTTTCATAAAGACTGTAATAAAATTCTATTGTACAAAATATTAATTGTGAAATTTTTTTTTAACGGGTAGGTAATACCCGAGAGATATATAAATTCACAATTAATATGTTACATTCTTCGAATCTGATTTAGCAAATCATCCATTATACTCCCTACTTTCACAACAATATACATTCTTTTATAGAAATCAAAACAACCATACTCATTCAAAATTTAATTACATATTCTGATTTTGAAATCTCAAAATTCAACTTGAGATATGACCAAAATCATCACTCTTAGATCCTTACATCTTTCACAAGCTATATTTTGACTTCAAAACTGTGTTAGAACATCAAATGTATGTTAACAATTACAATATGTGTTCAAACCCTTCAAAAATTTCTGAAGACACTTCGAATGATGAGCAATCGAGATGATGATCCAACCACATGTTACCCACAGTTATGTACCTGAAAAACTCTTGAAACCAAAGTAAAAGTTTAAACAACGTATCCGCGTTAGATTCTTTGGCATTTATTAGAAAAAATAACTTTGCGACTCCTATTCAAAGTAGCCAGTTTTGTCACAGCTCTAGCAAGTCAACTTCGACTTTTCAGTCAGACTAACCTTATTATAACCTTGAGATATACACCATCGTTACCAGGGAACCTTTTACATTCCATCACATTATTAGCAGATGTACCAACAACTTCATTACCCTTTGACTTTAGCCTCTCCAAAAAGTCATTATAATTATTCATTGAAACCCCATCATTTACTCATTCGCATCTTGTAACGAGAATTGCCATACGAATCATTGGGAATTAGCAATCAGTATTTTAAAATCTCGCAGCATGTCTACGCCAACAGTTATATGTGTATATATAACGTCTATCTTCTGGACTTAATTTGAATGTGAAGTTTTTGAAAAACACTCCGAACTACGAATTGGTTCTCCGAAAATGGAAAAAATGTTGATGAAGCAGCAAAAACTATAAACGACTTTAAACGGTAAAAGCTGGATGATAATGATGAAGTGTGTTGGAAAAGCGCAGAATAAGAGAAGTTTTGGAACTGGAAAATGGATTGAGCAAAGTAGGAAGGAGGCTGTGGATAAATTACAAAGACTGAACCTGACTTCAAAGGATCTAAATGATTCAGTACCTACTGAAGTCATTAACGAATACCTTGCTCCTGACTCTAAACCCCTGCGGACAATATTCTTCATCATCCTCTGATATTAAAAATTCTAAAATATCATCATATCTTTCATTATAAATATCCTCCATATTTCTGAAGATATTTTCTTAATTTTTCTTATTTGAAATCATTTACCTCTTCGCGCTATTTGTATTACATCATAAAAGAAACTATTTTAGTTTCAAAATTCTGAAACATTCAAGTTTAAAATAGGAATATTTTGAAGTAATGTTGGGAACTGAAGCATGAATTAGTATAATATAATGATACTTGATCAATGTGATTATATTACATTAAGTCATGCTGAGTTTCTAAATGGAACGTGATGATTCACAGATCATAACATCATCATGTGCCATGTTATACGACTCTTGTATTCTATTTAACCTCTAAAATATCAAGAAAATATTTCTTGATGATTCGGCCTTTTCCAAGGTATTCTAGAAATTGGGGTATAAATTGCAGCAAATAAAAGAGAGCATTAACTGTGAATGATAATGATTATAGAAGACAGAAGTAGAGACTTTGAAATATAAGGGAACATATAAAGCCCAACGACAAACCAGAAATTATAAACCATATATATCGATGCATATAGAAATATAAAGACACGGGAGAACTAGAAACACTATAAACCCAAGAGTATAGTAGAAGTAAATAGATTCTTCCGGCGGTAGATGAAAAAGAAGAATGACCGATATGAAAGTTATAAGTATATCGAGAATCAGAACTGGATGGAGCATATTGATGAATACTTTAAAATATGAGTTGAGGGGGAAAGAATAGAAGGTGATGAAACATGACTAGGAACTTAGAAATCAACAGATTTAACTCACACAATGGCGGAATAAGTGAATCAAACCCTCTAGTGAATAGGTTAAGTTTTTTTTGATTAATTTAGTCAAACCACAACTAAATCAAGTGTGATTAGATCAACACCTAGAGCTATTATTCACCACCTGGGTGATTTGGACTGAGAGAGAATCGAAGGAGCTCACTAGATCTGAGTATGTGTAACAAATGAGAGGCTTAACCTAAAATGAAGAACATAAGACTTTATATACCCCTGCTGTTGACTCACCTATACGATTCATTCATCACACGTACGAGTTGGCTTCATCAGTCGTACGGGTGATCACTCACTCGTGTCTTCTCATTTAGGTTGTAATTGTGACTTAGCTCAGCATCAACCGTGCGTATGAGCCTGTCAGCTATACTAGTGAGGCTTCACTCGTACGTCTGACTAAGTCTAACATAGTTAAACATCTAAATCTCGTTCCTGCAGTTCCTGTAACCACATACAAACACAGATAGGATAATAACGAGCAATCATGGTGGCCTGTAAGCTGTTGTACCTGCAATGGACGCGGGTAGATGTTTAGGAACTTGCATAAAATGCATCAGCAGAAGGTGTGAGTTGTAAGGAAACGAAGGAGGTGAATTTATAAGAAAATCTCCGACAGAACAATTAAAATGGACGATCGCATTTAAAGCGGATCCTAATTCCTTTGATTACCGGAGAGTCAAATCTTATTAAGAAGATTTTCTTCAAATCCCTTGAAATCTGGGAATCAATCATATCTACGTCAAATGATAAGATGAATCTACACTTACTCATTTCACTCTTCTATGTTAGCTTCATTCGTACTCTTCATATAAATGGATTGTTTATCCAAATTATTCGCTGATGATAAAACTCTAATTTTCAGCCCGTATGCATCATGAAAACATACTTATTATCATTCACGACCTTTTCACTCAAATTTCGGGACGAAATTTCTTTAACGGGTAGGTACTGTGACAACCCGGAAATTTCCAACCAAATTTAAACTTTAATCTTTATATGTTTCCGACACGATAAGCAATATTTGTTAAGTTAAATTGCAAGAATTTTAAACTATGTTCATACATTCATTCAACCTCGACCATGTTCCAACGATTCACGAACCATTAAACGAATATGATTATATATGTATATGTGTATATATATTATAACTTGAAACGTAAACAAAATATTAGATTAAATACTTTATATGATTGTATCTGTTTCAAAATATTTATCAATGGAATTAGAAGATAAGATCAAATGATTGAATTATCAGATATATTGAATTATGATTACAAGTCTCTGTTGAAAGGCCTACGTTGATTTGAGAAATCTTTCCATTTTAACAATATTCGGAAGATGGTAAAGTGATTTATAAATAAGAACAAATTGTCAATCATTGAGAACTAGACAAAGGATAGTGGAAGATTGAATCTCATAAAGACTCGATTGATCTATTTAGTTTCAAACGTACAAAAACGTTTTCAGTTTAAAAAGAACTTTATTATTAAAACGTATATAACTTTTATAAATATCTAGAACCACTTTTGACAACTCATTACTTAACTAGTATGATAAAGATAACGATATTTATATTTTATTTTATTAAATATATATAACGATTTAAATTAATATTATATATATTTATACGCGTATTATACGTACATAATTTTATACTTTTACTATACTTAAACTTACCGTTACTTTATTTTTACTTTACTTTAACTTTAATAATTCACTTTAATAATTCATACTTTAATAATTCACTTTAATAATTCATACTTTAATAATTCACTTTAATAATTCATACTTTAATAATTCATACTTTAATAATTCACTTTAATAATTCAAAAATCTATTATAAATAGAATTTAATAGGTTTCATTATTTCATAGAAACTTGAAAATATTTTTCTCTAAACTCTCTCAATCGATTTACATATATATATTTACTCCGTATTATTTCAAATATTATTACTATACATAAAATATTACGACGGAGTGCTGTCCGAGTGATTTCGAAATTGTTTTTCGAGTAGGATAGGATTAAGGAAATTATGGGTTATATGTAGTGACCCGAACTTTTCCATGTTTATATATATTAATTGAGATTGATATTTACATGATTAAATGTTTCCAACATATTAAGCAATCAAACTTGTTAAGACTTGATTAATTGAAATATGTTTCATATAGACAATTGACCACCCAAGTTGACCGGTGATTCACGAACGTTAAAACTTGTAAAAACTATATGATGACATATATATGGATATATATATAGTTAACATGATACTATGATAAGTAAACATATCATTAAGTATATTAACAATGAACTACATATGTAAAAACAAGACTACTAACTTAATGATTTTTAAACGAGACATATATGTAACGATTATCGTTGTAAAGGCATTTAATGTATATATATCATATTAAGAGATATTAATACATGATAATATCATGATAATATAATAATTTAAAATCTCATTTGATATTATAAACATTGGGTTAACAACATTTAATAAGATCGTTAACCTAAAGGTTTCAAAACAACACTTACATGTAACGACTAACGATGACTTAACGACTCAGTTAAAATGTATATACATGTAGTGTTTTAATATGTATTTATAAACTTTTGAAAGACTTCAATACACTTATCAAAATACTTCTACTTAACAAAAATGCTTACAATTACATCCTCGTTCAGTTTCATCAACAATTCTACTCGTATGCACCCGTATTCGTACTCGTACAATACACAGCTTTTAGATGTATGTACTATTGGAATATACACTCCAATGATCAGCTTTTAGCAGCCCATGTGAGTCACCTAACACATGTGGGAACCATCATTTGGTAACTAGCATGAAATATCTCATAAAATTACAAAAATATGAGTAATCATTCATGACTTATTTACATGAAAACAAAATTACATATCCTTTATATCTAATCCATACACCAACGACCAAAAACACCTACAAACACTTTCATTCTTCAATTTTCTTCATCTAATTGATCTCTCTCAAGTTCTATCTTCAAGTTCTAAGTGTTCTTCATAAATTCTACAAGTTCTAGTTACATAAAATCAAGAATACTTTCAAGTTTGCTAGCTCACTTCCAATCTTGTAAGGTGATCATCCAACCTCAAGAAATCTTTGTTTCTTACAGTAGGTTATCATTCTAATACAAGGTAATAATCATATTCAAACTTTGGTTCAATTTCTATAACTATAATAATCTTATTTCAAGTGATGATCTTACTTGAACTTGTTTTCGTGTCATGATTCTGCTTCAAGAACTTCGAGCCATCCAAGGATCCGTTGAAGCTAGATCCATTTTTCTCTTTTCCAGTAGGTTTATCCAAGGAACTTAAGGTAGTAATGATGTTCATAACATCATTCAATCCATACATATAAAGCTATCTTATTCGAAGGTTTAAACTTGTAATCACTAGAACATAGTTTAGTTAATTCTAAACTTGTTCGCAAACAAAAGTTAATCCTTCTAACTTGACTTTTAAAATCAACTAAACACATGTTCTATATCTTTATGATATGCTAAATTAATGATTTAAAACCTGGAAACACGAGAAACACCGTAAAACCGGATTTACGCCGTCGTAGTAACACCGCGGGCTGTTTTGGGTTAGTTAATTAAAAACTATGATAAACTTTGATTTAAAAGTTGTTATTCTGAGAAAATTATTTTTATTATGAACATGAAACTATATCCAAAAATTATGGTTAAACTCAAAGTGGAAGTATGTTTTCTAAAATGGTCATCTAGACGTCGTTCTTTCGACTGAAATGACTAGCTTTACAAAAACGACTTGTAACTTATTTTTCCGACTATAAACCTATAATTTTTCTGTTTAGATTCATAAAATAGAGTTCAATATGAAACCATAGCAATTTGATTCACTCAAAACGGATTTAAAATAAAGAAGTTATGGGTAAAACAAGATTGGATAATTTTTCTCATTTTAGCTACGTGAAAATTGGTAACAAATCTATTCTAACCATAACTTAATCAACTTGTATTGTATATTATGTAATCTTGAGATACCATAGACACGTATACAATGTTTCGACCTATCATGACGACACATCTATATATATTTCGGAACAACCATAGACACTCTATATGTGAATGTTGGAGTTAGCTATACAGGGTTGAGGTTGATTCCAAAATATATATAGTTTGAGTTGTGATCAATACTGAGATACGTATACACTGGGTCGTGGATTGATTCAAGATAATATTTATCGATTTATTTCTGTACATCTAACTGTGGACAACTAGTTGTAGGTTACTAACGAGGACAGCTGACTTAATAAACTTAAAACATCAAAATATATTAAAAGTGTTGTAAATATATTTTGAACATACTTTGATATATATGTATATATTGTTATAGGTTCGTGAATCAACCAGTGGCCAAGTCTTACTTCACGACGAAGTAAAAAATCTGTGAAAGTGAGTTATAGTCCCACTTTTAAAATCTAATATTTTTGGGATGAGAATACATGCAGGTTTTATAAATGATTTACAAAATAGACACAAGTACGTGAAACTACATTCTATGGTTGAATTATCGAAATCAAATATGCCCCTTTTTATTAAGTCTGGTAATCTATGAATTAGGGAACAGACACCCTAATTGACGCGAATCCTAAAGATAGATCTATTGGGCCTAACAAACCCTATCCAAAGTACCGGATGCTTTAGTACTTCAAAATTTATATCATATCCGAAGGGTGTCCCGGAATGATGGGGATATTCTTATATATGCATCTTGTTAATGTCGGTTACCAGGTGTTCACCATATGAATGATGGGGATATTCTTATATATGCATCTTGTTAATGTCGGTTACCAGGTGTTCACCATATGAATGATTTTTATCTCTATGTATGGGATGTGTATTAAAATATGAAATCTTGTGGTCTATTATTATGATTTGATATATATAGGTTAAACCTATAACTCACCAACATTTTTGTTGACGTTTTAAGCATGTTTATTCTTAGGTGATTATTAAGAGCTTCTGCTGTCGCATACTTAAATAAGGACGAGATTTGGAGTCCATGCTTGTATGATATTGTGTAAAAACTGCATTCAAGAAACTTATTTTGTTGTAACATATTTGTATTGTAAACCATTATGTAATGGTCGTGTGTAAACAGGATATTTTAGATTATCATTATTTGATAATCTACGTAAAGCTTTTTAAGCCTTTATTGATGAAATAAAGGTTATGGTTTGTTTTAAAATGAATGCAGTCTTTGAAAAACGTCTCATATAGAGGTCAAAACCTCGCAACGAAATCAATTAATATGGAACGTTTTTAATCAATAAGAACGGGACATTTCAGTTGGTATCCGAGCGTTGGTCTTAGAGAACCAGAATTTTGCATTAGTGTGTCTTATCGAGTTTGTTAGGATACATTAGTGAGTCTGGACTTCGACCGTGTTTACTTGAAAAATGATTGTTTAACAAATTTTGTTGGAAACTATATATTTTTAACATGTGAATATTATGTGATATATTAATCTCTTAACACGTTTGATATTATGTGATAGATGTCTACCTCTAGAACAAGTCCCATTAACTCACCTAATAATAATGAAGAGTCAAATGTAAATTGGAATGATTCGTGGACTGATTCACAAGTTCCCGAAGAGGAACCGGAAGAAGAGTCGGAACCGGAAGAAGAATCGGAACCGGAAGAAGAAATAGAACCAGTGGGGGAAATAATAAAACGGTTAAGTAGAAGAAAATCCTCAACCAACCGACCAAAGTTAATTATGGTTAATGGTGTTTCCGCCAAAGAAGCAAAGTATTGGGAGGATTACCAATTCTCCGATGAATCAGATCCCGACAAGGATTCCGATGATGTTATAGAAATTACCCCAACACAATTTAATAAGGCAAAAGAGAACAATAAGAGAAAGGGCATAAAAATAGAGAAATTTGATTCCAAACCCGATGAACTTTATATGTATCGTCAACACCCGTATTTCTTAAGTTGTGACAATAACCCAGGAACCTCTAAACCACCAAGTTTTTCTAAACCAATGTGGAAAACGACGGCTCGTATTAGGGGAACATCATATATCCCTAGAAACTTGGCAAAACGAACCAAAACTGAAGAAGAAGAAATGAGCAAGTCGGAATAAGATAGTTGTATTCGTGTGGTGTAATATATGTAATATAATGTGCTTATGCTTTATGATATATTTAAAAATTGCTTGTATTAATAAGTATTTTTTTATGAATCTAACTCTTGTCTATTTTACAGTATAAAAACATAAAATGGATAGACAACCCAATATTTTAAGAGACCTACCCGGAGACATGATTGATGAAATCTTGTCTAGAGTCGGTCAGAATTCCTCGGCACAACTATTTAAGTCGAGATCAGTTTGTAAGACATTCAAAGAACGTTCCAAGAATGCCTTGGTTTATAAAAGGCTTTCGTTCGAAAGATGAGGGATATCACATTGGGAAATCCATAAGTTACGATGTGTTTACTTTGACGCATATATTGCGGGGAACCCAAATGCTATTTTACGCAATGGGTTAAGAAATTATTTTGACTCAATTTATCCGAATATTGGACTTCGTGATTTAGAAAAAGCGGCTAATATGCAACATAAAGAAGCATGTTATGCTTACGGATTAGTAATGTTCGCTTCTCACCAAAGTGAGAACAAGAACATCGGGCTACAACTATTAAACAAAACGTTCCCACAAGTGACGGAGTCGGTAATTGGGGTAAGAAATGAGGTTTTTAGATTGTTACGGGACTGTTGGACATTACGTAACCCTCGTCCCTTTGACGACGTTACAACACGCTGTCTTATCAACGGCCATAACGGTTATGTTCCACAAGACCAAGGATGGGAAGTAATCCTAGTAAAACCAGAATGCATGACTTGTTTCTGGACGTATGAATTACGTGTCTTTATTGCCTTTGCTGAACGACTTGTGTACTAGCTAGAATTATCTTCACAACCATCTTGTATCAAATTTATTGTGTGCTATATTTCATGCTATATGTAAAATAAGCGGTATTGTAAGTTTGTAAAATATTGTGTAAAAGTTTGAACGCGAAATATTATTATAATCAGTTTTTCATATAGAATTGTAGTAGTTGAATTGTATATTAGCTACTAAGTATGAACTTAACGGGTAGGTACTACCCGAATTTAAACTTATAAAACGCTAATATGAAGAAAAAGCTTTTATAAATGAGTTCATATTATGCTACGAAATACTATTAACTACTCTTAATATTCTGTATGATTAAGTTGTTCCATTTGACTATTTTGAAGGAAATGGCACCGACTACTCGACACACCGTGAATATGAATGAAGAGGAATTCCGTAATTTTCTAGCTTCAAACATAGCCGCAGTACAGGCTGCGCTACATACCAACAATAACCTTGGATCTAGCAGTACAGGAAATCGTGTAGGATGTGAAATGTCCCGTTCTTATTGATTAAAAACGTTCCATATTAATTGATTTCGTTGCGAGGTTTTGACCTCTATATGAGACGTTTTTCAAAGACTGCATTCATTTTTAAAACAAACCATAACCTTTATTTCATAAATAAAGGTTTAAAAAGCTTTACGTAGATTATCAAATAATGATAATCTAAAATATCCTGTTTACACACGACCATTACATAATGGTTTACAATACAAATATGTTACATCGAAATCAGTTTCTTGAATGCAGTTTTTACACAATATCATACAAACATGGACTCCAAATCTTGTCCTTATTTTAGTATGCAACAGCGGAAGCTCTTAATATTCACCTGAGAATAAACATGCTTTAAACGTCAACAAAAATGTTGGTGAGTTATAGGTTTAACCTATATATATCAAATCGTAACAATAGACCACAAGATTTCATATTTCAATACACATCCCATACATAGAGATAAAAATCATTCATATGGTGAACACCTGGTAACCGACAATAACAAGATGCATATATAAGAATATCCCCATCATTCCGGGACATCCTTCGGATATGATATAAATTTCGAAGTACTAAAGCATCCGGTACTTTGGATGGGGTTTGTTAGGCCCAATAGATCTATCTTTAGGATTCGCGTCAATTAGGGTGTCTGTTCCCTAATTCTTAGATTACCAGACTTAATAAAAAGGGGCATATTCGATTTCGATAATTCAACCATAGAATGTAGTTTCACGTACTTGTGTCTATTTTGTAAATCATTTATAAAACCTGCATGTATTCTCATCCCAAAAATATTAGATTTTAAAAGTGGGACTATAACTCACTTTCACAGATTTTTACTTCGTCGGGAAGTAAGACTTGGCCACTGTTGATTCACGAACCTATAACAATATATACATATATATTAAAGTATGTTCAAAATATATTTACAACACTTTTAATATATTTTGATGTTTTAAGTTTATTAAGTCAGCTGTCCTCGTTAGTAACCTATAACTAGTTGTCCACAGTTAGATGTACAGAAATAAATCGATAAATATTATCTTGAATCAATCCACGACCCAGTGTATACGTATCTCAGTATTGATCACAACTCAAACTATATATATTTTGGAATCAACCTCAACCCTGTATAGCTAACTCCAACATTCACATATAGAGTGTCTATGGTTGTTCCGAAATATATATAGATGTGTCGACATGATAGGTCGAAACATTGTATACGTGTCTATGGTATCTCAAGATTACATAATATACAATACAAGTTGATTAAGTTATGGTTGGAATAGATTTGTTACCAATTTTCACGTAGCTAAAATGAGAAAAATTATCCAATCTTGTTTTACCCATAACTTCTTCATTTTAAATCCGTTTTGAGTGAATCAAATTGCTATGATTTCATATTGAACTCTAATTTATGAATCTAAACAGAAAAAGTATAGGTTTATAGTCGGAAAAATAAGTTACAAGTCGTTTTTGTAAAGGTAGTCATTTCAGTCGAAAGAACGACGTCTAGATGACCATTTTAGAAAACATACTTCCACTTTGAGTTTAACCATAATTTTTGGATATAGTTTCATGTTCATAATAAAAATCATTTTCTCAGAATAACAACTTTTAAATCAAAGTTTATCATAGTTTTTAATTAACTAACCCAAAACAGCCCGCGGTGTTACTACGACGGCGTAAATCCGGTTTTACGGTGTTTTTCGTGTTTCCAGGTTTTAAATCATTAAGTTAGCATATCATATAGATATAGAGCATGTGTTTAGTTGATTTTAAAAGTCAAGTTAGAAGGATTAACTTTTGTTTGCGAACAAGTTTAGAATTAACTAAACTATGTTCTAGTGATTACAAGTTTAAACCTTCGAATAAGATAGCTTTATATGTATGAATCGAATGATGTTATGAACATCATTACTACCTTAAGTTCCTTGGATAAACCTACTGGAAAAGAGAAAAATGGATCTAGCTTCAACGGATCCTTGGATGGCTCGAAGTTCTTGAAGCAGAATCATGACACGAAAACAAGTTCAAGTAAGATCATCACTTGAAATAAGATTGTTATAGTTATAGAAATTGAACCAAAGTTTGAATATGATTATTACCTTGTATTAGAATGATAACCTACTGTAAGAAACAAAGATTTCTTGAGGTTGGATGATCACCTTACAAGATTGGAAGTGAGCTAGCAAACTTGAAAGTATTCTTGATTTTATGTAACTAGAACTTGTAAAATATATGAAGAACACTTAGAACTTGAAGATAGAACTTGAGAGAGATCAATTAGATGAAGAAAATTGAAGAATGAAAGTGTTTGTAGGTGTTTTTGGTCGTTGGTGTATGGATTAGATATAAAGGATATGTAATTTTGTTTTCATGTAAATAAGTCATGAATGATTACTCATATTTTTGTAATTTTATGAGATATTTCATGCTAGTTGCCAAATGATGGTTCCCACATGTGTTAGGTGACTCACATGGGCTGCTAAGAGCTGATCATTGGAGTGTATATACCAATAGTACATACATCTAAAAGTTGTGTATTGTACGAGTACGAATACGGGTGCATACGAGTAGAATTGTTGATGAAACTGAACGAGGATGTAATTGTAAGCATTTTTGTTAAGTAGAAGTATTTTGATAAGTGTCTTGAAGTCTTTCAAAAGTGTATGAATACATATTAAAACACTACATGTATATACATTTTAACTGAGTCGTTAAGTCATCGTTAGTCGTTACATGTAAATGTTGTTTTGAAACCTTTAGGTTAACGATCTTGTTGAATGTTGTTAACCCATTGTTTATTATAACAAATGAGATGTTAAATTATTATATTATCATGATATTATGATATATAATATATCTTAGTATGATGTATATACAGTTAAATGTCGTTACAACGATAATCGTTACATATATGTCTCGTTTCGAAATCATTAAGTTAGTAGTCTTATTTTTACATATGTATTTCATTGTTAATACACTTAATAATATATTTACTTATCATTTAACATAATTAACCAAGTGTATCAATATCTTAATATGATTCATATGTACCTAGTAAGACGTTGTTATAACGATAATCGTTATATATATCGTTTTCGAGTTTCTTAAATTAATAGTCTCATTTTTATGTATATAACTCATTGTTAAAATACCTAATGAGATACATACTTATAATAAAAACATGTTAACTATATATATAACCATATATATGTCATCGTATAGTTTTTACAAGTTTTAACGTTCGTGAATCACCGGTCAACTTGGGTGGTCAATTGTCTATATGAAACATATTTCAATTAATCAAGTCTTAACAAGTTTGATTGCTTAACATGTTGGAAACATTTAATCATGTAAATATCAATCTCAATTAATATATATAAACATGGAAAAGTTCGGGTCACTACAGTACCTACCCGTTAAATAAATTTCGTCCCGAAATTTTAAGCTGTTGAAGGTGTTGACGAATCTTCTGGAAATAGATGCGGGTATTTCTTCTTCATCTGATCTTCACGCTCCCAGGTGAACTCGGGTCCTCTACGAGCATTCTATCAAACCTTAACAATTGGTATCTTGTTTTGCTTAAGTCTTTTAACCTCACGATCCATTATTTCTACGGGTTCTTCGATGAATTGAAGTTTTTCGTTGATTTGGATTTCATCTAATGGAATAGTGAGATCTTCTTTAGCAAAACATTTCTTCAAATTCGAGACGTGGAAAGTGTTATGTACAGCCGCGAGTTGTTGAGTTAAATCAAGTCGGTAAGCTACTGGTCCGACACGATCAATAATCTTGAATGGTCCAATATACCTTGGATTTAATTTCCCTCGTTTACCAAATCGAACAACGCCTTTCCAAGGTGCAACTTTAAGCATGACCATCTCTCCAATTTCAAATTCTATATCTTTTCTTTTAATGTCAGCGTAGCTCTTTTGTCGACTTTGGGCGGTTTTCAACCGTTGTTGAATTTGGATGATCTTCTCGGTAGTTTCTTGTATAATCTCCGGACCCGTAATCTGTCTATCCCCCACTTCACTCCAACAAATCGGAGACCTGCACTTTCTACCATAAAGTGCTTCAAACGGTGCCATCTCAATGCTTGAATGGTAGCTGTTGTTGTAGGAAAATTCTGCTAACGGTAGATGTCGATCCCAACTGTTTCCGAAATCAATAACACATGCTCGTAGCATGTCTTCAAGCGTTTGTATCGTCCTTTCGCTCTGCCCATCAGTTTGTGGATGATAGGCAGTACTCATGTCTAGACGAGTTCCTAATGCTTGCTGTAATGTCTGCCAGAATCTTGAAATAAATCTGCCATCCCTATCAGAGATAATAGAGATTGGTATTCCATGTCTGGAGACGACTTCCTTCAAATACAGTCGTGCTAACTTCTCCATCTTGTCATCTTCTCTTATTGGTAGGAAGTGTGCTGATTTGGTGAGACGATCAACTATTACCCAAATAGTATCAAAACCACTTGCAGTCCTTGGCAATTTAGTGATGAAATCCATGGTAATGTTTTCCCATTTCCATTCCGGGATTTCGGGTTGTTGAAGTAGACCTGATGGTTTCTGATGCTCAGCTTTGACCTTAGAACACGTCAAACATTCTCCTACGTATTTAGCAACATCGGCTTTCATACCCGGCCACCAAAAATGTTTCTTGAGATCCTTGTACATCTTCCCCGTTCCAGGATGTATTGAGTATCTGGTTTTATGAGCTTCTCTAAGTACCATTTCTCTCATATCTCCAAATTTTGGTACCCAAATCCTTTCAGCCCTATACCGGGTTCCGTCTTCCCGAATATTAAGATGCTTCTCCGATCCTTTGGGTATTTCATCCTTTAAATTTCCCTCTTTTAAAACTCCTTGTTGCGCCTCCTTTATTTGAGTAGTAATGTTATTATGAATCATTATATTCATAGATTTTACTCGAATGGGTTCTCTGTCCTTCCTGCTCAAGGCATCGGCTACCACATTTGCCTTCCCCGGGTGGTAACGAATCTCAAAGTCGTAATCATTCAATAATTCAATCCACCTACGCTGCCTCATATTCAGTTGTTTCTGATTAAATATGTGTTGAAGACTTTTGTGGTCGGTATATATAATACTTTTGACCCCATATAAGTAGTGCCTCCAAGTCTTTAATGCAAAAACAACCGCGCCTAATTCCAAATCATGCGTCGTATAATTTTGTTCGTGAATCTTCAATTGTCTAGACGCATAAGCAATCACCTTCGTTCGTTGCATTAATACACAACCGAGACCTTGCTTTGATGCATCACAATAAATTACAAAATCATCATTCCCTTCAGGCAATGACAATATAGGTGCCGTAGTTAGCTTTTTCTTCAATAACTGAAACGCTTTCTCTTGTTCATCATTCCATTCAAATTTCTTCCCTTTATGCGTTAATACAGTCAAGGGTTTTGCTATTCTGGAAAAGTCTTGGATGAACCTTCTGTAGTAACCAGCTAGTCCTAAAAACTGGCGTATGTGTTTCGGAGTTTTCGGGGTTTCCCACTTTTCAACAGTTTCTATCTTTGCCGGATCCACCTTAATACCTTCTTTGTTCACTATGTGACCGAGGAATTGAACTTCTTCCAACCAAAATGCACACTTTGAAAACTTAGCGTACAATTCTTCCTTCCTTAATACTTCTAACACCTTTCTCAAATGTTCACCGTGTTCTTGGTCATTCTTTGAGTAAATAAGTATGTCATCAATGAAAACAATGACAAACTTGTCAAGGTATGGTCCACACACTCGGTTCATAAGGTCCATGAACACAGCTGGTGCATTAGTTAAACGAAACGGCATGACCATAAACTCGTAATGACCGTAACGTGTTCTGAAAGCAGTCTTTGGAATATCATCTTCTTTCACCCGCATTTGATGATACCCGGAACGTAAGTCAATCTTTGAATAAACAGACGAGCCTTGTAGTTGATCAAATAAGTCGTCGATTCTCGGTAGTGGGTAGCGGTTCTTGATGGTAAGTTTGTTCAACTCTCGGTAGTCGATACACAACCTGAATGTACCATCTTTCTTCTTGACAAACAAAACAGGAGCTCCCCACGGTGATGTGTTTGGTCGAATGAAACCACGCTCTAAAAGTTCTTGTAATTGGCTTTGCAGTTCTTTCATCTCGTTGGGTGCGAGTCTGTAAGGAGCACGAGCTATTGGTGCAGCTCCTGGTACAAGATCTATTTGAAATTCAACAGATCGATGTGGGGGTAATCCCGGTAATTCTTTCGGAAATACATCGGGAAATTCTTTTGCAATGGGAACATCATTGATGCTCTTTTCTTCAGTTTGTACTTTCTCGACGTGTGCTAGAACAGCATAGCAACCTTTTCTTATTAGTTTTTGTGCCTTCAAATTACTAATAAGATGTAGCTTCGTGTTGCCCTTTTCTCCGTACACCATTAAGGGTTTTCCTTTTTCTCGTATAATGCGAATTGCATTTTTGTAACAAACGATCTCCGCTTTCACTTCTTTCAACCAGTCCATACCGATTATCACATCAAAACTCCCTAACTCTACTGGTATCAAATCAATCTTAAATGTTTCGCTAACCAGTTTAATTTCTCGATTCCGACATATATTATCTGCTGAAATTAATTTACCATTTGCTAATTCGAGTAAAAATTTACTATCCAAAGGCGTCAATGGACAACTTAATTTAGCACAAAAATCTCTACTCATATAGCTTCTATCCGCACCCGAATCAAATAAAACGTAAGCAGATTTATTGTCAATAAGAAACGTACCCGTAACAAGCTCCGGGTCTTCCTGTGCCTCTACCGCATTAATATTGAAAACTCTTCCACGGCCTTGTCCATTCGTGTTCTCCTGGTTCGGGCAATTTCTAATAATGTGGCCTGGTTTTCCACATTTATAACAAACTACATTGGCATAACTTGCTCCGACACTACTTGCTCCGCCATTACTCGTTCCGACACCATTTGTTCCTTTCGTTCTATTAACCCCTGGTCCGTAGACCTCACACTTCGCCGCGCTATGACCATTTCTTTTACACTTGTTGCAAAATTTGGTGCAGAACCCCGAGTGATTCTTTTCACACCTTTGGCATAGCTGCTTCTGATTGTTGTTGTTGTTGTTGCGGTTATTATTGTTGTTGGGATGATTGTTGTAGTTGCTGTTGTTGTTGTTGTTGTTGTTGTTGTCGGGCCGTTTGTTGTAGTTGCGATTGATGTTGCGATTGTTGGGATAATTGTTGCGATTATTGTTGTAATTGCTGTTGTTGTTGTATTGGTGATTCTTATCACCGTTTTCCTCCCACTTTCTTTTGACTTGCTTCACATTGGCCTCTTCAGCAGTCTGTTCTTTAATTCTTTCTTCAATCTGGTTCACTAGTTTGTGAGCCATTCTACATGCCTGTTGTATGGAGGCGGGCTCGTGTGAACTTATATCTTCTTGGATTCTTTCCGGTAATCCTTTCACAAACGCGTCGATCTTCTCTTCCTCATCTTCGAATGCTCCCGGACACAATAGGCACAATTCTGTGAATCGTCTTTCGTACGTGGTAATATCAAATCCTTGGGTTCGTAACCCTCTAAGTTCTGTCTTGAGCTTATTGACCTCGGTTCTGGGACGGTACTTCTCGTTCATCAAGTGCTTGAATGCTGACCACGGTAGTGCGTACGCATCATCTTGTCCCACTTGCTCTAGATAGGTATTCCACCATGTTAACGCAGAACCTGTGAAGGTATGCGTAGCGTACTTCACTTTGTCCTCTTCAGTACACTTACTTATGGCAAACACCGATTCAACCTTCTCGGTCCACCGTTTCAATCCGATCGGTCCTTCGGTTCCATCAAATTCCAAAGGTTTGCAGGCAGTGAATTCTTTGTAGGTGCATCCTACACGATTTCCTGTACTGCTAGATCCAAGGTTATTGTTGGTATGTAGCGCAGCCTGTACTGCGGCTATGTTTGAAGCTAGAAAAGTACGGAATTCCTCTTCATTCATATTCACGGTGTGTCGAGTAGTTGGTGCCATTTCCTTCAAAATAGTTAAATGGAACAAGTTAATCATACAGAATATTAAGAGTAGTTAATAGTATTTCGTAGCATAATATGAACTCATTTATAAAAGCTTTTTCTTCATATTAGCGTTTTATAAGTTTAAATTCGGGTAGTACCTACCCGTTAAGTTCATACTTAGTAGCTAATATACAATTCAACTACTACAATTCTATATGAAAAACTGATTGTAATAATATTTCGCGTTCAAACTTTTATACAATATTTTACAAACTTACAATACCACTTATTTTACATAAAGCATGAAATATAGCACACAATAACTTTGATACAAGATAGTTGTGAAGACAATTCTAGCTAGTACACAAGTCGTTCGGCAAAGGCAATAAAGACACGTAATTCATACGTCCAGAAACAAGTCATGCATTCTGGTTTTACTAGGACTACTTCCCATCCTTGGTCTTGTGCAACATAACCGTTATGGCCGTTGATAAGACAACGTGTTGTAACGTCATCAAAGGGACGAGGGTTACGTAATGTCCAACAGTCCCGTAATAATCTAAAAACCTCATTTCTTACCCCAATTACCGACTCCGTCACTTGTGGAAACGTTTTGTTTAATAGTTGTAGCCCGATGTTCTTGTTCTCACTTTGGTGAGAAGCGAACATTACTAATCCGTAAGCATAACATGCTTCTTTATGTTGCATGTTAGCCGCTTTTTCTAAATCACGAAGTCCAATATTCGGATATATTGAGTCAAAATAATTTCTTAACCCGTTGCGTAAAATAGCATTTGGGTTCCCCGCAATATATGCGTCAAAGTAAACACATCGTAACTTATGGGTTTCCCAATGTGATATCCCCCATCTTTCAAACGAAAGTCTCTTATAAACCAAGACATTCTTGGAACGTTCTTCGAATGTCTTACAAACTGATCTCGCCTTAAATAGTTGTGCCGAAGAATTCTGGCCGACTCTAGACAAGATTTCATCAATCATGTCTCCGGGTAGGTCTCTTAAAATATTGGGTTGTCTATTCATTTTGTGTTTTTAAACTGTAAAATAGACAAGAGTTAGTTTCATAAAAAAATACTTATTAATACAAGCAATTTTTACATATATCATAAAGCATAAGAACACTATATTACATATATTACACCACACGAATACAACTATCTTATTCCGACTCGCTCGTTTCTTCTTCTTCGGTTTTGGTTCGTTTTGCCAAGTTTCTAGGGATATATGATGTTCCCCTAATACGAGCCGTCGTTGTCCACATTGGTTTAGAAAAACCTGGTGGTTTAGAGGTTCCCGGGTCATTGTTACAACTTAAGGACTTCGGGGGTTGACGATACATATAAAGTTCATCGGGGTTGGAATTAGATTTCTCTATTTTTATACCCTTTCCCTTATTATTTTCTTTTGCCTTTTTAAATTCAGTTGGGGTAATTTCTATAACATCATCGGAATTCTCGTCGGAATCCGATTCATCGGAGAATTGGTAATCCTCCCAATATTTTGCTTCCTTGGCGGAAACACCATTGACCATAATTAACTTTGGTCGGTTGGTTGAGGATTTTCTTTTACTTAACCGTTTTATTATTTCCCCCACCGGTTCTATTTCTTCATCCGGTTCCGATTCTTCTTCCGGTTCCGATTCTTCTTCCGGTTCCGACTCTTCTTCCGGTTCCTCTTCGGGAACTTGTGAATCAGTCCACAAATCATTCCAATTTACATTTGACTCTTCATTATTATTAGGTGAGTCAATGGGACTTGTTCTAGAGGTAGACATCTATCACATAATATCAAACACGTTAAGAGATTAATATATCACATAATATTCATATGTTAAAAATATATAGTTTCCAACAAAAATGTTAAGCAATCATTTTTAAAGAAAACACGGTCGAAGTCCAGACTCACTAATGCATCCTAACAAACTCGATAAGACACACTAATGCAAATTTTCTGGTTCTCTAAGACCAACGCTCGGATACCAACTGAAATGTCCCGTTCTTATTGATTAAAAACGTTCCATATTAATTGATTTCGTTGCGAGGTTTTGACCTCTATATGAGACGTTTTTCAAAGACTGCATTCATTTTTAAAACAAACCATAACCTTTATTTCATAAATAAAGGTTTAAAAAGCTTTACGTAGATTATCAAATAATGATAATCTAAAATATCCTGTTTACACACGACCATTACATAATGGTTTACAATACAAATATGTTACATCGAAATCAGTTTCTTGAATGCAGTTTTTACACAATATCATACAAACATGGACTCCAAATCTTGTCCTTATTTTAGTATGCAACAGCGGAAGCTCTTAATATTCACCTGAGAATAAACATGCTTTAAACGTCAACAAAAATGTTGGTGAGTTATAGGTTTAACCTATATATATCAAATCGTAACAATAGACCACAAGATTTCATATTTCAATACACATCCCATACATAGAGATAAAAATCATTCATATGGTGAACACCTGGTAACCGACAATAACAAGATGCATATATAAGAATATCCCCATCATTCCGGGACACCCTTCGGATATGATATAAATTTCGAAGTACTAAAGCATCCGGTACTTTGGATGGGGTTTGTTAGGCCCAATAGATCTATCTTTAGGATTCGCGTCAATTAGGGTGTCTGTTCCCTAATTCTTAGATTACCAGACTTAATAAAAAGGGGCATATTCGATTTCGATAATTCAACCATAGAATGTAGTTTCACGTACTTGTGTCTATTTTGTAAATCATTTATAAAACCTGCATGTATTCTCATCCCAAAAATATTAGATTTTAAAAGTGGGACTATAACTCACTTTCACAGATTTTTACTTCGTCGGGAAGTAAGACTTGGCCACTGTTGATTCACGAACCTATAACAATATATACATATATATTAAAGTATGTTCAAAATATATTTACAACACTTTTAATATATTTTGATGTTTTAAGTTTATTAAGTCAGCTGTCCTCGTTAGTAACCTATAACTAGTTGTCCACAGTTAGATGTACAGAAATAAATCGATAAATATTATCTTGAATCAATCCACGACCCAGTGTATACGTATCTCAGTATTGATCACAACTCAAACTATATATATTTTGGAATCAACCTCAACCCTGTATAGCTAACTCCAACATTCACATATAGAGTGTCTATGGTTGTTCCGAAATATATATAGATGTGTCGACATGATAGGTCGAAACATTGTATACGTGTCTATGGTATCTCAAGATTACATAATATACAATACAAGTTGATTAAGTTATGGTTGGAATAGATTTGTTACCAATTTTCACGTAGCTAAAATGAGAAAAATTATCCAATCTTGTTTTACCCATAACTTCTTCATTTTAAATCCGTTTTGAGTGAATCAAATTGCTATGATTTCATATTGAACTCTAATTTATGAATCTAAACAGAAAAAGTATAGGTTTATAGTCGGAAAAATAAGTTACAAGTCGTTTTTGTAAAGGTAGTCATTTCAGTCGAAAGAACGACGTCTAGATGACCATTTTAGAAAACATACTTCCACTTTGAGTTTAACCATAATTTTTGGATATAGTTTCATGTTCATAATAAAAATCATTTTCTCAGAATAACAACTTTTAAATCAAAGTTTATCATAGTTTTTAATTAACTAACCCAAAACAGCCCGCGGTGTTACTACGACGGCGTAAATCCGGTTTTACGGTGTTTTTCGTGTTTCCAGGTTTTAAATCATTAAGTTAGCATATCATATAGATATAGAACATGTGTTTAGTTGATTTTAAAAGTCAAGTTAGAAGGATTAACTTTTGTTTGCGAACAAGTTTAGAATTAACTAAACTATGTTCTAGTGATTACAAGTTTAAACCTTCGAATAAGATAGCTTTATATGTATGAATCGAATGATGTTATGAACATCATTACTACCTTAAGTTCCTTGGATAAACCTACTGGAAAAGAGAAAAATGGATCTAGCTTCAACGGATCCTTGGATGGCTCGAAGTTCTTGAAGCAGAATCATGACACGAAAACAAGTTCAAGTAAGATCATCACTTGAAATAAGATTGTTATAGTTATAGAAATTGAACCAAAGTTTGAATATGATTATTACCTTGTATTAGAATGATAACCTACTGTAAGAAACAAAGATTTCTTGAGGTTGGATGATCACCTTACAAGATTGGAAGTGAGCTAGCAAACTTGAAAGTATTCTTGATTTTATGTAACTAGAACTTGTAAAATATATGAAGAACACTTAGAACTTGAAGATAGAACTTGAGAGAGATCAATTAGATGAAGAAAATTGAAGAATGAAAGTGTTTGTAGGTGTTTTTGGTCGTTGGTGTATGGATTAGATATAAAGGATATGTAATTTTGTTTTCATGTAAATAAGTCATGAATGATTACTCATATTTTTGTAATTTTATGAGATATTTCATGCTAGTTGCCAAATGATGGTTCCCACATGTGTTAGGTGACTCACATGGGCTGCTAAGAGCTGATCATTGGAGTGTATATACCAATAGTACATACATCTAAAAGCTGTGTATTGTACGAGTACGAATACGGGTGCATACGAGTAGAATTGTTGATGAAACTGAACGAGGATGTAATTGTAAGCATTTTTGTTAAGTAGAAGTATTTTGATAAGTGTCTTGAAGTCTTTCAAAAGTGTATGAATACATATTAAAACACTACATGTATATACATTTTAACTGAGTCGTTAAGTCATCGTTAGTCGTTACATGTAAATGTTGTTTTGAAACCTTTAGGTTAACGATCTTGTTGAATGTTGTTAACCCATTGTTTATTATAACAAATGAGATGTTAAATTATTATATTATCATGATATTATGATATATAATATATCTTAGTATGATGTATATACAGTTAAATGTCGTTACAACGATAATCGTTACATATATGTCTCGTTTCGAAATCATTAAGTTAGTAGTCTTATTTTTACATATGTATTTCATTGTTAATACACTTAATAATATATTTACTTATCATTTAACATAATTAACCAAGTGTATCAATATCTTAATATGATTCATATGTACCTAGTAAGACGTTGTTATAACGATAATCGTTATATATATCGTTTTCGAGTTTCTTAAATTAATAGTCTCATTTTTATGTATATAACTCATTGTTAAAATACCTAATGAGATACATACTTATAATAAAAACATGTTAACTATATATATAACCATATATATGTCATCGTATAGTTTTTACAAGTTTTAACGTTCGTGAATCACCGGTCAACTTGGGTGGTCAATTGTCTATATGAAACATATTTCAATTAATCAAGTCTTAACAAGTTTGATTGCTTAACATGTTGGAAACATTTAATCATGTAAATATCAATCTCAATTAATATATATAAACATGGAAAAGTTCGGGTCACTACAGGATGCACCTACAAAGAATTCACTGCCTGCAAACCTTTGGAATTTGATGGAACCGAAGGACCGATCGGATTGAAACGGTGGACCGAGAAGGTCGAATCGGTGTTTGCCATAAGTAAGTGTACTGAAGAGGACAAAGTGAAGTACGCTACGCATACCTTCACAGGTTCTGCGTTAACATGGTGGAATACCTATCTAGAGCAAGTGGGACAAGACGATGCGTACGCACTACCGTGGTCAGCATTCAAGCACTTGATGAACGAGAAGTACCATCCCAGAACCGAGGTCAATAAGCTCAAGACAGAACTTAGAGGGTTACGAACCCAAGGATTTGATATTACCACGTACGAAAGACGATTCACAGAATTGTGCCTATTGTGTCCGGGAGCATTCGAAGATGAGGAAGAGAAGATCGACGCATTTGTGAAAGGATTACCGGAAAGAATCCAAGAAGATATAAGTTCACACGAGCCCGCCTCCATACAACAGGCATGTAGAATGGCTCACAAACTAGTGAACCAGATTGAAGAAAGAATTAAAGAACAGACTGCTGAAGAGGCCAATGTGAAGCAAGTCAAAACAAAGTGGGAGGAAAACGGTGATAAGAATCACCAATACAACAACAACAGCAATTACAACAATAATCGCAACAATTATCCCAACAATCGCAACATCAATCGCAACTATAACAAATGGCCCAACAACAACAACAACAACAACAACAACAACAACAACAACAGCAACTACAACAATCATCCCAACAATAATAATAACCGCAACAACAACAACAATCAGAAGCAGCTATGCCAAAGGTGTGAAAAGTATCACTCGGGGTTCTGCACCAAATTTTGCAACAAGTGTAAAAGAAATGGTCATAGCGCGGCGAAGTGTGAGGTCTACGGACCAGGGGTTAATAGAACGAAAGGAACAAATGGTGCTGGAACGAGTAATGGCGGAGCAAGTAGTGTCGGAGCAAGTTATGCCAATGTAGTTTGTTATAAATGTGGAAAACCGGGCCACATTATTAGAAATTGCCCGAACCAGGAGAACACGAATGGACAAGGCCGCGGAAGAGTTTTCAATATTAATGCGGCAGAGGCACCGGAAGACCCGGAGCTTGTTACGGGTACGTTTCTTATTGACAATAAATCTGCTTATGTTTTATTTGATTCGGGTGCGGATAGAAGCTATATGAGTAGAGATTTTTGTGCTAAATTAAGTTGTCCATTGATGCCTTTGGATAGTAAATTTTTACTCGAATTAGCAAATGGTAAATTAATTTCAGCAGATAATATATGTCGGAATCGAGAAATTAAACTGGTTAGCGAAACATTTAAGATTGATTTGATACCAGTAGAGTTAGGGAGTTTTGATGTGATAATCGGTATGGACTGGTTGAAAGAAGTGAAAGCAGAGATCATTTGTTACAAAAATGCAATTCGCATTATACGAGAAAAAGGAAAACCCTTAATGGTGTACGGAGAAAAGGGCAACACGAAGCTACATCTTATTAGTAATTTGAAGGCACAAAAACTAATAAGAAAAGGTTGCTATGCTGTTCTAGCACACGTCGAGAAAGTACAAACTGAAGAAAAGAGCATCAATGATGTTCCCATTGCAAAAGAATTGCCCGATGTATTTCTGAAAGAATTACCGGGATTACCCCCACATCGATCCGTTGAATTTCAAATAGATCTTGTACCAGGAGCTGCACCAATAGCTCGTGCTCCTTACAGACTCGTACCCAGCGAGATGAAAGAACTGCAAAGCCAATTATAAGAACTTTTAGAGCGTGGTTTCATTCGACCAAGCACATCACCGTGGGGAGCTCCTGTTTTGTTTGTCAAGAAGAAAGATGGTACATTCAGGTTGTGTATCGACTACCGAGAGTTGAACAAACTTACCATCAAGAACCACTACCCACTACCGAGAATCGACGACTTATTTGATCAACTACAAGGCTCGTCTGTTTATTCAAAGCTTGACTTACGTTCCGGGTATCATCAAATGCGGGGGAAAGAAGATGATATTCCAAAGACTGCTTTCAGAACACGTTACGGTCATTACGAGTTTATGGTCATGCCGTTTGGTTTAACTAATGCACCAGCTGTGTTCATGGACCTTATGAACCGAGTGTGTGGACCATACCTTGACAAGTTTGTCATTGTTTTCATTGATGACATACTTATTTACTCAAAGAATGACCAAGAACACGGTGAACATTTGAGAAAGGTGTTAGAAGTATTGAGGAAGGAAGAATTATACGCTAAGTTTTCAAAGTGTGCATTTTGGTTGGAAGAAGTTCAATTCCTCGGTCACATAGTGAACAAAGAAGGTATTAAGGTGGATCCGGCAAAGATAGAAACTGTTGAAAAGTGGGAAACCCCAAAAACTCCGAAACACATACGCCAATTTTTAGGACTAGCTGGTTACTACAGAAGGTTCATCCAAGACTTTTCCAGAATAGCAAAACCCTTGACTGCATTAACGCATAAAGGGAAGAAATTTGAATGGAATGATGAACAAGAGAAAGCGTTTCAGTTATTGAAGAAAAAGCTAACTACGGCACCTATATTGTCATTGCCTGAAGGGAATGATGATTTTGTGATTTATTGTGATGCATCAAAGCAAGGTCTCGGTTGTGTATTAATGCAACGAACGAAGGTGATTGCTTATGCGTCTAGACAATTGAAGATTCACGAACAAAATTATACGACGCATGATTTGGAATTAGGCGCGGTTGTTTTTGCATTAAAGACTTGGAGGCACTACTTATATGGGGTTAAAAGTATTACATATACCGACCACAAAAGTCTTCAACACATATTTAATCAGAAACAACTGAATATGAGGCAGCGTAGGTGGATTGAATTGTTGAATGATTACAATAAAGGAGGCGCAACAAGGAGTTTTAAAAGAGGGAAATTTAAAAGATGAAATACCCAAAGGATCGGAGAAGCATCTTAATATTCGGGAAGACGGAACCCGGTATAGGGCTGAAAGGATTTGGGTACCAAAATTTGGAGATATGAGAGAAATGGTACTTAGAGAAGCTCATAAAACCAGATACTCAATACATCCTGGAATGGGGAAGATGTACAAGGATCTCAAGAAACATTTTTGGTGGCCGGGTATAAAAGCCTATGTTGCTAAATACGTAGGAGAATGTTTGACGTGTTCTAAGGTCAAAGCTGAGCATCAGAAACCATCAGGTCTACTTCAACAATCCAAAATCCCGGAATGGAAATGGGAAAACATTACCATGGATTTCATCACTAAATTGCCAAAGACTGCAAGTGGTTTTGATACTATTTGGGTAATAGTTGATCGTCTCACCAAATCAGCACACTTCCTGTCAATAAGAGAAGATGACAAGATGGAGAAGTTAGCACGACTGTATTTGAAGGAAGTCGTCTCCAGACATGGAATACCAATCTCTATTATCTCTGATAGGGATGGCAGATTTATTTTAAGATTCTGGCAGACATTACAGCAAGCATTAGGAACTCGTCTAGACATGAGTACTGCCTATCATCCACAAACTGATGGGCAGAGTGAAAGGACGATACAAACGCTTGAAGACATGCTACGAGCATGTGTTATTGATTTCGGAAACAGTTGGGATCGACATCTACCGTTAGCAGAATTTTCCTACAACAACAGCTACCATTCAAGCATTGAGATGGCGCCGTTTGAAGCACTTTATGGTAGAAAGTGCAGGTCTCCGATTTGTTGGAGTGAAGTGGGGGATAGACAGATTACGGGTCCGGAGATTATACAAGAAACTACCGAGAAGATCATCCAAATTCAACAACGGTTGAAAACCGCCCAAAGTCGACAAAAGAGCTACGCTGACATTAAAAAAAAGATATAGAATTTGAAATTGGAGAGATGGTCATGCTTAAAGTTGCACCTTGGAAAGGCGTTGTTCGATTTGGTAAACGAGGGAAATTAAATCCAAGGTATATTGGACCATTCAAGATTATTGATCGTGTCGGATCAGTAGCTTACCGACTTGAGTTACCTCAACAACTCGCCGCTGTACATAACACTTTCCACGTCTCGAATTTGAAGAAATGTTTTACTAAAGAAGATCTCACTATTCTGTTAGATGAAATCCAAATCAACGAAAAACTCCAATTCATCGAAGAACCCGTCGAAATAATGGATCGTGAGGTTAAAAGACTTAAGCAAAACAAGATACCAATTGTTAAGGTTTGATGGAATGCTCGTAGAGGACCCGAGTTCACCTGGGAGCATGAAGATCAGATGAAGAAGAAATACCCGCATCTATTTCCAGAAGATTCGTCAACACCTTCAACAGCTTAAAATTTCGGGACGAAATTTATTTAACGGGTAGGTACTGTAGTGACCCGAACTTTTCCATGTTTATATATATTAATTGAGATTGATATTTACATGATTAAATGTTTCCAACATGTTAAGCAATCAAACTTGTTAAGACTTGATTAATTGAAATATGTTTCATATAGATAATTGACCACCCAAGTTGACCGGTGATTCACGAACGTTAAAACTTGTAAAAACTATATGATGACATATATATGGATATATATAGAGTTAACATGATACTATGATAAGTAAACATATCATTAAGTATATTAACAATGAACTACATATGTAAAAACAAGACTACTAACTTAATGATTTTTAAACGAGACATATATGTAACGATTATCGTTGTAAAGGCATTTAATGTATATATATCATATTAAGAGATATTTATACATGATAATATCATGATAATATAATAATTTAAAATCTCATTTGATATTATAAACATTGGGTTAACAACATTTAATAAGATCGTTAACCTAAAGGTTTCAAAACAACACTTACATGTAACGACTAACGATGACTTAACGACTCAGTTAAAATGTATATACATGTAGTGTTTTAATATGTATTTATACACTTTTGAAAGACTTCAATACACTTATCAAAATACTTCTACTTAACAAAAATGCTTACAATTACATCCTCATTCAGTTTCATCAACAATTCTACTCGTATGCACCCGTATTCATACTCGTACAATACACAGCTTTTAGATGTATGTACTATTGGTATATACACTCCAATGATCAGCTCTTAGCAGCCCATTTGAGTCACCTAACACATGTGGGAACCATCATTTGGCAACTAGCATGAAATATCTCATAAAATTACAAAAATATGAGTAATCATTCATGACTTATTTACATGAAAACAAAATTACATATCCTTTATATCTAATCCATACACCAACGACCAAAAACACCTACAAACACATTCATTCTTCAATTTTCTTCATCTAATTGATCTCTCTCAAGTTCTATCTTCAAGTTCTAAGTGTTCTTCATAAATTCTACAAGTTCTAGTTACATAAAATCAAGAATACTTTCAAGTTTGCTAGCTCACTTCCAATCTTGTAAGGTGATCATTCAACCTCAAGAAATCTTTGTTTCTTACAGTAGGTTATCATTCTAATACAAGGTAATAATCATATTCAAACTTTGGTTCAATTTCTATAACTATAACAATCTTATTTCAAGTGATGATCTTACTTGAACTTGTTTTCGTGTCATGATTCTGCTTCAAGAACTTCGAGCCATCCAAGGATCCGTTGAAGCTAGATCCATTTTTCTCTTTTCCAGTAGGTTTATCTAAGGAACTTAAGGTAGTAATGATGTTCATAACATCATTCGATCCATACATATAAAGCTATCTTATTCGAAGGTTTAAACTTGTAATCACTAGAACATAGTTTAGTTAATTCTAAACTTGTTCGCAAACAAAAGTTAATCCTTCTAACTTGACTTTTAAAATCAACTATACACATGTTCTATATCTATATGATATGCTAACTTAATGATTTAAAACCTGGAAACACGAAAAACACCGTAAAACCGGATTTACGCCGTCGTAGTAACACCGCGGGCTGTTTTGGGTTAGTTAATTAAAAACTATGATAAACTTTGATTTAAAAGTTGTTATTCTGAGAAAATTATTTTTATTATGAACATGAAACTATATCCAAAAATTATGGTTAAACTCAAAGTGGAAGTATGTTTTCTAAAATGGTCATCTAGACGTCGTTCTTTCGACTGAAATGACTAGCTTTACAAAAACGACTTGTAACTTATTTTTTCGACTATAAACCTATACTTTTTCTGTTTAGATTCATAAAATAGAGTTCAATATGAAACCATAGCAATTTAATTCACTCAAAACGGATTTAAAATGAAGAAGTTATGGGTAAAACAAGATTGGATAATTTTTCTCATTTTAGCTACGTGAAAATTGGTAACAAATCTATTCCAACCATAACTTAATCAACTTGTATTGTATATTATGTAATCTTGAGATACCATAGACACGTATACAATGTTTCGACCTATCATGTCGACACATCTATATATATTTCGGAACAACCATAGACACTCTATATGTGAATGTTGGAGTTAGCTATACAGGGTTGAGGTTGATTCCAAAATATATATAGTTTGAGTTGTGATCAATACTGAGATACGTATACACTGGGTCGTGGATTGATTCAAGATAATATTTATCGATTTATTTCTGTACATCTAACTGTGGACAACTAGTTGTAGGTTACTAACGAGGACAGCTGACTTAATAAACTTAAAACATCAAAATATATTAAAAGTGTTGTAAATATATTTTGAACATACTTTGATATATATGTATATATTGTTATAGGTTCGTGAATCAACCAGTGGCCAAGTCTTACTTCCCGACGAAGTAAAAATCTGTGAAAGTGAGTTATAGTCCCACTTTTAAAATCTAATATTTTTGGAATGAGAATACATGTAGGTTTTATAAATGATTTACAAAATAGACACAAGTACGTGAAACTACATTCTATGGTTGAATTATCGAAATCAAATATGCCCCTTTTTATTAAGTCTGGTAATCTATGAATTAGGGAACAGACACCTTAATTGAGGCGAATCCTAAAGATAGATCTATTGGGCCTAACAAACCCCATCCAAAGTACCGGATGCTTTAGTACTTCGAAATTTATATCATATCCGAAGGGTGTCCCGGAATGATGGGGATATTCTTATATATGCGTCTTGTTAATGTCGGTTACCAGGTGTTCACCATATGAATGATTTTTATCTCTATGTATGGGATGTGTATTGAAATATGAAATCTTGTGGTCTATTATTATGATTTGATATATATAGGTTAAACCTATAACTCACCAACATTTTTGTTGACGTTTTAAGCATGTTTATTCTCAGGTGATTATTAAGAGCTTCCGCTGTCGCATACTTAAATAAGGACGAGATTTGGAGTCCATGCTTGTATGATATTGTGTAAAAACTGCATTCAAGAAACTTATTTTGTTGTAACATATTTGTATTGTAAACCATTATGTAATGGTCGTGTGTAAACAGGATATTTTAGATTATCATTATTTGATAATCTACGTAAAGCTTTTTAAACCTTTATTGATGAAATAAAGGTTATGGTTTGTTTTAAAATGAATGCAGTCTTTGAAAAACGTCTCATATAGAGGTCAAAACCTCGCAACGAAATCAATTAATATGGAACATTTTTAATCAATAAGAACGAGACATTTCATTATAGCTATGGAGGTGATTGAGTATGGTTCATGGGTATGCTCGTGAGGTCAATATAGTGTTTATCTTTTCCGTTGCTTCTACGTACCTTTCCTGCAATATTGAATCTCAATATTGATACGTGAGTACTCATAATTTAACTTTTACATACTAATAGTGTATCCCTGACTAGTGCTCGAGTATTTAGGATTATGCATGCTTGTACTTTTGATACTGCCCTTAGACATGTTAGGTTGAATATTGAATTAGTTACACTTGCAGTTGAGATAAGATATAAGATATGCATGTCCTTGGAAAGCTAGCGAAAAATTAAGGACTTTTCCTTTAGATATCGAATGGTTTCGATGAACGGATTAGAAGTTATAATCAATTGAATTTTCGATATTTTTATTAAAAATGATTATTATTATCGTCGTTTTTATCGTCATTCTAGTTTTATCTTATTATTATCATTATTATTATCTTTATCAATAAAAGGAATTTATCATTAAAAATTGTTATTTTTTTTATTATTACTATCGTTATTATCGTTAAAGTTATAATTAGTATTATTATTATTATTATCCAATTATTATTATTATTATTATTAGTATTATTATTATTATTATCATTATTAATATATATATCATTATTTAAAAATGGATATTGTCATTGTTATTATTATTATTACTATATTATCATTAAGATTATTATTAGTATTATCGTTAAAAATGTTATAGTAACTATCATTATTAATATTAGTGTAATTAAAACAAATATTTGTAACACCTAATTATTTTGATTACTATTATTATCATTATTATGAACACGATATAAAAGACGATTAAAAGCTATTAAACGAAACGATTAGGAAATAATGAGTAAGAGTATCATGATGAAATTAAAATATTATAAGATATTGATTTAGATAAAATTATCGTTCTTATTATTTTTATCATTACTATTATTATTAAAAATATCGTTAGTATTAAAACTATCATTTTAACAAAAATTATCATTTTAATAGAAATGTCATTGTTACTATAAAATATCATTATTATTATTTTAAATAGAATTATTATTTTAAAGATAATATTAAAAATTATCGTAAATATTAAAGTTATCATAATTAGAATTATCGTTTTATCATAATGTCATCTTAGTAATTATAAATATTGATATTTTTATAATAATAATTATTATTACAAAATAATACAACTTTTACTTACTATCATTATAGATATTATTTTATCAAATAAATATGTGATACAAACATATTTTACTACGTGTAATAACTTACTTTAATAATACCTATCATATTATCTTTATGATATTAAATGAACCCTATAAATTTTATTACTTAATATATATAAAAGTATATTATATTATATAAATTTAATATAAAATTTTATTTATTAATAAATAAATTATATTATTTACTCTAATAAATCTTTTAAAAATATTTAAAAATATAAAACGACGATATTTAAACTATATATTAATCATGTATAGATTTTTGGAAATTATTTTGAGTCAAATTTACTTTTGTTGACTTTTGCATATTAGTCTCGAGCATTAGGATTGTGGTACACTATGACTTGGCCTAATTTGTTAGACAAATATTGACCAACACATAATTATATATAATTAATTTAGGTTCGTGAATCCGAGGCCAACCTTGCACTTGTTCAATGACGTTATATGTATTTTTACTACGAAATACAGTATGGTGAGTTTCATTGATCCCCTTTTACTCTTTACATTTTTGGGCTGAGAATACATGCAAATGCTTTATTAACTGTTTTACAATATTTATATGCGTGAGTTTCATTTGCCTTTTTACCCTTTATATTTTTGGGACTGAGAATACATGCGCTTTTATAAATGTTTGATGAAATAGACACAAGTAATTGAAACTACATTCTATGGTTGAATTATCGAAATCGAATATGCCCCTTTTTATTAAAGTCTGGTAATCTAAGAATTAGGGAACAGACACCCTAATTGACGCGAATCCTAAAGATAGATCTATTGGGCCTAAAAAACCCCGTCCAAAGTACCGGATGCTTTAGTACTTCAAAATTTATATCATGTCCGAAGGAGGATCCCGGAATGATAGGGGATATTCTTATATGTATCTAGTTAATGTCGGTTACCAGGTGTTCACCATATGAATGATTATTTTTGTCTCTATGCATGGGACGTATATTTATGAGAACTGGAAATGAAATTCTTGTGGTCTATTAAAATGATGGAAATAAATGATTATGATAAACTAATGAACTCACCAACCTTTTGGTTGACACTTTAAAGCATGTTTATTCTCAGGTGTTAAAGAAATCTTCCGCTGTGCATTTGCTCATTTTAAAGATATTACTTGGAGTCTTTCATAGCATATTTCGAAGAACGTTGCATTCGAGTCATTGAGTTCATCAAAGATTATTATCAAATCAATTTATAGTTGGATAGTGGATATTATGAAATGGTATGCATGCCTGTCAATTTTCGATGTAAAGAAAGTTTGTCTTTTAAAAAATGAATGCAATGTTTGTAAAATGTATCATATAGAGGTCAAATACCTCGCAATGTAATCAACTATTGTGAATCGTTTATAATGTATATGAATGGGTCCTTTCAGTGCTTAGCAATAATAAAATGCCTAAGTGTGGGGAAGATGAAGTAACACCTAATGATGACCTGATAACAAAGAACCCCGTTGTTGATACAAAATTAAATGACTCTGTTATTAACAGTTCAATGAAGAAACTTATTAAACGGATTCGCGATGCTAGAACCAAGGGGAACTTTAAGTTATGTAACCGTTTAGTATCCAATCTATCTCCTAGAGAAAAGGCGAAACTAGTTGAATTTGTGGATATTACACAGGAATCCGACCAATGGCTTAAAGCAAAAGTCACAGATATGCAAGTTGATTTTGGTCAAAGAGAAATTGACAATGAAGTTAACCACAATTTCGACACCACAGCTACCTAAGTGTGGGGAGATTCAAATGTTCTAAGAAATAATGCTGTCTAGGGTTAGTTGTTCTATTCTCGTGTAGTTCCGAGAATGGAATTCGATTGGTCTTTTCCGCTAGCAGACACTGAAGAACTAGTTTTCTCCCCCCATTCTGATTTTTTCAAATATTTTGTAGGTTTTATATGAAATTAATATGCTTTTTAAATTTAATATTTGTGTGATTTTAAAAAACAAAAATTTACTTTATTTCACTAAGTTAAAAATGTGATTTCTAAAAATTCGTCGTGAGTTGAAAACTAGGTCGTTGAACCGAAATTGCTCTACCCAAGGGAGGGACGAGAACTTTTATTATCATTATTTTTAATCTTATTGAATTAAAGTATGCCAAAAATATTAAAAAAAACGCAAATATGTTTGGAAACTTCGGTAAAATTTAATCATTTTTCTACGCTAATCACCCTCAATAATTTAAATTGTTACTGATTTCTTGCAAATGAGGGCATTGCAAGATCTTAAGTGTGGGAAGGGGTTAAATTCTTTCGGATTTTTAAAATTTTTGACTTAAACACTTGGTTACCATTAAAAATACTAGTAACGCAGTAGTTGTATTAGAATCTAGTGCTCTCTGATAATAAAGAACAGCCCTAGTCTTATATACTGACTACCCAATTCTAGTAAAAATTTTCAAAATTTTCAATTAAATGAACTCAAAATCATGTTTATACATATTTATGAACGATAAAACTAGGTGTTAACACCGAAATTATTGTTACCTCGGAAAGGACGTAAATTGAGAAACAACCCAAAATTTAGAATTCATTTAAAATGGAATAGAGGACAATAAAAAAAACAAAGAAAGGAAAATAAAAGCCAAGTGTGGGAAAAATTTACCAAGTTATTTAGAACATATATCACATATTTTGTACAAATAATTGAAGATACTTTTGTTTTGGACAAAAATTAACCGTTTTACCTGGTAAATTGTAAGATATTTAAAAGAAAGATGGATCTACACGATGAATCAATTCCATCATTAAAAGGAAGTAAAGTCTTCCGAAAAAGACACGCGCTTCTTGATTTAGGTCAGGAAGTTGACGTCCAGACCAGCTGTAGGTTGACGAAAAATCTAGAAAAGTCATCTCTAAAATCACCAGGAAATCCACGGACCTCAGCATCAAACAGGGTCGCCAAGTGGTCAGACTTATCCTAACCATGAGAGGATCTGTCTCGTAAAATGGGGAGGGCGCCATGCAAATTAGCTTGATAAGACTAATGAATCAGACCCCCAGAAAGGATAATCTCCTTAAAAGATCAAAAATCAGCTTTTAAGACTGATATTACTCAATCCTTGAGATTGACTTTTAAAGATTGAGAATTCAAACTCATGGAATTCGATGATATCTAAACTCGAGCTTGAACGAGAAAATATTTTGATCAAAATTACAAACCGATTTGTTTTCTGAAAACCCATTTTTAATGCGTTCATTACCATTGAACGTAAAATCCTAGGAATTCACCTGGAATTCATTAGGTATCCTGAACCAAATCGTGTGTCAACCGTAAGAATGGTGGTTGCATAGCATGGTCAAAGACAGGACCTTGTGCCAGACCGAAAAACTATAGGGTGATCTTTACTATTGCTCCTACCAAGGATAGTAATTGCATCCGACACATTATAGACCATAATTAAAAGCATGTCACGGGACATTACCTTAACAGTTGCTTGTTCAACGCTTTCCTTTACAACCGGATGGTAGTTTACCGAAAGGTAATATACGGAGCAAGTATACTGGATGTGTTGCTTTCCCAATACAAGGTTAGCAAGTGGGTGACACAAAACCATAAGTTTTGAGCTAAAATTTTCAAATCTGAAACCTACCAAACCTACAAAAACAATTTTGCAAACACCGGTGAAGGGTTATTCCGGAAAACTTATCTAGGGTAAAAGCTAGATTTAATTTTCAAAAGATCAAATGTTTTCATAAAGATCCAATTTCCTTAAGGATCTAAATTTTCATAGTCATGTGGGACTGTAAACCACAACGTTACTACCATTGTTCATACCGCCGTATAGAAATCACTGATGTACAAAGTGTGAAGAATAAAGAAGTGATTCTAGTATTTGTGTTTCAAGACTATATTGCTTGAGGACAAGCAACGCTCAAGTGTGAGAATATTTGATAATGCTAAAAACGAACATATATTTCATAGCATTATCCCTCAAGAAAGACAAGCTTTTAGTTGCAATTGTTCTATTTACAAGTGATATTCGTTTAAATAATAAAAGGTGAAGACAAAAGACAGATTCGACGAATTAAAGACGCAAACGACCAAAAAAGCTCAAAAGTACAAAGTACAATCAAAGTGGTTCAAATTATTGGTGAGAAACGTCTCAAAATTACAAGAGTACAAGCCGCAAAACGCAAAATACAAGATATTAAATTGTACGCAAGGACGTTCGAAAATCCGGAACCGGGACCAGAGTCAACTCTCAATGTTCGACACAATGGACTAAAAATTACAAGTCAACTATGCACATGAATATAATATAATATATAATTAATTCTTAAAATTATTGATAATGCTAAGAACGAACATATATTTCATAGCATTATTCCTCAAGAAAGACAAGCTTTTAGTTGCAATTGTTCTATTTACAAGTGATATTAGTTTAAATAATAAAAGGTGAAGACAAAAGACAGATTCGACGAATTGAAGACGCAAACGACCAAAAAGCTCAAAAGTACAAAATACAATCAAAGAGGTTCCAATTATTGATAAGAAACGTCTCAAAATTACAAGAGTACAAGATTCAAAACGCAAAGTACAAGATATTAAATTGTACGCAAGGACGTTCGAAAATCCGGAACCGGGACAAGAGTCAACTCTCAACGCTCGACGCAACGGACTAAAAATTACAAGTCAACTATGCACATAAATATAATATAATATTTAAATAATTACTAAAATTATTTATATATTATATTTATTTATATAATCCGTCGACAAGCTAGGAGCCAAGGCTTGGTGAGCTGTAAAAACAAACTCCGCGACTCGCGAAGTTTGAAGAAGGAAAGAGCCGCGAGTCGCGGAGATCCCCTGGACGAAAATTCCTATAAAAGTCAGCGCAGTTCAACGTAAAAAATATCCATAATCAATCTCTCTCTATATATGTATACGTAAATATTTATATTTATATTTTAATTTTAATTTAATTTTAATTTCTAATAATAAGGGTATGTTAGCAAATGTTGTAAGGGTGTAAGTCGAAATTCTGTCCGTGTAACGCTACGCTATTTTTAATCATTGTAAGTTATGTTCAACCTTTTTAATTTAATGTCTCGTAGCTAAGTTATTATTATGCTTATTTAATCCGAAGTAATCATGATGTTGGGCTAATTATTAAAATTGGGTAATTGGGCTTTGTACCATAATTGGGGTTTGGACAAAAGAACGACACTTGTGGAAATTAGACTATGGGCTATTAATGGGCTTTATATTTGTTTAACTAAATGATAGTTTGTTAATTTTAATATAAAGGTTTACAATTGGACGTACCTATAAATAACCATATACACTCGATCGGACACGATGGGCGGGGTATTTATATGTACGAATAATCGTTCATTTAACCGGACACGGGAATGGATTAATAGTCACTAGAATTATTAAAACAGGGGTGAAATTATGTACAAGGACACTTGGCATAATTGATAACAAAGTATTAAAACCCTGGGTTACACGCAGTAGATAACCTGGTGTAATTATTTAACAAAGTATTAAAATCTTGTTACAGTTTAAGTCCCCAATTAGTTGGAATATTTAACTTCGGGTATAAGGATAATTTGACGAGGACACTCGCACTTTATATTTATGACTGATGGACTGTTATGGACAAAAACCAGACAGACATATTAAATAATCCAGGACAAAGGACAATTAACCCATGGGCATAAAACTAAAATCAACACGTCAAACATCATGATTACGGAAGTTTAAATAAGCATAATTCTTTTATTTCATATTTAATTTCCTTTATTTTATATTTAATTGCACTTCTAATTATCGCACTTTTATTTTTATTGTATTTAATTGCACTTTTAATTATCGTACTTTTTAATTATCGCAAGTTTATTTTATCGCACTTTTATTTATCGCAATTTCATTATCGTTATTTACTTTACGCTTTAAATTAAGTCTTTTATTTATTTAATATTTTACATTTTGTTTTAACTGCAACTAAAGTTTTAAAATCGACAAACCGGTCATTAAACGGTAAAAACCCCCCTTTAAAATAATAATATTACTTATATATATATATTCGTATTTTTATAAAATAAAACTAATATAGCGTTAAGATTGTTTAAAAGATTCCCTGTGGAACGAACCAGACTTACTAAAAACTACACTACTGTACGATTAGGTACACTGCCTATAAGTGTTGTAGCAAGGTTTAAGTATATCCATTCTATAAATAAATAAATATCTTGTGTAAAATTGTATCGTATTTAATAGTATTTCCTAGTAAAATATAAGCTATTTCATATACACCTCGCAATAACACCAAGTATTTTTGGCGCTGCTGCCGGGGAACCCAATTTCTTGCTTAAAAGCCGGAAGCGCAACGCTAAATAAAAAAAAATTATTTTTAGTTTACTTTTATAAAAATACGTTTTTGTAAAAATACATTTTAAATATTCGAAAACATAGAAAAGAAAACAAAAATTTAAATATTTTTAAGAGTTTGTTAAATAATTAAGTTTTATAAAGTTTCTTTATTTTTTTTTTTAAAAAATATAAGTTTTATTTAAATATTTTGTTTTTATTAAAACATAAAATCAAAAACCGAAAAAAATATATATATAAATCTATTTTTAAGATTTTTTATTTATAAAATTATAAAGTATTTCTATTTCTATTTTAGTTTTTTAATATAAGTTTTTATTATATAAATATTTTTATTAAAACAGAAAATATAAAACAGAAATTAAAAAAAAAAAAGTAAAACGTCAAATTTAATACTGCACCTGTTCTGAATTTTCATTCACCGCGACTCGCGGAGATTTTTGCCAGGTGGAACCGCGACTCGCGGAGCCACCCTGACACCGACAGAAACCCTAGTCAGCAATTAATTACGGGGTAATTATTATAATTATTATTATAAAACCCTAATTAGGTTTTAATTAATTATTTATTTTAGTTTTTATTATTATTTTTTTTAATTAGTTTAATTAAATTGTAAAATTAATAGTTTTAATAAATAAATAACATAAAAATAATATTTTTATAAAAATTGTACTTTTTACAACTTTTAGTATATTTTTATATTTTGTCTCTTTTTAATTGTTTTAGCGTAATATTTGTATTTTTCGCTCATTTTTAGTTTTAAAATATAGTTTTTTGCCATAGTTATTTTTATTTATAGATTTTTAGGCCTTGCCGTAAAATCCTTTAAGTGCTTTTTCTTTAGACTAAGATTTAGGTGCTTTAGAATTTTGCGACACCTTTTTAAGTTTTAGTTCTTTTTTAAGTTATTGCCATTTGGAATATAGTTTTACTTGTAAGCTTTAATATTTTTAGACGCAATTTTTAGTTTTTAGTTTTTAGTTCATTTTTAAGTTTCAACACGCTACTTTCTTATTTTTATTTTTCGACGCCTTTTACCTATGTATCAATTATCACTCCAATTAGTAATCTCAATTTACGATTATAATTTTAAGTTAGTGATAGTAATAAGGTTGGGTTAGTTGAGTGTTTTTAAGTTTTGTAGTCACTCTTTTTATTTCTTATTTTTTGACGCCTTTTATTTTTCGATCTTTTCTTTTTCGACCTTTTTCGACGCGCTCTTTTTCTTTCTTATTTCTCGCAATTCTAGTTTTAGGACATAGATTTTTATTCTACTTCTTATCTAAATTTCTTAAAATTACGAAAATTTATTTAAGTGGTTAAATTGATAGACATCAAAATTTTCTGGTTCGTAGTAATAGTTGGATTTGTACGTGGACCGGGTTATTGAAGCCAAACAGCACTCAATTATATTAAGACCAAACGAATCCTGCCCCTCTGCTGCATCTTTTGGCTATTCAAAACGTGGGCAAAATCAGAAAAGTCTATTAATTGGATAACTTATAAAATTTTTCTTTCCTTTTAAAAACTAATAAGATATTCAGTGAATGCACCGAGCAAGACGTTCACCACCTTTTGTACGTTCACCACCTGTAACTCGATCAAGACATCTAGCAAATATTACCGCCGTTGATTTTTCTTTAGAATCGTCATCCAGTCGACCAAGTACTCCAATTCAAATTTCCGATAATCCATTTTTTAAACCCGACCTCACAATTGAGAATCCGGAGAATATTCAGGGACAATTCATAGATCTTGAACCATTAATTTTTCCTCCGGAACCACCAATCATTCAAACAGAGATTGTTGAGGAACGAACCATTAAATCAGAATCCTCTAGTGATTCAGATTCAACAAATTCAATTATGGAAAATCTGGAACCTTTAAGTATGGAAGACCGAATGAGAGCTAAACGCACTAGCCAAGGTCACGCAATTACTCATCATGACATTAATGCGCCAGATTATGAAATCAAAGGACAAATTCTACACATGGTGACTAATCAATGCCAATTTAGTGGCGAAGGAAGATCCAAACGAACATCTTCGTACCTTTAATAGGATCTGCACACTATTTAAAATAAGAGAAGTTGAGGATGAACAGATATATCTCATGTTATTTCCCTGGACTTTAAAGGGAGAAGCCAAAGATTGGTTGGAATCGTTACCTGAAGGGGCGATTGATACATGAGACGTTTTAGTTGAAAAATTTCTTAAACAATTCTTTCCGGCATCTAAAGCCGTAAGACTTCAAGGAGAAATTGTTACGTTCACACAGAAGTCAAATGAAACTCTATATGAGGCATGGACAAGATTTGGAAAGTTATTAAGAGGATGTCCGCAACATGGTTTAGACACCTGTCAAATAGTACAAATATTCTACCAAGGATGCGACATCACTACAAGGAAAGACATAGATATAGCAGCCGGTGGTTCTATTATGAAGAAAACCGAAACTGATGCTTACAAAATTATTGATAACACTGCTTCCCACTCACATGAGTGGCACCAAGAAAAAGATATCGTTAGATCATCTAAAGAAGCTAGAGCCGATTCTAGCCATGACTTAGATTCCATTTCAACAAAGATAGATGCTGTCGAGAGACGAATGGAAAAGATGACTAAAGATATTCACTCAATACGAATTAGTTGTGAGCAGTGTGGAGGACCACATTTGACAAAAGATTGTCTCAGTATTGAACTAACAATGGCACAAAGAGAGAATATTTCATACATAAACCAAAGGCCTGGAAATAATTATCAGAATAATTATCAACCGCCAAGACCAATTTACAATCAAAACCAGAATTATAATCGAAATATTCCATACAACAATCAACAAGGTCCTAGCAATCAACAAGTATCCAATAACACTTACAATAAGCAAAGACCTAATTTTCAAAATAAACCACCACAAACCGATGATAAAAAGCCGAATTTAGAAGATATGATGACAAAGCTAGTTGAAACTCAAACGCAGTTTTTCACATCTCAAAAACAAACTAATGAACAAAATGCTCAAGCATTTAGAAATCAACAAGCTTCTATTCAAAATTTGGAACAAGAAGTAAGTAACCTAGCAAGGTTAATAGGTGAAAGAAAACCGGGAAATTTACCTAGTGATACAAATGCTAACCCCCGGAATGAAACAGCTAAAGCCATTATCACAAGAAGTGGTACAACACTTAAACCACCTGAAATACCTGTAACTTCTGATGAAGCTATTCCTACTCCACAAGAACCACAACCTGATCAGGATAAGGAAAAAGAACCGGTAGTTGAAAAGGTTAATGAAGCTAACATAGTTAAGGCTAAACCTTATGTTAAACCATACCAACCACCACTTCCTTACCCGAGTAAAATGAAAAAAGAGAGACTTGAAGCCGAGCAATCCAAATTCTTGGATATGTTTAAGCAGATAAATGTAATTCTTCCTTTCATTGATGTAATTTCAGGAATGCCTAGATATGCTAAATTTCTGAAAGATCTAATCTCAAATAGAAAGAAAATGGAAGAACTCTCGGCTGTTACTATGAATGCTAATTATTCAACAGTGCTGTTGAATAAGATACCAGAAAAACTATCTGATCCAGGAAGTTTCACAATTCCATGTTTTCTGGCTAGTCTTAGTTCAATAGAAGCATTGGCAGACTTAGGTGCTAGTATAAATTTAATGCCGTATTCACTATACGCTAAACTAGACCTTGGAGAATTGAAACCAACAAGAATAAGTATACAACTAGCTGATCGATCAATAAAATATCCTAGAGGGATAATGGAGAACATGCTAGCTAAAGTTGGTACTTTAGTATTTCCAGTAGATTTTGTTGTTCTGGACATGGAAGAAGATTCTCAAGTTCCTCTCATATTAGGAAGACAATTCTTAAACACGGCTAAAGCAATGATAGACGTGTTTGGTAAGAAACTGACCCTAAGTATAGAGGATGAGAGTGTTTCCTTTTCAGTTGATAGAGCAATGCAACAACCGCAATCTGCAGATGATACATGTTATTATATTCAAACTATAGACTCACATGCAGAATTGTTAGAAGAATTTTCAGAATTACAAGGAACAGGAGAATGTTCTTTAGGAGAAGGAACTGAACCAATTGATGAAGCTGAAATGGTAGCTACACTAATAGCTAATGGATATGAACCAACAACAGAAGAAATTCAAATGCTAAAAGAAGAAGACAGATATCGATATAAATCATCGATAGAAGAACCTCCAACATTAGAGTTAAAGCCACTTCCAAACCATTTAGAATACGCTTATTTACATGGTGAATCTGAATTACCTGTAATAATATCGTCTTCTCTTACTGAAAATGAAAAATCTCAACTCATTTCTGTGTTGAAAGCTCATAAACCAGCCATTGCATGGAAGATTCATGATATTAAAGGAATAAGTCCTTTGTATTGCACACATAAAATCCTTATGGAAGAAGGTCATAAAACGTATGTGCAACGCCAATGAAGACTAAATCCTAATATGCAAGATGTAGTTAAGAAAGAAATTATTAAACTGCTTGATGCAGGTTTAATTTATCCAATTTCTGATAGTCCATGGGTAAGCCCAGTTCAATGCGTGCCTAAGAAAGGTGGCATGACTGTCATTACAAATGAGAAAAATGAGCTTATTCCTACTAGGACTGTAACAGGATGGCGTGTGTGTATTGATTATAGAAAATTAAATGACGCCACCAGAAAAGATCACTTTCCCTTACCTTTTATTGATCAAATGTTGGAAAGATTAGCCGGAAATAGTTATTATTGTTTTCTTGATGGATTTTTCGGATATTTTAAAATTCCAATAGCACCCGAAGATCAAGAGAAATCCATGTTCACGTGCCCTTATGATACTTTTGCTTACAAACGCGTGCCATTTGGACTTTGCAATGCCCCTGCAACCTTTCAAAGGTGCATGATGGCGATTTTTTACGACATGATAGAAGAATGCATGGAAGTTTTCATGGATGACTTTTCAGACTTCGGTGATACTTTTGAAACATGTTTAGTTAATCTTGAACGAATGCTTATTAGATGCGAACAATCAAATCTAGTACTTAATTGGGAGAAATGCCATTTCATGGTTAAAGAAGGCATCGTTCTTGGACAAAAAATTTCAAAAGAAGGAATTGAAGTGGATAGAGCTAAAGTAGATGTAATTGCTAAACTTCCACATCCCACCAATGTTAGAGGAGTTAGGAGTTTTCTAGGGCATGCTGGTTTTTACCGACGTTTCATAAAAGATTTTTCTAAAATTGCCACTCCTATGAATAAACTCCTAGAAAAAGATGCTCCATTCATCTTTTCGGATGAATGTATCAAATCTTTTAATATTCTTAAAGAGAAACTCACTAATGCGCCGATCATGATAACACCAAATTGGAATCTACCGTTTGAACTAATGTGCGATGCAAGTGATTTTGCAATGGGAGCCGTTTTAGGACAAAGGATTGAAAAAAGATTTCAACCTATATATTATGCTAGTAAGACGTTACAAGGAGCACAAACAAATTACACAACTACTGAAAAAGAACTCCTTGCTACTGTCTTTGCTTTTGACAAATTTCGATCATATCTCGTTCTAGCAAAAACGGTGGTCTATACCGATCATTCTGCTCTTAGATACCTATTTTCGAAACAAGATGCCAAACCAAGATTAATCCGTTGGATCTTACTCTTACAAGAGTTCGATATTGAAATCCGAGATAAAAGAGGAGCAGAAAATCTCGCCGCTGATCATCTTTCTCGTCTTGAAAATCCCGAATTAGAAGTTCTAAATGAATCGGCCATACAAGACAACTTTCGTGATGAAAATCTATTGAAGATAGATTATAATGAAATTCCGTGGTTTGCAGACTATGCAAACTACTTAGTATGTGGATTCCTTGAAAAAGGATTGTCGTACCAAAAACGAAAGAAATTCTTTAGTGATACAAAACACTATTTCTGGGAAGATCCACATCTGTTTAAAAGTTGTCCAGATGGAATAATACGCCGATGTGTATTCGGAGATGAAGCTAGTAAAATCTTAAACCATTGTCACACAGGACCAACAGGAGGGCATTATGGGCGTCAACTAACAGCAAGAAAAGTTTATGATGCTGGATTCTATTGGCCTACAATTTACAAAGACGCACACCTTCTTTGCAAATCCTGTGATGCTTGTCAAAGGGCCGGAAAAATAAGTCAACGTGATGAAATGCCAGAAAATGTCATTCAAGTATGTGAAGTATTTGACATTTGGGGTATTGACTTTATGGGTCCATTTCCAAAATCTCATAATAATCTATATATTCTCGTAGCCATTGATTATGTATCTAAATGGGCGGAAGCACAAGCTCTCCCAACTAACGATGCACGAGTTGTAGTCAATTTTTTAAAACGTCTTTTTGCAAGGTTTGGAACACGGAAAGCTTTAATAAGTGATCGGGGAACTCATTTCTGTAATAATCAACTTGAGAAAGTTCTTAAAAGATATGGAGTAACTCATAAAATCTCCACTGCTTATCATCCACAGACAAGTGGACAAGTTGAAAATACCAACCGAGCTTTAAAACGTATTCTAGAGAAAACTGTAGGATCAAATCCGAAGGAATGGTCCATAAAATTGGAGGATGCACTCTGGGCTTTTAGAACAGCCTACAAAACTCCAATTGGAACCACACCTTTTAGACTCGTTTATGAAAAAGCATGTCATCTTCCAGTAGAAATTGAACACAAAGCATTTTGGGCTTTGAAGACATGTAATCTTGATTTACATGAAGCTGGACGTCTACGGTTAAGTCAACTAAATGAATTAGAAGAATTAAGACATGAAGCATACGAAAATTCATTAATCTATAAAGAAAGAACGAAGAAATGACATGATAAAAGAATCAGAAGTTCAAAAGAATTCAAAGAAGGAGACAGAGTTCTTCTTTTCAATTCACGATTCAAGCTATTTCTTGGAAAATTAAAATCAAGATGGTCTGGACCATTCATAGTCAAAAGAGTTTTTCCATACGGAACGATAGAATTAATAAATTCAAATGGAATTGAATTTAAAGTTAATGGTCACAGAGTTAAACATTACATAGATAGTCCGATGGAAGTCAACAACGAAGTTAATCACAATTTCGATACCACAGCTAACTAAGTGTGGGGAGAATCAAGTCTTTAAAGGATAATATGTATTTCTGTTAGAGTTAGATTTTCTGTTTTTGTGTAGTTCTCGAAAATGGAACCCGAATGGTCTTTCCCTAGGAGACCCTAAAGAACTAGTCTTCTCCCCCCATTCTGAATTTTTATTTTTTTTAGGTTTTTACGAAATGAAGACTTCCTGTGAACTAAACCATGGTCTAATGCTACACGCTTTGATCACTAAACATAATAATGACACACTTCCAAGTGAACTAGTATCAGTAATCAGAGAAAGATTGGACGGAGTAAGAAAAGAATCCAGATGCGAAGATAATAAGTTACAATTTGGTAAAGGAAAATCAAAATCCGCAGTGAAAAGAAGAGCACGATACCTTGAAAGATGTCACAAATGCGGAAAATGGTCACATGGAGGTAAATGTTCAAATAATCAAACCTATTCAAACACCGAATTTGTTACTTTAGGCAGAGACAGACCGTTCATATGTTTAGAAAAAAAACACTGAATGCTCAAGGTTACGCCTATGTAGCTATGGAAAACCAATTAAACCGACTATTTTATGAGTGGGATAGATCGTATCACTAAGAATACTATCTCACAGGTAAGTCTGTACAGTTTTTATTTTTTTTATTTTTATTTTTAACCTTTTGATAATAAACGCTAATTTGTTCGCTATAAAGTATTAAATTGGTATTGAATAAAATTAGGTTTGGCGATCGAAATTATTGATATCATACAAAAATTTATTACATCACTGCGAAATTTAACATTTATTCTTAAGGTATAAATATCTTTAATCAATCAAACCAAAATATTTCAAAAATTCATCATGGGTTAAATTAGATCATGGAACCGAAATTACTTTACCGAAAAGAGGGGCGCATATTTTTTATAATATTTGATTGATTAAAGTGGGATATAAGACGAAAAAGATTTTTAATTTTATTTTTACCATGTTTTTAAAATTAATATATAAATCTTAAATTAATATTGTAAACTTTTTAAATTAATATATTTAAAATTGTAAATATTTGAACAATTGATATTTTTAAGTTTGTATGTATAAAAACAAAAATATAATATAAGTTTGGTGTGAATTTTTAATTTATAATATGAATTTTTAATTAAGTTTGGTGCAAATTTATAATTTTATGAATTTTAAATTTAAGTTTGGTGTGAATTTAAAAACGAAAATTTACTTTATGTCGCTAAGTTAAAAATATGATTTTTAAAATTCGTCGTAAGTTGAAGACTAGGTCTTTGAACTGAAATTGCTTTACCCGAGGGAGGGAAGAGAACTTTTATTATCATTATTTTTAATCTTATTGAATTAAAGTATGCCAAAAATATTAAAAAAACCCAAAAATCTTTGCTTTTAAAACCTCGCTTTAAATTGACAAATTTTAAAATTTTGTCGAGGGACGGACTAGGACATCGTTTCGAAACGACCTCGTCCTAAATAACAAGGGAAACAAAATTTTAAAAATTTATTTTATATTTGTTTTATAAGTTAAAGATTTATAAAAAAAAAAGCACCGTGACTCGCGGAGTTCAGAAAATACAGAAAAAAATAAAAGGAACGAACAGATCAGTTGCACACCACCACACCCCAAAACACTGTGAAAAAACCCGAAATAACACTCCCAAAATCGAATTTTTTCACCAAAAATCATCACATTTTTTACTAAAATCATGTTGAGAAGGATGCTATCAAGGAATTACTCAAGAAAAACGGTAAATTTCTACACCAAAACACCATTTAATCTGAAAATTAGTGTTCTTGAGCAAATTTATACCCAATTCGATTTTGATGCTTTTTAGTGTAATTATACTTAAATTGTTTATGTATTATGCTTGTATAACCTAGATTGATGCTATTTAACATGATTAGAAGCCTTAAACTTCAAATTTTGAGTAATCTAGGGTTTGTGTTCTTGAGCAAATTTGGGGCTTTTGATATAAATAGGTTATGGCTGATTTTTGTCATGAATTATTGCTAAATTAAGTAGTGTAACATGTTTAGGTAGTTAAATGATCCAAACTTTGAGCCTAAACATGATTTTTGAGAATTAAAGTGGACTTTTTCAAGTCTAAAATTCATGAACTTGATTTTTGAGAGATAATGCCATTTTAAACTTGTTTAATTGCTAGTAATGATTATTTTGACATGTTATTTGAGTTGAATGCTTATGAACTTGGCGAACATTTTCGTATATGCTTATTTAAAAAAGTGTAGATTTGATAAAAATATGAAAATGAGCATAAGTTTGATATAAATTGGACATGTCATTGTAATTATTTTGATTGATGATTTTGCTGACACTAATGCATATTTGGATGCACAAAAATTGTGTTTGATGTGTTTTGCAGACTGAAAGGGGTGAATCTTCATCCCAAGCTCGCAATGCTCCTCCTGAGAATGTGGAACAACAGATTGTTGATAGCTATTATAAACAAGATATACCTCATCCAATTATGACATTTTCAGATATGCACTTGGAAGATTTGCACACGAACTTGAGATTTGACAGACGTTGGATATATTATCCAAAATACCAAAGGGGCTTCCATACTATTCATTCTAAAGCTGTTGAAGTACCTAGGGTAATAGAATGGGCACCGTTAGAAGCTGTAGAATTAGCTGAGCCAATTGGGGAATTACTTGCACAGAGGTATGGTAATTCTACTTTTAACGATTGGGTACGATTATTCAACATGCGTAGACCTGTATATAAAGTATGGTGTAAAGAATTATTATGTAGTATAGAAATAAATGATCGGGTAGCTACTTTAACCGATCGATCTTTTATTAGATTTTTGGTAGGAGGTTCGATGCGCCACATGTCTTTACTAGACATGGCTCAGGCCTTACGTATATATACGCCTGAGGAGTTAGCATCTGCCGATTGTAGAGGGTTGATATTGAACGGTAGGAAAATTGGTGAAAATTTTGATACGCATGGTGTATGGAGTCAAATGACTAGCCATCACCGATTTAAAGGGGGAAATTACTCTTATTTGGATATAGATAGAGCTGAGTTAAGAGTAATTCATAGGTTTTTAGCCAATTCGATTACACAACGAGGTAAGAATAAGGAAAAGGTAAATGAACAGGATTTGTTTTACCACATGTGTATTCGAGACCCACAAAGCGCTGTAAGTATACCTTATTGTGTGGGTTATTATTTATCAGCTATGGTTAGGGGGATGAGACCGCATAGCATAATAGGAGGTGGTATATTTATTACATTAATTGCTGAGTATCTCAATGTGGATATAAGTCGGGGGGGATTATTAGTCGAAGAACCAGAACCCCGCGATACAATAGGTTTAAATGTATACCATGGTGCGAAGGTTTTGAAGAGGCGAAATAACGCCGCAGTACAATACCATGGAAGACATCCACAGGTTGAGAGAAATCAACAGCAAGGTAATGTGGGAGGGGGAAATGAAATGACAGAAATGCAAAGGTTTATAGCTTCACAAGAGTACGAAAATGCTAGACATCGAGCATTTGAAGATTGGCAAGTTCATCAAAACCAAATCATAGCTTATTGCCAACATATAGGTAGAAACTATATTCCTACTCCAACACCCATATTTCCTCCCTGGTCTATAGAGACGCAACCACCGTATCCTACGTATAACCCAGCCGAAGCATTCTATAACACATACGGTTATGCATGGAACCCCTACTGGTATCAGTATCATCCCTAGTCTACTTAGTTTTATTTATTTTATTATTTGTAATGTTGATACATTTAATACTTATGTTAATATTGTAATAGTTTTTATAATTTTCTAACTTTTATTATTAGATTTTAATAATTTTTGAATGTGGGGTAATATACCAAACTTCAAAAATACGTATATATGTTTGCAGTTTATCTTATGTACACAACAGGGTAAAACAACGCATTTTCAAAGACTGGCATTAAGTTCAGCAAAAGCAACTAATTTTGATGACAAGATGCAAAATATATGTGAAATAACAACAAGACGGAATGAACAAATGATGTGCACCATTTATCATTCAGCAAACAAACACAAATATGTTTGGAAACTTTGGTAAAATTTAATCATTTCTACGCTAATCACCCTCAATAATTTAAATTGTTACTGATTTCTTGCAAATGAGGGCATTGCAAGATCTTAAGTGTGGGAAGAGGTTAAATTCTTTCGGAATTTTAAAATTTTTTACTTTATACACTTGGTTACCATTAGAAATACTAGTAAAGCAGTAGTTGTATAGAATCTAGTGCTCTCTGATAATAAAGAACAGCCCTAGTCTTATATACTGACTACCCAATTCTAGTAAAATTTTTCAAAATTTTCAATTAAAAGATCAAAAATCAGCTTTTAAGACTGATATTACTCAATCCTTGAGATTGACTTTTAAAGATTGAGAATTCAAACTCATGGAATTCGATGATATCTAAACTCGAGCTTGAACGAGAAAATATTTTGATCAAAATTAAAAACCGATTTGTTTTCTGAAAACCCATTTTTAATGCGTTCATTACCATTGAACGTAAAATCCTAGGAATTCACCTGGAATTCATTAGGTATCCTGAACCAAATCGTGTGTCAACCGTAAGAACGGTGGTTGCATAGCATGGTCAAAGACAGGACCTTGTGCCAGACCGAAAAACTATAGGGTGATCTTTACTATTGCTCCTACCAAGGATAGTAATTGCATCCGACACATTATAGACCATAATTAAAAGCATGTCACGGGACATTACCTTAACAGTTGCTTGTTCAACGCTTTCCTTTACAACCGGACGGTAGTTTACCGAAAGGTAATATACGGAGCAAGTATACTGGACGTGTTGCTTTCCCAATACAAGGTTAGCAAGTGGGTGACACAAAACCATAAGTTTTGAGCTAAAATTTTCAAATCTGAAACCTACCAAACCTACAAAAACAATTTTGCAAACACCGGTGAAGGGTTATTCTGGAAAACTTATCTAGGGTAAAAGCTAGATTTAATTTTCAAAAGATCAAATGTTTCATAAAGATCCAATTTCCTTAAGGATCTAAATTTTCATAGTCATGTGGGACTGTAAACCACAACGTTACTACCATTGTTCATACCGCCGTATAGAAATCACTGATGTACAAAGTGTGAAGAATAAAGAAGTGATTCTAGTATTTATATTTCAAGACTATATTTCTTGAGGACAAGCAACGCTCAAGTGTGAGAATATTTGATAATGCTAAAAACGAACATATATTTCATAGCATTATCCCTCAAGAAAGACAAGCTTTTAGTTGCAATTGTTCTATTTACAAGTGATATTCGTTTAAATAATAAAAGATGAAGACAAAAGACAGATTCGACGAATTAAAGACGCAAACGACCAAAAAAGCTCAAAAGTACAAAGTACAATCAAAGTGGTTCAAATTATTGGTGAGAAACGTCTCAAAATTACAAGAGTACAAGCCGCAAAACGCAAAATACAAGATATTAAATTGTACGCAAGGACGTTCGAAAATCCGGAACCGGGACCAGAGTCAACTCTCAATGCTCGACACAATGAACTAAAAATTACAAGTCAACTATGCACATGAATATAATATAATATATAATTAATTCTTAAAATTATTGATAATGCTAAAAACGAACATATATTTCATAGCATTATTCCTCAAGAAAGACAAGCTTTTAGTTGCAATTGTTCTATTTACAAGTGATATTCGTTTAAATAATAAAAGGTGAAGACAAAAGACAGATTCGACGAATTGAAGACGCAAACGACCAAAAAGCTCAAAAGTACAAAATACAATCAAAGAGGTTCCAATTATTGATAAGAAACGTCTCAAAATTACAAGAGTACAAGATTCAAAATGCAAAGTACAAGATATTAAATTGTACGCAAGGACGTTCGAAAATCCGGAACCGGGACCAGAGTCAACTCTCAACGCTAGACGCAACGAACTAAAAATTACAAGTCAACTATGCACATAAATATAATATAATATTTAAATAATTACTAAAATTATTTATATATTATATTTATTTATATAATCCGTCGACAAGCTAGGAGCCAAGGCTTGGTGAGCTGTAAAAACAAACTCTGCGACTCGCGGAGTTTGAAGAAGGAAAGAGCCGCGAGTCGCGGAGATCCCCTGGGCGAAAATTCCTATAAAAGCCAGCGCAGTTCGACATAAAAAATATCCATAATCAATCTCTCTCTATATATGTATACGTAAATATTTATATTTATATTTTAATTTTAATTTTAATTTCTAATAATAAGGGTATGTTAGCGAATGTTGTAAGGGTGTAAGTCGAAATTCTGTCTGTGTAATGCTACGCTATTTTTAATCATTGTAAGTTATGTTCAACCTTTTTAATTTAATGTCTCGTAGCTAAGTTATTATTATGCTTATTTAATCCGAAGTAATCATGATGTTGGGCTAATTATTAAAATTGGGTAATTGGGCTTTGTACCATAATTGGGGTTTGGACAAAAGAACGACACTTGTGGAAATTAGAGTATGGGCTATTAATGGGCTTTATATTTGTTTAACTAAATGATAGTTTGTTAATTTTAATATAAAGGTTTACAATTGGACGTACCTATAAATAACCATATACACTCGATCGGACACGATGGGCGGGGTATTTATATGTACGAATAATCGTTCATTTAACCGGACACGGGAATGGATTAATAGTCACTAGAATTATTAAAACAGGGATGAAATTATGTACAAGGACACTTGGCATAATTGATAACAAAGTATTAAAACCCTGGGTTACACGCAGTCGATAACCTGGTGTAATTATTAAACAAAGTATTAAAATCTTGTTACAGTTTAAGTCCCCAATTAGTTGGAATATTTAACTTCGGGTATAAAGATAATTTGACGAGGACACTCGCACTTTATATTTATGACTGATGGACTGTTATGGACAAAAACCAGACAGACATATTAAATAATCCAGGACAAAGGACAATTAACCCATGGGCATAAAACAAAAATCAACACGTCAAACATCATGATTACGGAAGTTTAAATAAGCATAATTCTTTTTTTTCATATTTAATTTCCTTTATTTTATATTTAATTGCACTTCTAATTATCGCACTTTTATTGTTATTGTATTTAATTGCACTTTTAATTATCGTACTTTTTAATTATCGCAAGTTTATTTTATCGCACTTTTATTTATCACAATTTCATTATCGTTATTTACTTTACGCTTTAAATTAAGTCTTTTATTTATTTAATATTTTACATTTTGTTTTAACTGCAACTAAAGTTTTAAAATCGACAAACCGGTCATTAAACGGTAAAAACCCCCCTTTAAAATAATAATATTACTTATATATATATTCGTATTTTTATAAAATAAAACTAATATAGTGTTAAGCTTGTTTAAAAGATTCCCTTTGGAACGAACCGGACTTACTAAAAACTACACTACTGTACGATTAGGTACACTGCCTATAAGTGTTGTAGCAAGGTTTAAGTATATCCATTCTATAAATAAATAAATATCTTGTGTAAAATTGTATCGTATTTAATAGTATTTCCTAGTAAAATATAAGCTATTTCATATACACCTCGTAAAAACATCAATTATATATATATATATTATATTATTATATAAAACCGTCGGCAAGAAGCAAACAACAAAATGTGAGCTGGAAAAGTAGGCCATGCGATCGCATGGCCTGGAAGTGAAAATTCCATGTGGTCGCATGGCCCTGAAATGCTGGCCACATCTATAAAAGGCGACGAGTTTCAGCGAACAAACACTCCTTTTTCTATCCTCTCTATCTCTCTGTAATATATATATATATATATTATAATTTTAATTTTAATTTTAATTTTAATAATAATGTGGGTATGTTAGCGAATGTTGTAAGGGTGTAAGTCGAAATTCTGTCCATGTAACGCTACGCTATTATTAATCATTGTAAGTTATGTTCAACCTTTTTAAATTAATGTCTCGTAGCTAAGTTATTATTATGCTTATTTAAATCGAAGTAATCGTGATGTTGGGCTAAATATTAAGACGGGGTAATTGGGCTTTGTACCATAATTGGGGTTTGGACAAAAGAATGACACTTGTGGAAATTAGACTATGGGCTATTAATGGGCTTTATATTTGTTTAATTAAATGATAGTTTGTTAATTTAATATAAAGATTTACAATTAGACGTACCTATAAATAACCACATACACTCGATCGGACACGATGGGCGGGATATTTATAAGTACTAATAATCGTTCATTTAACTGGACACGGGAATGGATTAATAGTTAATGGACTTATTAAAACAGGGGTAAATTACATACAAGGAAAATTGGTGTAATTATAGTTTAAGTCCCCAATTATTGGAATATTTGACTTTGGATATAAGAATAATTTGACGAGGACACTCGCACTTTATATTTATGACTGATGGACTGTTATGGACAAAAACCAGATGGACATATCGAATAATCCAGGACAAAGGACAATTAACCCATGGTAATAAACTAAAATCAACACGTCAAACATCATGATTATGGAAGTTTAAATAAGCATAATTCCTTTATTTCATATTTCATCGCACTTTTATTTACTGTCATTTTATTTAAATGCACTTTTAATTATCGTACTTTTTAATTATCGCACTTTTATTTACTATCATTTTATTTATCGCACTTTAATTATCATCATTTACTTTACCCTTTAAATTAAGTTATATTTATTTTTAATATTTTACATTAGTTTTTAACTACGACTTAAGATATAAAATTGACAAACCGGTCATTAAACGGTAAAACCTCCTTTTTATAATAATCATACTACTTATATATATATATATATATATATATATATATATATATATATATATATATATATATATATATATATATATATATATATATATATATATATATATATATATATATATATATATATATATATATATATATATATATTTATACGAATATAGTTTTAAAAATATAGCGTTAAACTTGGCTAGCTCCCTGTGGAATGAATCGGACTTACTAAAAACTACACTACTGTACGATTAGGTACACTGCCTATAAGTGTTGTAGCAAGGTTTAGGTATATCCACTCTTTAAATAAATAAATAACTTGTGTAAAATTGTATCGTATTTAATAGTATTTTTCAATAAAAATATAACTATTTCGTATACACCTCTGCACACATCATATATAAAAATCGAAGTACCAAAGCATCCATAACCTGGATGGGATTTGTTAGGCTCATAGATCTATCTTCAAGATTCGCGTCAATTTAGGGGTCTGTTCCCAAATTCTTAGGCTACCAAGCTAAAAAGGGTGATATCTGGTATAATAATTCAACCATAGAATGTAGTTTCAAGTACTTGTGTCTATTTCATAAAACAGTTATAAAAGCAGCGCATGTATTCTCAGTCCCAAAAATATATATTGCAAAAGCATTTAAAAAGGAAGCAAATGAAACTCACAATACGATATTTTGTAGTAAAAATAATATTTACTAACGATATTTTTTGACAATAATGATTTACTAACGATAATCATAATAATAACTTTATTAATAATGATAATAATAATAATAATAAAAAAATGATATTGTTAATAATGATACTTATATTAATAATAATAATAATAATAATACTAATAATAATAAAAATGATACTAATACTAATATTAATAAAAAAAATAATTTGTATTATTTTCAAAATAATAATAATAATAATAATAATAATAATAATAATTATAATAATAATAATAATAATAATAATAATAATAATAATAATAATAATAATAATAATAATAATAATAATAATAATAATAATAATAATAATATAATAATAATAATAAGGTTAGAAAGGCTACCTTAGTGTATAAGTCTTTTAAAAAAAATAAACGCCTCTATCCGGGCTCGAATTCGAGACCTCTCGCTCCCAACATCACCCTTTGACCATTACACCAATTCTGGTTTTCTGTTATATTTCAATACCCATACTTACTTAACCTTTTAACCCGTCATAAGATCAAGCCCAACTGAATATCTAATTTTCGGCCTAACTCAATTTCTGCCCAACAGCAAATGGCCATGTCTTGGCCCAATCAGGAAATGGTATGTCTCAGCCCACTTTTCACAGCATCTTCTATTATAAAAAAAAATAATTGTTTTAGCCTAGTTTCGAACCCATGACCTCTCGGCTAACCGCAAACACTCAACACCACTCCTCTGTCTTTGTTTTTCTGAAATATTTGGAACCTAAAATCTATATAACCCATTTTCTGTTTCTCTTCTTCTTCTCCAAACAAAACCCGGAACTATTCACCACCATCAAAATCATCATAAAATATCATCATCATTTACCAATTCCTATCGTGACAAAAAATCATAAAGCCCTCTTCATCATACTTATTCACACGATTATCATTAACATCATCTTTAATCATCATATTCACGTTCTATCATCATCATTCTATATCACGATATTGAATCATCACTTCATAGTCATCACCTTCCATCGAACTTCACCATCATCATTCTTCTAAACAGCAAGACAAGTATCTAGCTGCTGTAGCTGCAAACGATGATTAAAAAAAAAATTCGTACAGCAGGCTGATCGGGAGAAAAGAAAGGAAAGAAAGAAGAGAAAAAAATATGGCGGCAGGTGTAGCTCGTTAATGTAATGGTCTAGATGGGTTTTCATGGTGATGAAATCGGTGAAGGTGGTCATAAAAGAATTGATAGTGCTACGATTTTTAAGATGGTGGGTGTTCACGGTTAAGGTGGTTTAGTTTTCGGCAAAAACATAAAGTAAACAGTGGGATTTCGAAGGTGGTTTGGTTCTATTGTAAACATGAATGGTGCAGGTTCTAAACGACGGTTTAGTTAGAATAGTCGCTGATGGTGCTCAAAACATGGAAATGATGGCAGCCGTATAGTAGTAGGTTGCAATATTGGTTGATTCGTGGTAGTTTGTGAATTGTCTATGTATATCTCATCATAATTATGATTTTCAAACATGGTGGCGGTTTAGATGGTTATGGTGGTGGTGGAGTTCAACGAAGGTGATGATAGAAAACACGATCACAGCGGTTCGCTAGTGGTTGTAGAGTGGTGGTGGCGGTTTAATGGAGGAGAAGGGGTGTTTCTCGGTGGCGGCTAGTGATGGATCACGATGGTAGTTATTTGAAAGTGAAGATTGTCGATCAATGAGGCAGAGAAGAGAGTGATGATGATAAATCTCTAAGCATATGTATATATATATATATATATATATATATATATATATATATATATATATATATTAGATAATGATTGGATGCAATACATAAATCATCAAAATCATAGATGAAAACGTGTTAGTGTGTATATATGTCTATATATAATTAAATTAATAATAATATAATAATAAAATATCATACTCTATATCAACTTGGAGTTAGTCCGTGAAAAAAAGAGACAAAAGCCAAAAGTTATAATCATTCATTTAAAAGAACAGTTAGCAGCCGGTTAATTAGATTACTCATCAATCACGGAGTATTATATCGTGTTCCTTTGCTAAACAGGTAACATATAAAAGTCTTCCTAAAAATCCTAAATTTTTGTATTGAATTCCTTTATTTATTTCAGTCATTATGGTATAAAATTCGATCATTAATTTAATAAATAAAAATTAACTAGTATGATAAAGATAACGATATTTATATTTTATTTTATTAAATATATATAACGATTTAAATTAATATTATATATATTTATACGCGTATTATACGTACATAATTTTATACTTTTACTATACTTAAACTTACCGTTACTTTATTTTTACTTTACTTTAACTTTAATAATTCACTTTAATAATTCATACTTTAATAATTCACTTTAATAATTCATACTTTAATAATTCACTTTAATAATTCATACTTTAATAATTCATACTTTAATAATTCACTTTAATAATTCAAAAATCTATTATAAATAGAATTCAATAGGTTTCATTATTTCATAGAAACTTGAAAATATTTTTCTCTAAACTCTCTCAATCGATTTACATATATATATTTACTCCGTATTATTTCAAATATTATTACTATACATAAAATATTACGACGGAGTGCTGTCCGAGTGATTTCGAAATTGTTTTTCGAGTAGGATAGGATTAAGGAAATTATGGGTTATATGTAGTGACCCGAACTTTTCCATGTTTATATATATTAATTGAGATTGATATTTACATGATTAAATGTTTCCAACATGTTAAGCAATCAAACTTGTTAAGACTTGATTAATTGAAATATGTTTCATATAGACAATTGACCACCCAAGTTGACCGGTGATTCACGAACGTTAAAACTTGTAAAAACTATATGATGACATATATATGGATATATATATAGTTAACATGATACTATGATAAGTAAACATATCATTAAGTATATTAACAATGAACTACATATGTAAAAACAAGACTACTAACTTAATGATTTTTAAACGAGACATATATGTAACGATTATCGTTGTAAAGGCATTTAATGTATATATATCATATTAAGAGATATTCATACATGATAATATCATGATAATATAATAATTTAAAATCTCATTTGATATTATAAACATTGGGTTAACAACATTTAATAAGATCGTTAACCTAAAGGTTTCAAAACAACACTTACATGTAACGACTAACGATGACTTAACGACTCAGTTAAAATGTATATACATGTAGTGTTTTAATATGTATTTATACACTTTTGAAAGACTTCAATACACTTATCAAAATACTTCTACTTAACAAAAATGCTTACAATTACATCCTCGTTCAGTTTCATCAACAATTCTACTCGTATGCACCCGTATTCGTACTCGTACAATACACAGCTTTTAGATGTATGTACTATTGGTATATACACTCCAATGATCAGCTTTTAGCAGCCCATGTGAGTCACCTAACACATGTGGGAACCATCATTTGGCAACTAGCATGAAATATCTCATAAAATTACAAAAATATGAGTAATCATTCATGACTTATTTACATGAAAACAAAATTACATATCCTTTATATCTAATCCATACACCAACGACCAAAAACACCTACAAACACTTTCATTCTTCAATTTTCTTCATATAATTGATCTCTCTCAAGTTCTATCTTCAAGTTCTAAGTGTTCTTCATAAATTCTACAAGTTCTAGTTACATAAAATCAAGAATACTTTCAAGTTTGCTAGCTCACTTCCAATCTTGTAAGGTGATCATCCAACCTCAAGAAATCTTTGTTTCTTACAGTAGTTTATCATTCTAATACAAGGTAATAATCATATTCAAACTTTGGTTCAATTTCTATAACTATAATAATCTTATTTCAAGTGATGATCTTACTTGAACTTGTTTTCGTGTCATGATTCTGCTTCAAGAACTTCGAGCCATCCAAGGATCCGTTGAAGCTAGATCCATTTTTCTCTTTTCCAGTAGGTTTATCCAAGGAACTTAAGGTAGTAATGATGTTCATAACATCATTCGATCCATACATATAAAGCTATCTTATTCGAAGGTTTAAACTTGTAATCACTAGAACATAGTTTAGTTAATTCTAAACTTGTTCGCAAACAAAAGTTAATCCTTCTAACTTGACTTTTAAAATCAACTAAACACATGTTCTATATCTATATGATATGCTAAATTAATGATTTAAAACCTGGAAACACGAGAAACACCGTAAAACCGGATTTACGCCGTCGTAGTAACACCGCGGGCTGTTTTGGGTTAGTTAATTAAAAACTATGATAAACTTTGATTTAAAAGTTGTTATTCTGAGAAAATTATTTTTATTATGAACATGAAACTATATCCAAAAATTATGGTTAAACTCAAAGTGGAAGTATGTTTTCTAAAATGGTCATCTAGACGTCGTTCTTTCGACTGAAATGACTAGCTTTACAAAAACGACTTGTAACTTATTTTTCCGACTATAAACCTATACTTTTTCTGTTTAGATTCATAAAATAGAGTTCAATATGAAACCATAGCAATTTGATTCACTCAAAACGGATTTAAAATGAAGAAGTTATGGGTAAAACAAGATTGGATAATTTTTCTCATTTTAGCTACGTGAAAATTGGTAACAAATCTATTCCAACCATAACTTAATCAACTTGTATTGTATATTATGTAATCTTGAGATACCATAGACACGTATACAATTTTTCGACCTATCATGACGACACATCTATATATATTTCGGAACAACCATAGACACTCTATATGTGAATGTTGGAGTTAGCTATACAGGGTTGAGGTTGATTCCAAAATATATATAGTTTGAGTTGTGATCAATACTGAGATACGTATACACTAGGTCGTGGATTGATTCAAGATAATATTTATCGATTTATTTCTGTACATCTAACTGTGGACAACTAGTTGTAGGTTACTAACGAGGACAGCTGACTTAATAAACTTAAAACATCAAAATATATTAAAAGTGTTGTAAATATATTTTGAACATACTTTGATATATATGTATATATTGTTATAGGTTCGTGAATCAACCAGTGGCCAAGTCTTACTTCACGACGAAGTAAAAATCTGTGAAAGTGAGTTATAGTCCCACTTTTAAAATCTAATATTTTTGGGATGAGAATACATGCAGGTTTTATAAATGATTTACAAAATAGACACAAGTACGTGAAACTACATTCTATGGTTGAATTATCGAAATCAAATATGCCCCTTTTTATTAAGTCTGGTAATCTATGAATTAGGGAACAGACACCCTAATTGACGCGAATCCTAAAGATAGATCTATTGGGCCTAACAAACCCCATCCAAAGTACCGGATGCTTTAGTACTTCGAAATTTATATCATATCCGAAGGGTGTCCCGGAATGATGGGGATATTCTTATATATGCATCTTGTTAATGTCGGTTACCAGGTGTTCACCATATGAATGATTTTTATCTCTATGTATGGGATGTGTATTAAAATATGAAATCTTGTGGTCTATTATTATGATTTGATATATATAGGTTAAACCTATAACTCACCAACATTTTTGTTGACGTTTTAAGCATGTTTATTCTTAGGTGATTATTAAGAGCTTCCGCTGTCGCATACTTAAATAAGGACGAGATTTGGAGTCCATGCTTGTATGATATTGTGTAAAAACTGCATTCAAGAAACTTATTTTGTTGTAACATATTTATATTGTAAACCATTATGTAATGGTCGTGTGTAAACAGGATATTTTAGATTATCATTATTTGATAATCTACGTAAAGCTTTTTAAACCTTTATTGATGAAATAAAGGTTATGGTTTGTTTTAAAATGAATGCAGTCTTTGAAAAACGTCTCATATAGAGGTCAAAACCTCGCAACGAAATCAATTAATATGGAACGTTTTTAATCAATAAGAACGGGACATTTCAGTTGGTATCCGAGCGTTGGTCTTAGAGAACCAGAATTTTGCATTAGTGTGTCTTATCGAGTTTGTTAGGATGCATTAGTGAGTCTGGACTTCGACCGTGTTTACTTGAAAAATGATTGTTTAACAAATTTTGTTGGAAACTATATATTTTTAACATGTGAATATTATGTGATATATTAATCTCTTAACACGTTTGATATTATGTGATAGATGTCTACCTCTAGAACAAGTCCCATTAACTCACCTAATAATAATGAAGAGTCAAATGTAAATTGGAATGATTCGTGGACTGATTCACAAGTTCCCGAAGAGGAACCGGAAGAAGAGTCGGAACCGGAAGAAGAAATAGAACCAGTGGTGGAAATAATAGAACGGTTAAGTAGAAGAAAATCCTCAACCAACCGACCAAAGTTAATTATGGTCAATGGTGTTTCCGCCAAGGAAGCAAAGTATTGGGAGGATTACCAATTCTCCGATGAATCAGATCCCGACAAGGATTCCGATGATGTTATAGAAATTACCCCAACACAATTTAATAAGGCAAAAGAGAACAATAAGAGAAAGGGCATAAAAATAGAGAAATTTGATTCCAAACCCGATGAACTTTATATGTATCGTCAACACCCGTATTTCTTAAGTTGTGACAATAACCCAGGAACCTCTAAACCACCAAGTTTTTCTAAACCAATGTGGAAAACGACGGCTCGTATTAGGGGAACATCATATATCCCTAGAAACTTGGCAAAACGAACAAAACCGAAGAAGAAGAAACGAGCAAGTCGGAATAAGATAGTTGTATTCGTGTGGTGTAATATATGTAATATAATGTGCTTATGCTTTATGATATATTTAAAAATTGCTTGTATTAATAAGTATTTTTTTTATGAATCTAACTCTTGTCTATTTTACAGTATAAAAACATAAAATGGATAGACAACCCAATATTTTAAGAGACCTACCCGGAGACATGATTGATGAAATCTTGTCTAGAGTCGGTCAGAATTCCTCGGCACAACTATTTAAGTCGAGATCAGTTTGTAAGACATTCGAAGAACGTTCCAAGAATGCCTTGGTTTATAAAAGGCTTTCGTTCGAAAGATGAGGGATATCACATTGGGAAATCCATAAGTTACGATGTGTTTACTTTGACGCATATATTGCGGGGAACCCAAATGCTATTTTACGCAATGGGTTAAGAAATTATTTTGACTCAATTTATCCGAATATTGGACTTCGTGATTTAGAAAAAGCGGCTAACATGCAACATAAAGAAGCATGTTATGCTTACGGATTAGTAATGTTCGCTTCTCACCAAAGTGAGAACAAGAACATCGGGCTACAACTATTAAACAAAACGTTCCCACAAGTGACGGAGTCGGTAATTGGGGTAAGAAATGAGGTTTTTAGATTGTTACGGGACTGTTGGACATTACGTAACCCTCGTCCCTTTGACGACGTTACAAAACGCTGTCTTATCAACGGCCATAACGGTTATGTTCCACAAGACCAAGGATGGGAAGTAATCCTAGTAAAACCAGAATGCATGACTTGTTTCTGGACGTATGAATTACGTGTCTTTATTGCCTTTGCTAAACGACTTGTGTACTAGCTAGAATTATCTTCACAACCATCTTGTATCAAATTTATTGTGTGCTATATTTCATGCTATATGTAAAATAAGCGGTATTGTAAGTTTGTAAAATATTGTGTAAAAGTTTGAACGCGAAATATTATTATAATCAGTTTTTCATATAGAATTGTAGTAGTTGAATTGTATATTAGCTACTAAGTATGAACTTAACGGGTAGGTACTACCCGAATTTAAACTTATAAAACGCTAATATGAAGAAAAAGCTTTTATAAATGAGTTCATATTATGCTACGAAATACTATTAACTACTCTTAATATTCTGTATGATTAAGTTGTTCCATTTGACTATTTTGAAGGAAATGGCACCGACTACTCGACACACCGTGAATATGAATGAAGAGGAATTCTGTAATTTTCTAGCTTCAAACATAGCCGTAGTACAGGCTGCGCTACATACCAACAATAACCTTGGATCTAGCAGTACAGGAAATCGTGTAGGATGCACCTACAAAGAATTCACTGCCTGCAAACCTTTGGAATTTGATGGAACCGAAGGACCGATCGGATTGAAACGGTGGACCGAGAAGGTCGAATCGGTGTTTGCCATAAGTAAGTGTACTGAAGAGGACAAAGTGAAGTATGCTACGCATACCTTCACAGGTTCTGCGTTAACATGGTGGAATACCTATCTAGAGCAAGTGGGACAAGACGATGCGTACGCACTACCGTGGTCAGCATTCAAGCACTTGATGAACGAGAAGTACCGTCCCAGAACCGAGGTCAATAAGCTCAAGACAGAACTTAGAGGGTTACGAACCCAAGGATTTGATATTACCACGTACGAAAGACGATTCACAGAATTGTACCTATTGTGTCCGGGAGCATTCGAAGATGAGGAAGAGAAGATCGACGCATTTGTGAAAGGATTACCGGAAAGAATCCAAGAAGATATAAGTTCACACGAGCCCGCCTCCATACAACAGGCATGTAGAATGGCTCACAAACTAGTGAACCAGATTGAAGAAAGAATTAAAGAACAGACTGCTGAAGAGGCCAATATGAAGCAAGTCAAAAGAAAGTGGGAGGAAAACGGTGATAAGAATCACCAATACAACAACAACAGCAATTACAACAATAATCGCAACAATTATCCCAACAATCGCAACATCAATCGCAACTACAACAAATGGCCCAACAACAACAACAACAACAACAACAACAACAACAACAACAACAACAGTAACTACAACAATCATCCCAACAACAATAATAACCGCAACAACAACAACAATCAGAAGCAGCTATGCCAAAGGTGTGAAAAGTATCACTCGGGGTTCTGCACCAAATTTTGCAACAAGTGTAAAAGAAATGGTCATAGCGCGGCGAAGTGTGAGGTCTACGGACCAGGGGTTAATAGAACGAAAGGAACAAATGGTGCCGGAACGAGTAATGGCGGAGCAAGTAGTGTCGGAGCAAGTTATGCCAATGTAGTTTGTTATAAATGTGGAAAACCGGGCCACATTATTAGAAATTGCCCGAACCAGGAGAACACAAATGGACAAGGCCGCGGAAGAGTTTTCAATATTAATGCGGCAGAGGCACCGGAAGACCCGGAGCTTGTTACGGGTACGTTTCTTATTGACAATAAATCTGCTTATGTTTTATTTGATTCGGGTGCGGATAGAAGCTATATGAGTAGAGATTTTTGTGCTAAATTAAGTTGTCCATTGACGCCTTTGGATAGTAAATTTTTACTCGAATTAGCAAATGGTAAATTAATTTCAGCAGATAATATATGTCGGAATCGAGAAATTAAACTGGTTAGCGAAACATTTAAGATTGATTTGATACCAGTAGAGTTAGGGAGTTTTGATGTGATAATCGGTATGGACTGGTTGAAAGAAGTGAAAGCAGAGATCATTTGTTACAAAAATGCAATTCGCATTATACGAGAAAAAGGAAAACCCTTAATGGTGTACGGAGAAAAGGGCAACACGAAGCTACATCTTATTAGTAATTTGAAGGCACAAAAACTAATAAGAAAAGGTTGCTATGCTGTTCTAGCACACGTCGAGAAAGTACAAACTGAAGAAAAGAGCATCAATGATGTTCCCATTGCAAAAGAATTGCCCGATGTATTTCTGAAAGAATTACCGGGATTACCCCCACATCGATCCGTTGAATTTCAAATAGATCTTGTACCAGGAGCTGCACCAATAGCTCGTGCTCCTTACAGACTCGTACCCAGCGAGATGAAAGAACTGCAAAGCCAATTACAAGAACTTTTAGAGCGTGGTTTCATTCGACCAAGCACATCACCGTGGGGAGCTCCTGTTTTGTTTGTCAAGAAGAAAGATGGTACATTCAGGTTGTGTATCGACTACCGAGAGTTGAACAAACTTACCATCAAGAACCGCTACCCACTACCGAGAATCGACTACTTATTTGATCAACTACAAGGCTCGTCTGTTTATTCAAAGATTGACTTACGTTCCGGGTATCATCAAATGCGGGTGAAAGAAGATGATATTCCAAAGACTGCTTTCAGAACACGTTACGGTCATTACGAGTTTATGGTCATGCCGTTTGGTTTAACTAATGCACCAGCTGTGTTCATGGACCTTATGAACCGAGTGTGTGGACCATACCTTGACAAGTTTGTCATTGTTTTCATTGATGACATACTTATTTACTCAAAGAATGACCAAGAACACTGTGAACATTTGAGAAAGGTGTTAGAAGTATTGAGGAAGGAAGAATTGTACGCTAAGTTTTCAAAGTGTGCATTTTGGTTGGAAGAAGTTCAATTCCTCGGTCACATAGTGAACAAAGAAGGTATTAAGGTAGATCCGGCAAAGATAGAAACTGTTGAAAAGTGGGAAACCCCAAAAACTCCGAAACACATACGCCAGTTTTTAGGACTAGCTGGTTACTACAGAAGGTTCATCCAAGACTTTTCCAGAATAGCAAAACCCTTGACTGCATTAACGCATAAAGGGAAGAAATTTGAATGGAATGATGAACAAGAGAAAGCATTTCAGTTATTGAAGAAAAAGCTAACTACGGCACCTATATTGTCATTGCCTGAAGGGAATGATGATTTTGTGATTTATTGTGATGCATCAAAGCAAGGTCTCGGTTGTGTATTAATGCAACGAATGAAGGTGATTGCTTATGCGTCTAGACAATTGAAGATTCACGAACAAAATTATACGACGCATGATTTGGAATTAGGCGCGGTTGTTTTTGCATTAAAGACTTGGAGGCACTACTTATATGGGGTTAAAAGTATTACATATACCGACCACAAAAGTCTTTAACACATATTTAATCAAAAACAACTGAATATGAGGCAGCGTAGGTGGATTGAATTGTTGAATGATTACGACTTTGAGATTCGTTACCACCCGGGGAAGGCAAATGTGGTAGCCGATGCCTTGATCAGGAAGGACAGAGAACCCATTCGAGTAAAATCTATGAATATAATGATTCATAATAACCTTACTACTCAAATAAAGGAGGCGCAACAAGGAGTTTTAAAAGAGGGAAATTTAAAAGATGAAATACCCAAAGGATCGGAGAAGCATCTTAATATTCGGGAAGACGGAACCCGGTATAGGGCTGAAAGGATTTGGGTACCAAAATTTGGAGATATGAGAGAAATGGTACTTAGAGAAGCTCATAAAACCAGATACTCAATACATCCTGGAATGGGGAAGATGTACAAGGATCTCAAGAAACATTTTTGGTGGCCGGGTATAAAAGCCGATGTTGCTAAATACGTAGGAGAATGTTTGACGTGTTCTAAGGTCAAAGCTGAGCATCAGAAACCATCATGTCTACTTCAACAATCCAAAATCCCGGAATGGAAATGGGAAAACATTACCATGGATTTCATCACTAAATTGCCAAAGACTGCAAGTGGTTTTGATACTATTTGGGTAATAGTTGATCGTCTCACCAAATCAGCACACTTCCTGTCAATAAGAGAAGATGACAAGATGGAGAAGTTAGCACGACTGTATTTGAAGGAAGTCGTCTCCAGACATGGAATACCAATCTCTATTATCTCTGATAGGGATGGCAGATTTATTTTAAGATTCTGGCAGACATTACAGCAAGCATTAGGAACTCGTCTAGACATGAGTACTGCCTATCATCCACAAACTGATGGGCAGAGTGAAAGGACGATACAAACGCTTGAAGACATGCTACGAGCATGTGTTATTGATTTCGGAAACAGTTGGGATCGACATCTACCGTTAGCAGAATTTTCCTACAACAACAGCTACCATTCAAGCATTGAGATGGCGCCGTTTGAAGCACTTTATGGTAGAAAGTGCAGGTCTCCGATTTGTTGGAGTGAAGTGGGGGATAGACAGATTACGGGTCCGGAGATTATACAAGAAACTACCGAGAAGATCATCCAAATTCAACAACGGTTGAAAACCGCCCAAAGTCGACAAAAGAGCTACGCTGACATTAAAAAAAAAGATATAGAATTTGAAATTGGAGAGATGGTCATGCTTAAAGTTGCACCTTGGAAAGGCGTTGTTCGATTTGGTAAACGAGGGAAATTAAATCCAAGGTATATTGGACCATTCAAGATTATTGATCGTGTCGGATCAGTAGCTTACCGACTTGAGTTACCTCAACAACTCGCCGCTGTACATAACACTTTCCACGTCTCGAATTTGAAGAAATGTTTTACTAAAGAAGATCTCACTATTCTGTTAGATGAAATCCAAATCAACGAAAAACTCCAATTCATCGAAGAACCCGTCGAAATAATGTATCGTGAGGTTAAAAGACTTAAGCAAAACAAGATACCAATTGTTAAGGTTCGATGGAATGCTCGTAGAGGACCCGAGTTCACCTGGGAGCATGAAGATCAGATGAAGAAGAAATACCCGCATCTATTTCCAGAAGATTCGTCAACACCTTCAACAGCTTAAAATTTCGGGACGAAATTTATTTAACGGGTAGGTATTGTAGTGACCCGAACTTTTCCATGTTTATATATATTAATTGAGATTGATATTTACATGATTAAATGTTTCCAACATGTTAAGCAATCAAACTTGTTAAGACTTGATTAATTGAAATATGTTTCATATAGATAATTGACCACCCAAGTTGACCGGTGATTCACGAACGTTAAAACTTGTAAAAACTATATGATGACATATATATGGATATATATAGAGTTAACATGATACTATGATAAGTAAACATATCATTAAGTATATTAACAATGAACAACATATGTAAAAACAAGACTACTAACTTAATGATTTTTGAACGAGACATATATGTAACGATTATCGTTGTAAAGGCATTTAATGTATATATATCATATTAAGAGATATTTATACATGATAATATCATGATAATATAATAATTTAAAATCTCATTTGATATTATAAACATTGGGTTAACAACATTTAATAAGATCGTTAACCTAAAGGTTTCAAAACAATACTTACATGTAACGACTAACGATGACTTAACGACTCAGTTAAAATGTATATACATGTAGTGTTTTAATATGTATTTATACACTTTTGAAAGACTTCAATACACTTATCAAAATACTTCTACTTAACAAAAATGCTTACAATTACATCCTCGTTCAGTTTCATCAACAATTCTACTCGTATGCACCCGTATTCGTACTCGTACAATACACAGCTTTTAGATGTATGTACTATTGGTATATACACTCCAATGATCAGCTCTTAGCAGCCCATGTGAGTCACCTAACACATGTGGGAACCATCATTTGGCAACTAGCATGAAATATCTCATAAAATTACAAAAATATGAGTAATCATTCATGACTTATTTACATGAAAACAAAATTACATATCCTTTATATCTAATCCATACACCAACGACCAAAAACACCTACAAACACTTTCATTCTTTAATTTTCTTCATCTAATTGATCTCTCTTAAGTTCTATCTTCAAGTTCTAAGTGTTCTTCATAAATTCTACAAGTTCTAGTTACATAAAATCAAGAATACTTTCAAGTTTGCTAGCTCACTTCCAATCTTGTAAGGTGATCATTCAACCTTAAGAAATCTTTATTTATTACAGTAGGTTATCATTCTAATACAAGGTAATAATCATATTCAAACTTTGGTTCAATTTCTATAACTATAACAATCTTATTTCAAGTGATGATCTTACTTGAACTTGTTTTCGTGTCATGATTCTGCTTCAAGAACTTCGAGCCATCCAAGGATCCGTTGAAGCTAGATCCATTTTTCTCTTTTCCAGTAGGTTTATCTAAGGAGCTTAAGGTAGTAATGATGTTCATAACATCATTCGATCCATACATATAAAGCTATCTTATTCGAAGGTTTAAACTTGTAATCACTAGAACATAGTTTAGTTAATTCTAAACTTGTTCGCAAACAAAAGTTAATCCTTCTAACTTGACTTTTAAAATAAACTAAACACATGTTCTATATCTATATGATATGCTAACTTAATGATTTAAAACCTGGAAACACGAAAAACACCGTAAAACCGGATTTACGCCGTCGTAGTAACACCGCGGGCTGTTTTGGGTTAGTTAATTAAAAACTATGATAAACTTTGATTTAAAAGTTGTTATTCTGAGAAAATTATTTTTATTATGAACATGAAACTATATCCAAAAATTATGGTTAAACTCAAAGTGGAAGTATGTTTTCTAAAATGGTCATCTAGACGTCGTTCTTTCGACTGAAATGACTAGCTTTACAAAAATAACTTGTAACTTATTTTTTCGACTATAAACCTATACTTTTTCTGTTTATATTCATAAAATAGAGTTCAATATGAAACCATAGCAATTTAATTCACTCAAAACGGATTTAAAATGAAGAAGTTATGGGTAAAACAAGATTGGATAATTTTTCTCATTTTAGCTACGTGAAAATTGGTAACAAATCTATTCCAACCATAACTTAATCAACTTGTATTGTATATTATGTAATCTTGAGATACCATAGACACTTATACAATGTTTTGACCTATCATGTCGACACATCTATATATATTTCGGAATAACCATAGACACTCTATATGTGAATGTTGGAGTTAGCTATACAGGGTTGAGGTTAATTCCAAAATATATATAGTTTGAGTTGTGATCAATACTGAGATACGTATACACTGGGTCGTGGATTGATTCAAGATAATATTTATCGATTTATTTCTGTACATCTAACTGTGGACAACTAGTTGTAGGTTACTAACGAGGACAGCTGACTTAATAAACTTAAAACATCAAAATATATTAAAAGTGTTGTAAATATATTTTGAACATACTTTGATATATATGTATATATTGTTATAGGTTCGTGAATCAACCAGTGGCCAAGTCTTACTTCCCGACGAAGTAAAAATCTGTGAAAGTGAGTTATAGTCCCACTTTTAAAATCTAATATTTTTGGGATGAGAATACATGTAGGTTTTATAAATGATTTACAAAATAGACACAAGTACGTGAAACTACATTCTATGGTTGAATTATCGAAATCAAATATGCCCCTTTTTATTAAGTCTGGTAATCTATGAATTAGGGAACAGACACCTTAATTGAGGCGAATCCTAAAGATAGATCTATTGGGCCTAACAAATCCCATCCAAAGTACCGGATGCTTTAGTACTTCGAAATTTATATCATATCCGAAGGGTGTCCCGGAATGATGGGGATATTCTTATATATGCGTCTTGTTAATGTCGGTTACCAGGTGTTCACCATATGAATGATTTTTATCTCTATGTATGGGATGTGTATTGAAATATGAAATCTTGTGGTCTATTATTATGATTTGATATATATAGGTTAAACCTATAACTCACCAACATTTTTGTTGACGTTATAAGCATGTTTATTCTCAGGTGATTATTAAGAGCTTCCGCTGTCGCATACTTAAATAAGGACGAGATTTGGAGTCCATGCTTGTATGATATTGTGTAAAAACTGCATTCAAGAAACTTATTTTGTTGTAACATATTTGTATTGTAAACCATTATGTAATGGTCGTGTGTAAACAGGATATTTAGATTATCATTATTTGATAATCTACGTAAAGCTTTTTAAACCTTTATTGATGAAATAAAGGTTATGGTTTGTTTTAAAATGAATGCAGTCTTTGAAAAACGTCTCATATAGAGGTCAAAACCTCGCAACGAAATCAATTAATATGGAACGTTTTTAATCAATAAGAACGAGACATTTCATTATAGCTATGGAGGTGATTGAGTATGGTTCATGGGTATGCTCGTGAGGTCAATATAGTGTTTATCTTTTCCGTTGCTTCTACGTACCTTTCCTGCAATATTGAATCTCAATATTGATACGTGAGTACTCATAATTTAACTTTTACATACTAATAGTGTATCCCTATCTAGTGCTCGAGTATTTAGGATTATGCATGCTTGTACTTTTGATACTGCCCTTAGACAGGTTAGGTTGAATATTGAATTAGTTACACTTGCAGTTGAGATAAGATATAAGATATGCATGTCCTTGGAAAGCTAGCGAAAAATTAAGGACTTTTCCTTTAGATATCGAATGGTTTCGATGAACGGATTAGAAGTTATAATCAATTGAATTTTTGATATTTTTATTAAAAATGATTATTATTATCGTCGTTTTTATCGTCATTCTAGTTTTATCTTATTATTATCATTATTATTATCTTTATCAATAAAAGGAATTTATCATTAAAAATTGTTATTTTTTTTATTATTACTATCGTTATTATCGTTAAAGTTATAATTAGTATTATTATTATTATTATCCAATTATTATTATTATTATTATTATTAGTATTATTATTATTATTATTATTATCATTATTAATATATATATCATTATTTAAAAATGGATATTGTCATTGTTATTATTATTATTACTATATTATCATTAAGATAATTATTAGTATTATCGTTAAAAATGTTATAGTAACTATCATTATTAATATTAGTGTAATTAAAACAAATATTTGTAACACCTAATTATTTTGATTACTATTATTATCATTATTATGAACACGATATAAAAGACGATTAAAAGCTATTAAACGAAACGATTAGGAAATAATGAGTAAGAGTATCATGATGAAATTAAAATATTATAAGATATTGATTTAGATAAAATTATCGTTCTTATTATTTTTATCATTACTATTATTATTAAAAATATCGTTAGTATTAAAACTATCATTTTAACAAAAATTATCATTTTAATAGAAATGTCATTGTTACTATAAAATATCATTATTATTATTTTAAATAGAATTATTATTTTAAAGATAATATTAAAAATTATCGTAAATATTAAAGTTATCATAATTAGAATTATCGTTTTATCATAATGTCATCTTAGTAATTATAAATATTGATATTTTTATAATAATAATTATTATTACAAAATAATACAACTTTTACTTACTATCATTATAGATATTATTTTATCAAATAAATATGTGATACAAACATATTTTACTACGTGTAATAACTTACTTTAATAATACCTATCATATTATCTTTATGATATTAAATGAACCCTATAAATTTTATTACTTAATATATATAAAAGTATATTATATTATATAAATTTAATATAAAATTTTATTTATTAATAAATAAATTATATTATTTACTCTAATAAATCTTTTAAAAATATTTAAAAATATAAAACGACGATATTTAAACTATATATTAATCATGTATAGATTTTTGGAAATTATTTTGAGTCAAATTTACTTTTGTTGACTTTTGCATATTAGTCTCGAGCATTAGGATTGTGGTACACTATGACTTGGCCTAATTTGTTAGACAAATATTGACCAACACATAATTATATATAATTAATTTAGGTTCGTGAATCCGAGGCCAACCTTGCACTTGTTCAATGACGTTATATGTATTTTTACTACGAAATACAGTATGGTGAGTTTCATTGATCCCCTTTTACTCTTTACATTTTTGGGCTGAGAATACATGCAAATGCTTTATTAACTGTTTTACAATATTTATATGCGTGAGTTTCATTTGCCTTTTTACCCTTTATATTTTTGGGACTGAGAATACATGCGCTTTTATAAATGTTTGATGAAATAGACACAAGTAATTGAAACTACATTCTATGGTTGAATTATCGAAATCGAATATGCCCCTTTTTATTAAAGTCTGGTAATCTAAGAATTAGGGAACAGACACCCTAATTGACGCGAATCCTAAAGATAGATCTATTGGGCCTAAAAAACCCCATCCAAAGTACCGGATGCTTTAGTACTTCAAAATTTATATCATGTCCGAAGGAGGATCCCGGAATGATAGGGGATATTCTTATATGTATCTAGTTAATGTCGGTTACCAGGTGTTCACCATATGAATGATTATTTTTGTCTCTATGCATGGGACATATATTTATGAGAACTGGAAATGAAATTCTTGTGGTCTATTAAAATGATGGAAATAAATGATTATGATAAACTAATGAACTCACCAACCTTTTGGTTGACACTTTAAAGCATGTTTATTCTCAGGTGTTAAAGAAATCTTCCGCTGTGCATTTGCTCATTTTAAAGATATTACTTGGAGTCTTTCATAGCATATTTCGAAGAACGTTGCATTCGAGTCATTGAGTTCATCAAAGATTATTATCAAATCAATTTATAGTTGGATAGTGGATATTATGAAATGGTATGCATGCCTGTCAATTTTCGATGTAAAGAGAGTTTGTCTTTTAAAAAATGAATGCAATGTTTGTAAAATGTATCATATAGAGGTCAAATACCTCGCAATGTAATCAACTATTGTGAATCGTTTATAATGTATATGAATGGGTCCTTTCAGTGCTTAGCAATAATAAAATGCCTAAGTGTGGGGAAGATGAAGTAACACCTAATGATGACCTGATAACAAAGAACCCCGTTGTTGATACAAAATTAAATGACTCTGTTATTAACAGTTCAATGAAGAAACTTATTAAACGGATTCGCGATGCTAGAACCAAGGGGAACTTTAAGTTATGTAACCGTTTAGTATCCAATCTATCTCCTAGAGAAAAGGCGAAACTAGTTGAATTTGTGGATATTACACAGGAATCCGACCAATGGCTTAAAGCAAAAGTCACAGATATGCAAGTTGATTATAGTCAAAGAGAAATTGACAATGAAGTTAACCACAATTTCGACACCACAGCTACCTAAGTGTGGGGAGATTCAAATGTTCTAAGAAATAATGCTGTCTAGGGTTAGTTGTTCTGTTCTCGTGTAGTTCCGAGAATGGAATTCGATTGGTCTTTTCCGCTAGCAGACACTGAAGAACTAGTTTTCTCCCCCCATTCTGATTTTTTCAAATATTTTGTAGGTTTTATATGAAATTAATATGCTTTTTAAATTTAATATTTGTGTGATTTTAAAAAACAAAAATTTACTTTATTTCACTAAGTTAAAAATGTGATTTCTAAAAATTCGTCATGAGTTGAAAACTAGGTCGTTGAACCGAAATTGCTCTACCCAAGGGAGGGACGAGAACTTTTATTATCATTATTTTTAATCTTATTGAATTAAAGTATGCCAAAAACATTAAAAAAAACGCCAATATGTTTGGAAACTTCGGTAAAATTTAATCATTTTTCTACAATAATCACCCTCAATAATTTAAATTGTTACTGATTTCTTGCAAATGAGGGCATTGCAAGATCTTAAGTGTGGGAAGGGGTTAAATTCTTTCGGATTTTTAAAATTTTTGACTTAAACACTTGGTTACCATTAAAAATACTAGTAACGCAGTAGTTGTATTAGAATCTAGTGCTCTCTGATAATAAAGAACAGCCCTAGTCTTATATACTGACTACCCAATTCTAGTAAAAATTTTCAAAATTTTCAATTAAATGAACTCAAAATCATGTTTATACATATTTATGAACGATAAAACTAGGTGTTAACACCGAAATTATTGTTACCTCGGAAAGGACGTAAATTGAGAAACAACCCAAAATTTAGAATTCATTTAAAATGGAATAGAGGACAATAAAAAAAACAAAGAAAGGAAAATAAAAGCCAAGTGTGGGAAAAATTTACCAAGTTATTTAGAACATATATCACATATTTTGTACAAATAATTGAAGATACTTTTGTTTTGGACAAAAATTAACCGTTTTACCTGGTAAATTGTAAGATATTTAAAAGAAAGATGGATCTACACGATGAATCAATTACATCATTAAAAGGAAGTAAAGTCTTCCGAAAATGACACGCGCTTCTTGATTTAGGTCAGGAAGTTGACGTCCAGACCAGCTGTAGGTTGACGAAAAATCTAGAAAAGTCATCTCTAAAATCAGCAGGAAATCCACGGACCTCAGCATCAAACAGGGTCGCCAAGTGGTCAGACTTATCCTAACCATGAGAGGATCTGTCTCGTAAAATGGGGAGGGCGCCGTGCAAATTAGCTTGATAAGACTAATGAATCAGACCCCCAGAAAGGATAATCTCCTTAAAAGATCAAAAATCAGCTTTTAAGACTGATATTACTCAATCCTTGAGATTGACTTTTAAAGATTGAGAATTCAAACTCATGGAATTCGATGATATCTAAACTCGAGCTTGAACGAGAAAATATTTTGATCAAAATTACAAACCGATTTGTTTTCTGAAAACCCATTTTTAATGCGTTCATTACCATTGAACGTAAAATCCTAGGAATTCACCTGGAATTCATTAGGTATCCTGAACCAAATCGTGTGTCAACCGTAAGAATGGTGGTTGCATAGCATGGTCAAAGACAGGACCTTGTGCCAGACTGAAAAACTATAGGGTGATCTTTACTATTGCTCCTACCAAGGATAGTAATTGTATCCGACACATTATAGACCATAATTAAAAGCATGTCACGGGACATTACCTTAACAGTTGCTTGTTCAACGCTTTCCTTTACAACCGGACGGTAGTTTACCGAAAGGTAATATACGAAGCAAGTATACTGGATGTGTTGCTTTACCAATACAAGGTTAGCAAGTGGGTGACACAAAACCATAAGTTTTGAGCTAAAATTTTCAAATCTGAAACCTACCAAACCTACAAAAACAATTTTGCAAACACCGGTGAAGGGTTATTCCAGAAAACTTATCTAGGGTAAAAGCTAGATTTAATTTTCAAAAGATCAAATGTTTTCATAAAGATCCAATTTCCTTAAGGATCTAAATTTTCATAGTCATGTGGGACTGTAAACCACAACGTTACTACCATTGTTCATACCGCCGTATAGAAATCACTGATGTACAAAGTGTGAAGAATAAAGAAGTGATTCTAGTATTTGTGTTTCAAGACTATATTGCTTGAGGACAAGCAACGCTCAAGTGTGAGAATATTTGATAATGCTAAAAACGAACATATATTTCATAGCATTATCCCTCAAGAAAGACAAGCTTTTAGTTGCAATTGTTCTATTTACAAGTGATATTCGTTTAAATAATAAAAGGTGAAGACAAAAGACAGATTCGACGAATTAAAGACGCAAACGACCAAAAAAGCTCAAAAGTACAAAGTACAATCAAAGTGGTTCAAATTATTGGTGAGAAACGTCTCAAAATTACAAGAGTACAAGCCGCAAAACGCAAAATACAAGATATTAAATTGTACGCAAGGACGTTCGAAAACCCGGAACCGGGACCAGAGTCAACTCTCAATGCTCGACACAATGGACTAAAAATTACAAGTCAACTATGCACATGAATATAATATAATATATAATTAATTCTTAAAATTATTGATAATGCTAAAAACAAACATATATTTCATAGCATTATTCCTCAAGAAAGACAAGCTTTTAGTTGCAATTGTTCTATTTACAAGTGATATTCGTTTAAATAATAAAAGGTGAAGACAAAAGACAGATTCGAAGAATTGAAGACGCAAACGACCAAAAAGCTCAAAAGTACAAAATACAATCAAAGAGGTTCCAATTATTGATAAGAAACGTCTCAAAATTACAAGAGTACAAGATTCAAAATGCAAAGTACAAGATATTAAATTGTACGCAAGGACGTTCGAAAATCCTAAACCGGGACAAGAGTCAACTCTCAACGCTCGACGCAACGGACTAAAAATTACAAGTCAACTATGCACATAAATATAATATAATATTTAAATAATTACTAAAATTATTTATATATTATATTTATTTATATAATCCGTCGACAAGCTAGGAGCCAAGGCTTGGTGAGCTGTAAAAACAAACTCCGCGACTCGCGGAGTTTGAAGAAGGAAAGAGCCGCGAGTCGCGGAGATCCCCTGGACGAAAATTCCTATAAAAGTCAGCGCAGTTCAACGTAAAAAATATCCATAATCAATCTATCTCTATATATGTATACGTAAATATTTATATTTATATTTTAATTTTAATTTTAATTTCTAATAATAAGGGTATGTTAGCAAATGTTGTAAGGGTGTAAGTCGAAATTCTGTCAGTGTAACGCTACACTATTTTTAATCATTGTAAGTTATGTTCAACCTTTTTAATTTAATGTCTCGTAGCTAAGTTATTATTATGCTTATTTAATCCGAAGTAATCATGATGTTGGGCTAATTATTAAAATTGGGTAATTGGGCTTTGTACCATAATTGGGGTTTGGACAAAAGAACGACACTTGTGGAAATTAGACTATGGGCTATTAATGGGCTTTATATTTGTTTAACTAAATGATAGTTTGTTAATTTTAATATAAAGGTTTACAATTGGACGTACCTATAAATAACCATATACACTCGATCGGACACGATGGGCGGGGTATTTATATGTACGAATAATCGTTCATTTAACCGGACACGGGAATGGATTAATAGTCACTAGAATTATTAAAACAGGGATGAAATTATGTACAAGGACACTTGGCATAATTGATAACAAAGTATTAAAACCCTGGGTTACACGCAGTCGATAACCTGGTGTAATTATTAAACAAAGTATTAAAATCTTGTTACAGTTTAAGTCCCCAATTAGTTGGAATATTTAACTTCGGGTATAAGGATAATTTGACGAGGACACTCGCACTTTATATTTATGACTGATGGACTGTTATGGACAAAAACCAGACGGACATATTAAATAATCCAAGACAAAGGACAATTAACCCATGGGCATAAAACTAAAATCAACACGTCAAACATCATGATTACGGAAGTTTAAATAAGCATAATTCTTTTATTTCATATTTAATTTCCTTTATTTTATATTTAATTGCACCTCTAATTATCGCACTTTTATTTTTATTGTATTTAATTGCACTTTTAATTATCGTACTTTTTAATTATCGCAAGTTTATTTTATCGCACTTTTATTTATCGCAATTTCATTATCGTTATTTACTTTACGCTTTAAATTAAGTCTTTTATTTATTTAATATTTTACATTTTGTTTTAACTGCAACTAAAGTTTTAAAATCGACAAACCGGTCATTAAACGGTAAAAACCCCCCTTTAAAATAATAATATTACTTATATATGTATTCGTATTTTTATAAAATAAAACTAATATAGCGTTAAGCTTGTTTAAAAGATTCCCTGTGGAACGAACCAGACTTACTAAAAACTACACTACTGTACGATTAGGTACACTGCCTATAAGTGTTGTAGCAAGGTTTAAGTATATCCATTCTATAAATAAATAAATATCTTATGTAAAATTGTATCGTATTTAATAGTATTTCCTAGTAAAATATAAGCTATTTCATATACACCTCGCAATAACACCAAGTATTTTTGGCGCCGCTGCCGGGGAACCCAATTTCTTGCTTAAAAGCCGGAAGCGCAACCCTAAATAAAAAAAAATTATTTTTAGTTTACTTTTATAAAAATACGTTTTTGTAAAAATACATTTTAAATATTCGAAAACATAGAAAAGAAAACAAAAATTTAAATATTTTTAAGAGTTTGTTAAATAATTAAGTTTTATAAAGTTTCTTTATTTTTTTTTAAAAAAATATAAGTTTTATTTAAATATTATTTTTTATTAAAACATAAAATCAAAAACCGAAAAAAATATATATATATAAATCTATTTTTAAGATTTTTTATTTATAAAATTATAAAGTATTTCTATTTTTATTTTAGTTTTTTAATATAAGTTTTTATTATATAAATATTTTTATTAAAACAGAAAATATAAAACAGAAATTAAAAAAAAAAAGTAAAACGTCGAATTTAATACTGCACCTGTTCTGAATTTTCATTCACCGCGACTCGCGGAGATTTTTGCCAGGTGGAACCGCGACTCGCGGAGCCACCCTGACACCGACAGAAACCCTAGTCAGCAATTAATTACGGGGTAATTATTATAATTATTATTATAAAACCCTAATTAGGTTTTAATTAATTATTTATTTTAGTTTTTATTATTATTTTTTTTAATTAGTTTAATTAAATTGTAAAATTAATAGTTTTAATAAATAAATAACATAAAAATAATATTTTTATAAAAATTGTACTTTTTACAACTTTTAGTATATTTTTATATTTTGTCTCTTTTTAATTGTTTTAGCGTAATATTTGTATTTTTCGCTCATTTTTAGTTTTAAAATATAGTTTTTGCTATAGTTATTTTTATTTATAGATTTTTAGGCCTTGCCGTAAAATCCTTTAAGTGCTTTTTCTTTAGACTAAGATTTAGGTGCTTTAGAATTTTGCGACGCCTTTTTAAGTTTTAGTTCTTTTTTAAGTTATTGCCATTTGGAATATAGTTTTACTTGTAAGCTTTAATATTTTTAGACGCAATTTTTAGTTTTTAGTTTTTAGTTCATTTTTAAGTTTCAACACGCTACTTTCTTATTTTTATTTTTCGACGCCTTTTACCTATGTATCAATTATCACTCCAATTAGTAATCTCAATTTGCGATTATAATTTTAAGTTAGTGATAGTAATAAGGTTGGGTTAGTTGAGTGTTTTTAAGTTTTATAGTCACTCTTTTTATTTCTTATTTTTTGACGCCTTTTATTTTTCGATCTTTTCTTTTTCGACCTTTTTCGACGCGCTCTTTTTCTTTCTTATTTCTCGCAATTCTAGTTTTAGGACATAGATTTTTATTCTACTTCTTATCTAAATTTCTTAAAATTAAGAAAATTTATTTAAGTGGTTAAATTGATAGACATCAAAATTTTCTGGTTCGTAGTAATAGTTGGATTTGTATGTGGACCGGGTTATTGGAGCCAAACAGCACTCAATTATATTGAGACCAAACGAATCCTGCCCCTCTGCTGCATCTTTTGGCTATTCAAAACGTGGGCAAAATCAGAAAAGTCTATTAATTGGATAACTTATATAATTTTTCTTTCCTTTTAAAAACTAATAAGATATTCAGTGAATGCACCGAGCAAGACGTTCACCACCTTTTGTACGTTCACCACCTGTAACTCGATCAAGACATCTAGCAAATATTACCGCCGTTGATTTTTCTTTAGAATCGTCATCCAGTCGACCAAGTACTCCAATTCAAATTTCCGATAATCCATTTTTTAAACCCGACCTCACAATTGAGAATCCGGAGAATATTCAGGGACAATTCATAGATCTTGAACCATTAATTTTTCCTCCGGAACCACCAATCATTCAAACAGAGATTGTTGAGGAATGAACCATTAAATCAGAATCCTCTAGTGATTCAGATTCAACAAATTCAATTATGGAAAATCTGGAACCTTTAAGTATGGAAGACCGAATGAGAGCTAAACGCACTGGCCAAGGTCACGCAATTACTCATCCTGACATTAATGCGCCAGATTATGAAATCAAAGGACAAATTCTACACATGGTGACTAATCAATGCCAATTTAGTGGTGCGCCGAAGGAAGATCCAAACGAACATCTTCGTACCTTTAATAGGATCTGCACACTATTTAAAATAAGAGAAGTTGAGGATGAACAGATATATCTCATGTTATTTCCCTGGACTTTAAAGGGAGAAGCCAAAGATTGGTTGGAATCGTTACCTGAAGGGGCGATTGATACATGGGACGTTTTAGTTGAAAAATTTCTTAAACAATTCTTTCCGGCATCTAAAGCCGTAAGACTTCAAGGAGAAATTGTTACGTTCACACAGAAGTCAAATGAAACTCTATATGAGGCATGGACAAGATTTGGAAAGTTATTAAGAGGATGTCCGCAACATGGTTTAGACACATGTCAAATAGTACAAATATTCTACCAAGGATGCGACATCACTACAAGGAAAGACATAGATATAGCAGCCGGTGGTTCTATTATGAAGAAAACCGAAACTGATGCTTACAAAATTATTGATAACACTGCTTCCCACTCACATGAGTGGCACCAAGAAAAAGATATCGTTAGATCATCTAAAGCAGCTAGAGCCGATTCTAGCCATGACTTAGATTCCATTTCAACAAAGATAGATGCTGTCGAGAGACGAATGGAAAAGATGACTAAAGATATTCACTCAATACGAATTAGTTGTGAGCAGTGTGGAGGACCACATTTGACAAAAGATTGTCTCAGTATTGAACTAACAATGGCACAAAGAGAGAATATTTCATACATAAACCAAAGGCCTGGAAATAATTATCAGAATAATTATCAACCGCCAAGACCAATTTACAATCAAAACCAGAATTATAATCGAAATATTCCATACAACAATCAACAAGGTCCTAGCAATCAACAAGTATCCAATAACACTTACAATCAGCAAAGACCTAATTTTCAAAATAAACCACCACAAACCGATGATAAAAAGCCGAATTTAGAAGATATGATGACAAAGCTAGTTGAAACTCAAACGCAGTTTTTCACATCTCAAAAACAAACTAATGAACAAAATGCTCAAGCATTTAGAAATCAACAAGCTTCTATTCAAAATTTGGAACAAGAAGTAAGTAACCTAGCAAGGTTAATAGGTGAAAGAAAACCGGGAAATTTACCTAGTGATACAAATGCTAACCCCTGGAATAAAACAGCTAAAGCCATTATCACAAGAAGTGGTACAACACTTAAACCACCTGAAATACCTGTAACTTCTGATGAAGCTATTCCTACTCCACAAGAACCACAACCTGATCAAGATAAGGAAAAAGAACCGGTAGTTGAAAAGGTTAATGAAGATAACATAGTTAAGGCTAAACCTTATGTTAAACCATACCAACCACCACTTCCTTACCCGAGTAAAATGAAAAAAGAGAGACTTGAAGCCGAGCAATCCAAATTCTTGGATATGTTTAAACAGATAAATGTAATTCTTCCTTTCATTGATGTGATTTCAGGAATGCCTAGATATGCTAAATTTCTGAAAGATCTAATCTCAAATAAAAAGAAAATGGAAGAACTCTCGGCTGTTACTATGAATGCTAATTATTCAGCAGTGCTGTTGAATAAGATACCAGAAAAACTATCTGATCCAGGAAGTTTCACAATTCCATGTTTTCTGGCTAGTCTTAGTTCAATAGAAGCATTGGAAGACTTAGGTGCTAGTATAAATTTAATGCCGTATTCACTATACGCTAAACTAGACCTTGGAGAATTGAAACCAACAAGAATAAGTATACAACTAGCTGATCGATCAATAAAATATCCTAGAGGGATAATGGAGAACATGCTAGCTAAAGTTGGTACTTTAGTATTTCCAGTAGATTTTGTTGTTCTGGACATGGAAGAAGATTCTCAAGTTCCTCTCATATTAGGAAGACAATTCTTAAACACGGCTAAAGCAATGATAGACGTGTTTGGTAAGAAACTGACCCTAAGTATAGAGGACGAGAGTGTTTCCTTTTCAGTTGATAGAGCAATGCAATAACCGCAATCTGTAGATGATACATGTTATTATATTCAAACTATAGACTCACATGCAGAATTGTTAGAAGAATTTTCAGAATTACAAGGAACAGGAGAATGTTCTTTAGGAGAAGGAACTGAACCAATTAATGAAGCTGAAATGGTAGCTACACTAATAGCTAATGGATATGAACCAACAACAGAAGAAATTCAAATGCTAAAAGAAGAAGACAGATATCGATATAAATCATCGATAGAATTTAGCTTTTAAGACTGATATTACTCAATCCTTGAGATTGACTTTTAAAGATTGAGAATTCAAACTCATGGAATTCGATGATATCTAAACTCGAGCTTGAACGAGAAAATATTTTGATCAAAATTAAAAACCGATTTGTTTTCTGAAAACCCATTTTTAATGCGTTCATTACCATTGAACGTAAAATCCTAGGAATTCACCTGGAATTCATTAGGTATCCTGAACCAAATCGTGTGTCAACCGTAAGAACGGTGGTTGCATAGCATGGTCAAAGACAGGACCTTGTGCCAGACCGAAAAACTATAGGGTGATCTTTACTATTGCTCTTACCAAGGATAGTAATTGCATCCGACACATTATAGACCATAATTAAAAGCATGTCACGGGACATTACCTTAACAGTTGCTTGTTCAACGCTTTCCTTTACAACCGGACGGTAGTTTACCGAAAGGTAATATACGGAGCAAGTATACTGGACGTGTTACTTTCCCAATACAAGGTTAGCAAGTGGGTGACACAAAACCATAAGTTTTGAGCTAAAATTTTCAAATCTGAAACCTACCAAACCTACAAAAACAATTTTGCAAACACCGGTGAAGGGTTATTCCGGAAAACTTATCTAGGGTAAAAGCTAGATTTAATTTTCAAAAGATCAAATGTTTCATAAAGATCCAATTTCCTTAAGGATCTAAATTTTCATAGTCATGTGGGACTGTAAACCACAACGTTACTACCATTGTTCATACCGCAGTATAGAAATCACTGATGTACAAAGTGTGAAGAATAAAGAAGTGATTCTAGTATTTGTATTTCAAGACTATATTGCTTGAGGACAAGAAACGCTCAAGTGTGAGAATATTTGATAATGCTAAAAACGAACATATATTTCATAGCATTATCCCTCAAGAAAGACAAGCTTTTAGTTGTAATTGTTCTATTTACAAGTGATATTCGTTTAAATAATAAAAGGTGAAGACAAAAGACAGATTCGACGAATTAAAGACGCAAACGACCAAAAAAGCTCAAAAGTACAAAGTACAATCAAAGTGGTTCAAATTATTGGTGAGAAACGTCTCAAAATTACAAGAGTACAAGCCGCAAAACGCAAAATACAAGATATTAAATTGTACGCAAGGACGTTCGAAAATCCGGAACCGGGACCAGAGTCAACTCTCAATGCTCGACACAATGAACTAAAAATTACAAGTCAACTATGCACATGAATATTGTAGCGACCCGACCAAATCGTCATTGACGGCGCCGTCTACTTAGGTCCCGTTACGTGGTCATAAGTCTTTAAAACAACGTTTGACCAAAAGATATGTCGCCTTCATTTCAAAATAAAGATTGTTCCCAAAGTTTACAAGAATTGTTCAACCAATAGTTAAGTTACAACGTTATAATACGAATGAAATCTAGGCGACACGGTTTAAAGTAAGGTCAAAAGACGCTCCATGAAATGCACATATACTCGACATCCAATGCAAGTATCAAATAATGAGCGGAAGCATGTATCATGTATCGTTCAAGGACCTGAGAAAAACATAGAAATCTGTCAACGAAAACGTTGGTGAAATCATAGGTTTAAGTAAATAAGTACAAGTGAACCACAAGATTTGCATCAATGAAATAATAGTAATACATTCCAAAAGTTTGTTTCACGAGCACCCAATTATCAATGCTTAACGTTTCCTTCCATTGAACCCCATCACTTAGTGCTAGAACATACACTGTTTCTCGAAAATATATTTCATTCGTAAACGGTAGCGAACCGTTTGAATGAGGGTTTGTCAAACCCATATGGATCCATACAACATAAGTTCTCGCTTACACCCGGCAAGTGTAACTAATGATAATCGAATTGAGGATTTTGTTCTAAACTCGTATGTAGAATGTTTGTTTTCCTGTACTTGTGTTCACTTAGTTCAAAAGAATCGTTTATGTTTTCTCATCCCAAATATAAGTTCAAAAAGAGTAAAAGTGGGACTATGATCTCACCTTGAGTGCACGAGTAGTAAAGTACTTCAACAAGTAAACGTGTGCAAAGAACAATGCTAGTCTTGACCTAAACAATAGGTTGTATCAATAACGGTAAACACGATAGGTCAAAGATGTTCAATTAGTCCTATGGCTCGTTACGACTCGATTATTTAGCATGTGAAATCAAATTGCCAAGTTTCATGCAAGATACAAGTATATAAATAAGTTAGGAAGGTTGCATAATCATTTGGTCAAGTTTGACAAAAAGTCAAACTTTGGTCGGTCAAAGTCAACGAAAGTCAACACGTTCGGGTCGGGTTCCGAACTATTTTTCTAATCTTAGAAATCATATATGAGCATGTTGGCCAAGTTACATGTTAATCGGAGGTGCGTAGCATGCCAAACATTATTCGAAAATTGACCAAATTGGACAGACCCAATCGGCGCGCCGCGCGGGGGGTATGGCGCGCCGCGCCACCCTGCTGCTTCAGCTATTTTTCTGCTTTTTAAATGTGCACGAACCAAAACCAATTCTAACACAATTCTTGACCCGCAAACGCTTATAACGCCTATCATACATCGTTGGAAAGGTATTTTGACAAGGAATGCAACTAAACACATATCATCAATCAAGCTTGCACTTATGACAAACAAAACCGCATTTAATGTTCCATAATCAATGCATTCAAGTCAATATTGCAATTTAATGATTTGGCAACCAAATTACATGTACAATATGCCGTTTCGAAGGTAATTAAGCATACAACACAACCTAACACTTACAATTAACATCTCATGTCATTTAATGCATCAAAAGTTCATGTAAAGCTCATCAAACCCTAATCCAAAATCACAATTTCAACAATCTTGCATATGAAACTAATCCATGTCAACCTACATACCAATTTGAAGCTAGTGATGTTAGGAACACAATTAAAACATGAACTTTCATCATTCAACAACATATGAACACCTAAAACTCAAGATTAAGCAAGCATTCTTTCAATATGAACTAGTTACATCAAAATATCAAAAACGAGCATACAAATCACATAAACAAACTAGACTCGAGCCATAGACACTAATTAACAACCTTATAACTCAAAAATCTCAAGAACACATAAAATTAGTGATTTTAGAAAGTTACCCAAATGTAATGAGGTTGGTATGGAATCGAAGAGGAGATCACGAGGAGTTCAAATACGTAATTTGTTTGGCAAGATAATCACTAGCTCAATTTAAGATGATGATTCTTTGATGGAGCAAATTTAAGGAAAATGTGAAAGTAGGAGAAATAAAGGAAAATGAAATGAAAATGTGAATGAGTGGATAGAAAGGGTGTTGACCACCACTTTGACCTAGTGGTTTCTTTGACACTTTGACAAGTTTAGTCCCTCATGTTTTAATCGGGTGCGTTAAATTACCTAAACAAGATAATTTGAAACGCGTATCAACGAGGCGTGTTATAAACATATAACGGAACATAAATAGTTAAACGGAAAAGTAAATGGAAAAAGGCGGGATGTTACATTACCTACACCTTAAAAGAAATTTCGTCCCGAAATTTAAGTAGGCGTAGTAGTCGTTGTTTCTTCCTCGAGATCTTGCGTTTCCGAATTCACGAATAGATGAGGATACTTCCTTTGCATTTGATCTTGTCTTTCCCAAGTAAACTCGGGTCCTCTTTTGGCATTCCAACGAACCTTGACAATCGGGATTCGGCTTTGTTTCAATGTCTTGACGGAGGTGTCCACAATTTCAACCGGTTCCTCCACGAAATGAAGTTTGTCATCAATGGTAAGCTCCTCGAGAGGAATGACGATATCGGGTTCGGCAAGACACTTTTTCAAGTTGGATACATGGAAAGTAGGATGAACGGAGTTCAATTGAGGCGGAAGATCCAAACGATAAGCAACGGTTCCAATACGCTCCAAGATTTCGAAAGGACCAATATACCGCGGATTTAGCTTCCCGCGTTTCCCAAAACGGATTACACCCTTCCAAGGTGCGACTTTTAACATTACTCGGTCACCGACTTGAAATTCAAGATCGTTGCGTCGTTTATCGGTATAGCTCTTTTGACGACTTCGGGCCGTCCTAAGCCTATCTCGGATTTGAACGATTTTCTCGGTGGTTTCGTGAATGAGTTCGGGTCCGGTGAATTGCACGTCGCCTACCTCGGCCCAACAAAGAGGTGAACGACATTTGCGGCCATATAGCGCTTCAAAAGGTGCGGCTTTAATACTCGCGTGATAACTATTGTTGTAAGAGAACTCGGCGAGAGGTAAGTGCTTGTCCCAAGCTTTTCCGAAGTCAACCACGCAAGCTCGTAACATGTCCTCTAAGGTTTGAATTGTACGTTCGCTTTGTCCATCGGTTTGAGGATGATATGCGGTGCTCATGTCTAAACGCGTTCCCAACGCTTCTTGCAATGTACGCCAAAATCTAGAAACGAAACGGCCATCTCGGTCGGAGATAATCGATAAAGGTACACCGTGTCGGGCTACGATCTCCTTAATGTAAAGTTGTGCAAGTTTCTCCATTTTGTCCGTTTCTTTCATGGCAAGGAAGTGTGTGGATTTGGTGAGACGGTCAACAATAACCCAAATGGTATCATAACCGCCCGTCGTTTTTGGTAGTTTTGTGATAAAATCCATCGTTATCCTTTCCCACTTCCATTGCGGGATTTCGGGTTGTTGAAGTAGTCCGGACGGTCTTTGGTGTTCGGCTTTGACCTTGGAACATGTCAAACACTTGGAAACATAAGTAGCTACGTCCCTTTTTATATTCGGCCACCAATATAGCTGTTTAAGGTCGTGGTACATCTTATTGGCACCGGGGTGAATCGAGTATCGTGACTTATGGGCTTCATCTAAAATAAGGCTTCGTAGGTCCCCATAACTAGGCACCCAAATTCTTCCGGCGAAATATCGGAGTCCGGTTTCTTTAACTTCGAATCGAGAGGTGAGGACGTTCAAGTGTTCGAGAGAGATGTTTTCATCCTTAAGAGCCTCATCTTGGGCTACCCGAATTTGGCTATTAAGGTTGGTGTGAATGGTGATGTTTAAAGCTCGGACACGGAGAGGCACCACTCTTTCTTTTCGACTTAAGGCATCGGCTACTACATTTGCCTTCCCGGGATGGTAACGAAGCTCGCAATCGTAATCGTTCAAAGTTTCAATCCACCGTCGTTGTCTCATGTTTAGTTGCTTTTGATCGAAAATGTGTTGGAGACTTTTGTGGTCGGTAAAGATAGTACTCTTGGTTCCATAAAGATAGTGTCTCCACATTTTAAGTGCAAAGACAACGGCTCCGAGTTCGAGATCATGTGTCGTATAGTTTCGTTCATGAATTTTAAGTTGTCGAGAAGCATAAGCAATGACTTTCGTTCGTTGCATCAATACACACCCAAAACCATGTTTTGAGGCATCGCAATATACAACAAAGTCATCATTGCCTTCGGGAAGTGACAAGATAGGAGCGGTGGTTAGCTTCGTTTTCAAGATTTGGAATGCGGATTCATGTTCGGTCGCCCAAATGAATTTCTTTCCCTTGTGAGTCAAGGCGGTTAGAGGACGTGCAACCAAAGAGAAATTTTCGATGAATCTACGATAGTACCCGGCGAGACCCAAAAATTGACGAATGTGAGTAGGAGTAGTAGGAGTCTCCCATTTGCTAATGGCTTCGATTTTCGATGGATCGACTTTAATACCTTGGTCACTTACAACATGACCAAGGAATTGAACTTCCTTTAACCAAAATTCACACTTGGAGAATTTGGCATAGAGTTGTTCTTGTCTTAAAAGTTCAAGCACAAGTCGGAGATGTTGTTCGTGCTCTTCTTCATTTTTAGAATAGATCAATATGTCATCGATGAACACAATAACGAATTTATCGAGATACGGTTTGCACACGCGGTTCATAAGATCCATGAACACCGCCGGTGCGTTAGTGAGACCAAATGGCATGACAAGGAATTCATAACTACCATAACGAGTTCGGAAAGCGGTTTTGGAGACATCTTCCCCCTTAACCCTCAATTGATGATAACCCGAGCGGAGATCGATTTTCGAATATACACAAGACCCTTGTAGTTGATCAAAGAGGTCATCGATGCGAGGAAGAGGATATCGGTTCTTAACCGTCAATTTATTTAGTTCGCGATAATCAATGCACATTCGTAGGGATCCGTCTTTCTTTTTAACAAACAAAATCGGAGCGCCCCAAGGTGAATGGCTAGGTTGGATAAAACCACGATCAAGTAGTTCTTGGATTTGACTTTGCAATTCTTGCATTTCAGATGGAGCGAGTCTATATGGTGCACGCGCTACGGGTGCGGCTCCCGGAATAAGATCGATTTGGAATTCAACCGGTCGATGAGGCGGAAGACCCGGCAATTCATCGGGAAATACATCGGAATAGTCACTAACAATTGGCACATCATCGATGTGTTTCTCATCGGACTCGACTTTCTTAACGTGGGCAAGGATCGCAAAACAACCCTTACGGAGTAGTTTTCTAACTTTAAGGCACGAAACGAGGTTGAGTCTGGTGCAACTCTTATCGCCATAAACAATCAAAGGTTCACCATTCTCGATAGGAATTCGGATTGCGTTAAGATCACAAAGAATGTGAGATTTCGTTTTGACTAACCAATTCATACCGATTATTACATCAAAGCTTCCTAGTTCCATGGGTATCAAGTCAATTTCAAATTCCTTACCCAAAATGTTTAACGTACACCCCCGGTAATATGTGTCGGCACTTAATAGTTTTCCGTTAGCTACTTCAATGGTATAAGTGGTATCTAATGGAAGAGGTGGAGTGCTAAAAGAATGAGTCAGAGTCTTGGATACAAAGCATTTATCGGCACCCGAATCGAATAAGCAAGAGACATAAGAATTGTTGAGAAGAAACGTACCCGTGACTAGTTCAGTGTTATCCCGGGCTTCCTCGGTGTTGATGTTGAAAGCTCGGCCGCGCGTATTGGTGTTATCTTTCCTTTTCGGGCATGCATTTCTATAATGACCCGTTTGGCCACATTCGTAACAAGTGCCCGTCTTTGGTGCATTGGGCCACTTTCGAGCGACGGGAGTGGCACTTTTACAATCGTTGGCCTTATGACCAACTCCTTGGCACCGGTGGCAAATTATCTTACTACATTCGCCAAAGTGATGTTTGTTGCATTTGTTGCAAAGAGGTAGGTTCCCGGCATAACCTTTCTTGCCGTCGGAGGTGTAAGGCTTCTTAGCAAAGTTGTTGTTGCTTGATTGGGAGGGTTCCCACTTTCTTTTGTTGCCGCTCGATTTATCCTCGGCCTTAGGTGCCGGAACTACGATTTCGTCAACCGTTTCAATTAGTTGGCTAGCCATGTTCATAGCGGCTTGATGAGTAGTGGGTTTGGATGACATCACCCCTTGTTTGATGCTTTTTGGAAGACCGAGCATGTAGAGCTCAATCCTTTGAGATTCGGGGTTAACGAGATTAGGACACATCAAGGATAGTTCGGCGAAGCGTTGATTATAAGCTTTAAGATCGTTTCCGACCGCTTTCAAAGCTCTTAGTTCTTCCTCAAGCTTTCGGGTTTCTTCACGCGGAAAATATTCAACAATCATCTTTTCCTTTAGGTCGGCCCAAGAGAGGGCATGAGCTTCATCGGTACCCACCGATTGAACATAGGTGTTCCACCATGTTAGAGCAATTCCGGAGAAAGTGTGAGTGGAGTATTTGACCTTGTCTTGGTCCCGACAACCGCTTATGCTAAAGACGGCTTCCGTTTGCTCAAACCATCGGGTGAGCACGACCGGTCCCCCGGTTCCATCAAAAGTGTGAGGTTTGCACCCCATGAAAGCTTTATAGGAGCATCCCTCGTTTGAGTTTCCGGCTCCATTGTTGTTGTTATTGTTGTTGTTGTTGTGGTTGTTATTATTATTGTTGTTGGATGAGTGACCGGCCATGGCCGCATCTACGGCGGTAGCTATCATCCGTTCGAGAGCTTGTTCGGGAGTTTCATTGCGGCGTACACGACGAGGAGCCATTGTTCCTTCAAGACACAAGAATATCATTGATTAGTATTCTCAATAATACTAACCGTGATATAGAATAAAGATAAAGAGAAGTTTTTTTTTTTTTTTTTTTTTTTTTTTTTTTTTTTTTTTTCTCGACTCGCCTTAAATTCTTTATGTCATAATGTCGGAACGTTCATACGAGTCACCGTAATATAATCCCGGAAATTATATTACCCTAATTCATATGTGCATTCGACATCATTTCATATAGTCAAGGTGGCGTGTCAATCAAATTAAACAACGTGAGATTAAGATGAACTAAGAGTAGATATGAGTAGAAACGTTCGAGTATAAATGCACAAGTAGTCAAGTAATTCCTACTTCAAGTCTATATGCCGGTTGTAGTCTAGACTCACCAATGTACCCTATGACTCGGGGTTGACACTAATGAACTCTAAATCCCTACAACCAACGCTCTGATACCATCTGTAGCGACCCGACCAAATCGTCATTGACGGCGCCGTCTACTTAGGTCCCGTTACGTGGTCATAAGTCTTTAAAACAACGTTTGACCAAAAGATATGTCGCCTTCATTTCAAAATAAAGATTGTTCCCAAAGTTTACAAGAATTGTTCAACCAATAGTTAAGTTACAACGTTATAATACGAATGAAATCTAGGCGACACGGTTTAAAGTAAGGTCAAAAGACGCTCCATGAAATGCACATATACTCGACATCCAATGCAAGTATCAAATAATGAGCGGAAGCATGTATCATGTATCGTTCAAGGACCTGAGAAAAACATAGAAATCTGTCAACGAAAACGTTGGTGAAATCATAGGTTTAAGTAAATAAGTACAAGTGAACCACAAGATTTGCATCAATGAAATAATAGTAATACATTCCAAAAGTTTGTTTCACGAGCACCCAATTATCAATGCTTAACGTTTCCTTCCATTGAACCCCATCACTTAGTGCTAGAACATACACTGTTTCTCGAAAATATATTTCATTCGTAAACGGTAGCGAACCGTTTGAATGAGGGTTTGTCAAACCCATATGGATCCATACAACATAAGTTCTCGCTTACACCCGGCAAGTGTAACTAATGATAATCGAATTGAGGATTTTGTTCTAAACTCGTATGTAGAATGTTTGTTTTCCTGTACTTGTGTTCACTTAGTTCAAAAGAATCGTTTATGTTTTCTCATCCCAAATATAAGTTCAAAAAGAGTAAAAGTGGGACTATGATCTCACCTTGAGTGCACGAGTAGTAAAGTACTTCAACAAGTAAACGTGTGCAAAGAACAATGCTAGTCTTGACCTAAACAATAGGTTGTATCAATAACGGTAAACACGATAGGTCAAAGATGTTCAATTAGTCCTATGGCTCGTTACGACTCGATTATTTAGCATGTGAAATCAAATTGCCAAGTTTCATGCAAGATACAAGTATATAAATAAGTTAGGAAGGTTGCATAATCATTTGGTCAAGTTTGACAAAAAGTCAAACTTTGGTCGGTCAAAGTCAACGAAAGTCAACACGTTCGGGTCGGGTTCCGAACTATTTTTCTAATCTTAGAAATCATATATGAGCATGTTGGCCAAGTTACATGTTAATCGGAGGTGCGTAGCATGCCAAACATTATTCGAAAATTGACCAAATTGGACAGACCCAATCGGCGCGCCGCGCGGGGGGTATGGCGCGCCGCGCCACCCTGCTGCTTCAGCTATTTTTCTGCTTTTTAAATGTGCACGAACCAAAACCAATTCTAACACAATTCTTGACCCGCAAACGCTTATAACGCCTATCATACATCGTTGGAAAGGTATTTTGACAAGGAATGCAACTAAACACATATCATCAATCAAGCTTGCACTTATGACAAACAAAACCGCATTTAATGTTCCATAATCAATGCATTCAAGTCAATATTGCAATTTAATGATTTGGCAACCAAATTACATGTACAATATGCCGTTTCGAAGGTAATTAAGCATACAACACAACCTAACACTTACAATTAACATCTCATGTCATTTAATGCATCAAAAGTTCATGTAAAGCTCATCAAACCCTAATCCAAAATCACAATTTCAACAATCTTGCATATGAAACTAATCCATGTCAACCTACATACCAATTTGAAGCTAGTGATGTTAGGAACACAATTAAAACATGAACTTTCATCATTCAACAACATATGAACACCTAAAACTCAAGATTAAGCAAGCATTCTTTCAATATGAACTAGTTACATCAAAATATCAAAAACGAGCATACAAATCACATAAACAAACTAGACTCGAGCCATAGACACTAATTAACAACCTTATAACTCAAAAATCTCAAGAACACATAAAATTAGTGATTTTAGAAAGTTACCCAAATGTAATGAGGTTGGTATGGAATCGAAGAGGAGATCACGAGGAGTTCAAATACGTAATTTGTTTGGCAAGATAATCACTAGCTCGATTTAAGATGATGATTCTTTGATGGAGCAAATTTAAGGAAAATGTGAAAGTAGGAGAAATAAAGGAAAATGAAATGAAAATGTGAATGAGTGGATAGAAAGGGTGTTGACCACCACTTTGACCTAGTGGTTTCTTTGACACTTTGACAAGTTTAGTCCCTCATGTTTTAATCGGGTGCGTTAAATTACCTAAACAAGATAATTTGAAACGCGTATCAACGAGGCGTGTTATAAACATATAACGGAACATAAATAGTTAAACGGAAAAGTAAATGGAAAAAGGCGGGATGTTACAAATATAATATAATATATAATTAATTCTTAAAATTATTGATAATGCTAAAAACGAACATATATTTCATAGCATTATTCCTCAAGAAAGACAAGCTTTTAGTTGCAATTGTTCTATTTACAAGTGATATTCGTTTAAATAATAAAAGGTGAAGACAAAAGACAGATTCGACGAATTGAAGACGCAAACGACCAAAAAGCTCAAAAGTACAAAATACAATCAAAGAGGTTCCAATTATTGATAAGAAACGTCTCAAAATTACAAGAGTACAAGATTCAAAATGCAAAGTACAAGATATTAAATTGTACGCAAGGACGTTCGAAAATCCGAAACCGGGACCAGAGTCAACTCTCAACGCTCGACGCAACGGACTAAAAATTACAAGTCAACTAGGCACATAAATATAATATAATATTTAAATAATTACTAAAATTATTTATATATTATATTTATTTATATAATCCGTCGACAAGCTAGGAGCCAAGGCTTTGTGAGCTGTAAAAACAAACTCTGCGACTCGCGGAGTTTGAAGAAGGAAAGAGCCGCGAGTCGCGGAGATCCCCTGGGCGAAAATTCCTATAAAAGCCAGCGCAGTTCGACATAAAAAATATCCATAATCAATCTCTCTCTATATATGTATACGTAAATATTTATATTTATATTTTAATTTTAATTTTAATTTTAATTTCTAATAATAAGGGTATGTTAGCGAATGTTGTAAGGGTGTAAGTCGAAATTCTGTCCGTGTAATGCTACGCTATTTTTAATCATTGTAAGTTATGTTCAACCTTTTTAATTTAATGTCTCGTAGCTAAGTTATTATTATGCTTATTTAATCCGAAGTAATCATGATGTTGGGCTAATTATTAAAATTGGGTAATTGGGCTTTGTACCATAATTGGGGTTTGTACAAAAGAACGACACTTGTGGAAATTAGAGTATGGGCTATTAATGGGCTTTATATTTGTTTAACTAAATGATAGTTTGTTAATTTTAATATAAAGGTTTACAATTGGACGTACCTATAAATAACCATATACACTCGATCGGACACGATGGGCGGGGTATTTATATGTACGAATAATCGTTCATTTAACCGGACAAGGGAATGGATTAATAGTCACTAGAATTATTAAAACAGGGATGAAATTATGTACAAGGACACTTGGCATAATTGATAACAAAGTATTAAAACCCTGGGTTACACGCAGTCGATAACCTGGTGTAATTATTAAACAAAGTATTAAAATCTTGTTACAGTTTAAGTCCCCAATTAGTTGGAATATTTAACTTCGGGTATAAAGATAATTTGACGAGGACACTCGCACTTTATATTTATGACTGATGGACTGTTATGGACAAAAACCAGACGGACATATTAAATAATCCAGGACAAAGGACAATTAACCCATGGGCATAAAACAAAAATCAACACGTCAAACATCATGATTACGGAAGTTTAAATAAGCATAATTCTTTTTTTTCATATTTAATTTCCTTTATTTTATATTTAATTGCACTTCTAATTATCGCACTTTTATTGTTATTGTATTTAATTGCACTTTTAATTATCGTACTTTTTATCGTTAATATGTATATACTAAACATGACAAAATTGTTATCGTTTTGTCAATCGTTTGAATTTTTTTTTTTAATATTCACTCTTTATTTTATTTTTTTTTATAAAATTAATCAATAATTGATGATATATATAGTTTATTTACTAATTATTAATTAATTTTATAAACTTATATTTAAATTTGTTGATAGTTTATTATTTTTTTTATCAATTGTCGATATGCGTATTGTAATTATAAATAAACTATTAACATAATAAGGTTAAATATATATTGAAAATTATGTATTACATTTAACGATGAGCATTTTTATCATTTTACCTATTTTTTTTTTTTTTTTTAGAAATATGCATTTTTGATGAAACGATTTTCACCCCCTTTTAATATATATAGAAAAGATATTGAAAATAGAAAATGATGTAGAACGAAGATTATGCTCGAGGTATAGATTGCGATGTTGAGGCATATGATGTTGAAACTTGGGTTGTTGGTGGTACTGGTGTTGATGTTGGTGATGTTGCTAAAGCTGGTAAGTTTTGCACCATATTCTCCAAATTGATTACTCGAGCGCGAAGCTCGTTGACTTCTTCCATTATTCCGGGATGATTGTCGGTCGGAACGAGCGGATGAATAAGGTATAGAATTGTGGATAGAATATAATCATGATGAGCTACCCTGGAAATGAGGCTGATAATGGTGTTTCGGATAGGTTCACCGGTAAGTGCTTCAGGTTTCTGCCCAAGAGGTGAATTCGGTTGGTGGAAAGGATCGCCTTCTTCTCGTCTCCATTGATTAAGTCGACTACGAACTCATCCCCAATTCATCTAGAATTGATGATGGCTAATTGGTTGATCCATTCCGGTTACACTGCTTTCGGAGTTCGAGTGGAAATCTATATCGGAATAGCTGTCGGAATTCAAGGAATTTAAACTAGTTGCGAGTTCCGTCTTATACGGTTAGATAAAGGATTTTCAATAGGAAATGATTTCTGGCTATCGGATGATATTCTAATTACATAGAATATCTATATATATAGAACAAAAGTCGTCGTAGATTATGGAGGAATTTACGAAATATGTTAGGCAAAGTTTTACAGTAACAGATACGCTAAAATATGAATTAGCAGATACGCTAAGATATGAATTTTGTCTATACACTATTCATGCAATCAATTTAGTAAGATGTGTCTAGACTAAGAATGATAAGCAGGTACTTTCCTAAGGATGATAAGTAGGTAATTTTTGACACGAAATGATAAGCAAAACTTTTGACATGCAGACACGGTCGAAGTCCAGACTCACTAATGCATCTAAGAAACTATCAGTTAGACACACTAATGTAAGACCTGGTTCGCTAAGTACACCGCTCTGATACCACATGAGACTACCCTTCCTAATCATAAGGACGAATACAATAACATATGATTACATTGTGAGGTATTTGATCACTATATGATACATTTTACAAACATTGCATTCATTTTTAAAGACAAACTTTCATTTCAACTAAAGTTGATAGGCATGCATACCATTTCATAATATCTAACTATAAATGACCTAATCTGTCATTTTCTTAATCATAATCTTTAATGAACTTAACGACTTGAATGCAACGTCTTTGAAATATGCCATGAATGACTCCAAATAATATCTTTAAAATGAGCAAATGCACAGCGGAAGATTTCTTTTAAATCCTGAGAATAAACGTGCTTTAAAGTGTCAACCAAAAGGTTGGTGAGTTCATAGGTTTATCATAACAATCATTTCAATATTTTAATAGACCACAAGATTTCAGATATTTAATTGTACACATAACCCGAGTACAAAATAGTACGCATAACCTGCGAATTATAAAATCATTCATATGGTGAACATCTGGTAACCGACATTAACAAATGCATCTAGAATATCCCCAAATATACAGGTACACTCATCTGTATATAAAAATCAAAGTACTAAAGCATCCATAACCTGGATGGGGTTTGTTAGGCCCATAGATCTATCTTCAGGATTCGCATCAATTTGAGGGTCTGTTCCCAAATTCTTAGGCTACCAAGCTAAAAAGGGTGATATCCGGTATAATAATTCAACCATAGAATGTAGTTTCAAGTAATTGTGTCTATTTCGTAAAACAGTTATAAAAGCAGCGCATGTATTCTCAGTCCCAAAAATATATATTGCAAAAACATTTAAAAAGGGAGCAAATGAAACTCACAATACGATATTTTATAGGAAAAATATGCCTATGACGGAACTGAACAATGCAAGGTTGGCCTCGGATTCACGAACCTATATCAAGTATATATATTAACGCATATAATTAACATGTAATAATAATCAAACTAATTTATGTATATTACTTATTTAATTTAGTAATATATTTGTTATTTCAAAGGTTATATATATATTTATTTTGTATATTAATATTTATACATATAGTTATACTAATACATATATATCTATATAATTAGTATTATATTGTTAAATCAAAAATTTGTTATATGTAAATATTTATGTAAACAATGTTATTAGGTTTAACATATAATGTATATGTAATATTAATATAGTTATAGTATATGTAATAAGTATATTTTTATATACAAAATATTTATTTGTAAAAATGATATTTTTTGATAATAATGATTTACTAACGATAATGATAATAATAAATTTATTAATAATGATAATACTAATTATAAAATGATATTGTTAATAATGATACTTATATTAATAGTAATAATAATAATACTAATAATAATAAAAATTATACTAATACTAATATTAAAAAAAATAATAATAATAATTTGTATTGTTTTCAAAATAATAATAATAATAATAATAATAATAATAATAATAATAATAATAATAATAATAATAATAATAATAATAATAATAATAATAATAATAATAATAATAATAATAATAATAATAATAATAATAATAATAATAAGGTTAGAAAGGCTACCTTAATGTATAAGTCTTTTAAAAAAAAACGCCTCTATCCGGGCTCGAATTCGAGACCTCTCGCTCCCAACATCACCCTCTAACCATTACACCAATTCTGTTTTTCTGTTATATTTCAATACCCATACTTATTTAACCTTTTAACCCGTCATAAGATCAAGCCCAACAGAATATCTAATTTTCGGCCCAACTCAATTTCGGCCCAACAGCAAATTGCCATGTCTTGGCCCAATCAGGAAATGGTATGTCTCAGCCCACTTTTCACAGCATCTTCTATTATAAAAAAAATAATTGTTTTAGCCTAGTTTCGAACCCATGACCTCTCGGCTAACCGCAAACACTCAACACCACTCCTCTATCTTTGTTTTCTGAAATATTTGGAACCTAAAATCTATATAACCCGTTTTCTGTTTCTCTTCTTCTTCTCCAAACAAAACCCAAAGCTATTCACCACCATTAAAATCATCATAAAATATCATCATCATTTACCAATTCCTATCGTGACATAAAATCATAAAGCCCTCTTCATCATACTTATTCACACGATTATCATTAACATCATCTTTAATCATCATATTCATGTTCTATCATCATCATTCTATATCACGATATCGAATCATCACTTCATAGTCATCACCTTCCATCGAACTTCACCATCATCATTCTTCTAAATAGCAAGACAAGTATCTAGCTGATGTAGCAGCAAACGATGATAAAACAAAAAATAATAATTTCGTACAGCAGGCTGATCGGGAGAAAAGAAAGGAAAGAAAGGAGAGATAAAAAATATGGCGGTAGATGAAGCTCATTAATGCAACGGTCTAGATGGGTTTTCATGGTGATGAAATCGGTGAAGGTGATTGTAAAAGAATTGATAGTGCTACGATTTTTAAGATGGTGGGTGTTCACGGTTAAGGTGGTTTGGTTTTTGGCAAAAACAGAAAGTAAACAGTGGGATTTTGAAGGTGGTTTGGTTCTATTGTAAACCTGAATGGTGCAGGTTCTAAGCGACGGTTTAGTTAGAATAGTCGCTGATGGTGCTCAAAACATGGAAATGATGGCAGCCGTATAGTAGTAGGTTGCAATATTGGTTGATTCGTGGTAGTTTGTGAATTGTCTATGTATATCTCATCATAATTATGATTTTCAAACATGGTGGCGGTTTAGATGGTTATGGTGGTGGTGGAGTTCAACGAAGGTGATGATAGAAAACACGATCACAGCGGTTCACTAGTGGTTGTAGAGTGGTGGTGGCGGTTTAATGGAGGAGTAGGGGTGTGATGACCCGGAAAATTTTGACTTATTTTAACCAATTCTATATATGATTTAATATTTAAGCAATGCATTTTGACAAGTTTTAAAACTTTTGTAAATGAGTTTTATATAACGGTTGACCACCTGGTTTGTCTGACGATTCACGAACGTCATAACTTATGATAATTATATAATTGTGTATGTATATATATATATATATATATATATATATATATATATATATACGGAAACATGCGAATAATATTTATATACGAAATGATAAAAATTTACTTGTGAATGATACAATTTCAAATTAAAATTTTTACATATATAATCGTTTTATTTTTATGATGTATTTTTTTAAATTTTTAAGAAGACACGAAGTTAAATCAAAGATGTACAAGTTGTAAAGCACAACGTACAACAATGTAACTTAAATAGCTGAATCGAAATTAATTCATTTACTATTCATATGAATAGTAAATGAGACGAAATTAATTAATTTACTATTCACATGAAAGCGACATGATAGAAATTATTAATTATAAGTTACTTAATATACCCCTGAAGTATTTAAGAAATACGACTTTTTAAAATTTTAAAATTCATTCGATTAAATGAATCTTGTGATTTACTGTGGCACGAAATGATCAGCAGACTAGTACGTACACTCTACATCGAACGTATATAGTAATTTTATAAATAAATGGACCTTTTTACAAGTAGTTTTATAAAGCTTAAGACCAAAATAAATATATGTATTCAATTATAAAAAGTGGAATTCTTTTTATTTATACTTTTACCCGTCAATTATTAGCAACAGAGTACGAAATAATGGTCTGTGAAAAACTGTCGGCATAAACTAACAAAAATGGGGCAACTAAGATTACACAAGTTTGATTCCTTTTATTATTATATTATTATTTTATTATTATATTATTACTTTATTATATTATTATAATATTATATTTATTATATATATATATATATATATATATATATATATATATATATATATATATATATATATATATATATATATATATATATATATCAATCGAGTAGAAAAACACACACACATACAATTTACATACTTCGTAAAAATTATTAATATTTATAATTAATATTATTGTTATTAATATCAATCTTAATATTATTATTAATCTCATATAATTAGATTAGTTATGTATAAATAAAATATTACGCCGAGGTCATGAGCGAATTATTTTCAAAACGGATTTTCGAGCGGGATGAAGCTAGGAAAATTATGAGTTATAGCTATGGAGGTTATGGGTATTGCTTGGGGGTTATGATCATAAGTCAAAGGTCAACCTAGCGTTTATCATTTCCGTTGCGTCTACGTACTTTCCTGCAATATTAAATCACAATATTGATACGTGAGCATTCATATCTTATCTTTTATATATTAATAGTGTATCCATGTCTAGTGCTCGAGTATACATGTTTATGCATGCTTGTATGCTTTAATTTTGTCATTGGATAGTTTATGATGAATCACGAATTTGATACATATGCTACTGATATAAAGTATATGATATGCATGTCATTGGAAAGCTATCGAAAAATTAATAACTTTTCATTTAGAAATCGCGTGATTTCGATGAACGGATTAAAAGATATGGTCAACTGAATTATGTTTGACGTTAATTGAAATTGTGTTGAAAACTGTAAATTAATATTTAAACAACTTGTCTATGATATTGATAAATTGGATTTTTAGATATTATTAATCGAGTAAATGAATTTCTATATAAGGCACATCTCGTTTTGTTGAACAATTGTCAAAGTTGACTGTCTTATCATGTTTTAAAGCTTTATAAACAATATAATCTGGTTGACTGTCTTATCATGTTTTAAAGCTTTATAAACAATATAATCTGATTTTACAAGTATTGAAAAACTATGTGAAATAATAAAATATGTTCGATTGCCATGATAATTCCAATATAATATAGCTCCTGAAATAAATAATATTTTGAGTTTGATAAACTATAAATTCGTTCAATTATCAAGAATTATATTATGTTAATAAACATGTATAGATTTAAAGATTATATTGGGTCAGGTTGACTTTTGAGATAACTTTTGTTAACATTTGCATGTCAGTCTCGAGCATTAGGATTGTGATACACTATGACCGGACCTAGCTTGTTAGACATGTATTGACCAACATATGTTCTCTAGGTTGAGATCTATGGTTATTTTGCATTCCGAGTTTCGGTCACATTTCGGTGAATGACCTTATGTACTGCTAAGGTGAGTTTATAGTCTCCCTTTTTAAATACTTTAAATATTTTTCGGCTGAGAATACATGCACTTTATTTTAAACGCAATGGATACAAGTACATACTATATTCTACACCGAGTTTGAACCGAAAATCCCTTAACTTTGGTAACTAGTAACAGCTGGTTATAAGAACTGGTGGGTGCGAGTAGTTATATATGGATCCATAGGGCTTGACATCCCCGTCTGTTCCAGGTATAGAAACCCTAGCCTGAACTATAAAACAGACGTATTCTATTTGAGGTTAGTACACGTTGGATTTCGTGCATTGTACATGTTGGTTGCATGTATGTTAAAACAGGGGTACTTATTATAACGTTAAAGCTTAGTTACCAGGGTACTCAATCTTGTAGAATATTTTGATAAACGTTTCTGGATGAAACAACTAAAATCTTGTGATGCACCTTTATATACAGATTATGCGCAACATTAAAACTATGAACTCACCAACCTTTGTGTGGACACTTGTAAGCATGTTTATTCTCAGGTTCCTAGAAGTCTTCCGCTGTTTACTTATATGTGACACAAGCTATGTGCATAGAGTCATACATGCTTTATTCAAGAAAACGTTGCATTCACAAAATCATCACCATGTATCTTATTTTGACTGCATTATCAACGGATGTAGTATTGTAAACTATTAATTACGGTGATTGTCTATATGTAGAAATCATCAATCGTCAAAAACCTTGGAATTTGATATTCAATTATGGTGTGCCTTTTCAAAAGAATGCAATGTTTACAAAACGTATCATGTAGAGGTCAGTACCTCACTCTGAAATCAATGAATAACGTACCGCGTCAATAGCGATTTTGGCAGGTCGTTACAGTTGTTATCCGAGCTTGAGGTCATAGGGAACCAGAATTTACATTAGTGTGTTTAACTGGTAATTGTTAGGATGCATTAGTGAGTCTGGAGTATGACCGTATTTGTTTTTATCGATTTTTGCTTATCAATTCTTGTTGGAAATTACATACTTATCATTCTTAAGTCTAGCCATGTTTTCCTGCATTTATTACATAGATAATGTACAGACAAATTCATATCTTAGCATATCTGTTACTGTAAACTTTGCCTGACATCTTCCAAAGATTCCTCCGTAATTTATGGGATTTTGGTATTATATATATATATATATATATATATATATATATATATATATATATATATATATATATATATATATATATATATATATATATATATATATATATATATATATATATATATATATATATATATATATGTAAATTATGTATTGAAGAATATCAATCTAAATCTTATAATCTATTTCATATCAAAAATCATTTCCCTGATTATACAAGCTGGATCCCGTATCTAATTCAAATTCCTTAAATTTCGACAGATATTCCGATATAGAATTCGACCTGAGCTCCGAAAGCAGCGTAACCGGAATGGATCAACCAATTAGCCATCATCTATTCTGGATGAATTGGGGATGGATTCGTAGCCTACTTAATCATTGGAGACAAGAAGAAGGTGATCCCTTCCATCCACCACATTTCCCTCTGGGCGAAGAACCTGAAGCGCTTACCGGCGAACCAATCCGTAACACCATTTTCACCCTCATTTCTAGATTAGCTCGCAACGATTACGTAATATCTACAATTCTAAATCTTATTCATCCGCTCGTTTGAACGCCAATCATCCCGGTGTAATAGAAGAAGTCAACGATCTTCGCGCTCGAGTAGTGGCGTTGGAGAATATGGTGCAAAGATTACAAGCACCAGCAACAACACCAGTACCACCAACAACATCCACATCGCAAGCCTCAATACCACAAGCACCAGCGGCATCACCAGCATCACCATCAATATCACCAACACCAGCAACACCTGTAGCACCACAAGCTCCACCATCTCTATAACCACCGACGATATCGACAACACAATCACCAATGGTTATATTGAAATAACGAGTTATGGAGTATTATGTAGTGACCCAAACTTTTCCATGTTTATATATATTAATTGAGATTGATATTTACATGACTAAATGTTTCCAACGTGTTAAGCAATCAAACTTGTTAAGACTTGATTAATTGAAATAGGTTTCATATAGACAATTGACCACCCAAGTTGACCGGTGATTCACGAACGTTAAAACTTGTAAAAACTATACGATGACATATATATGGTTATATATATAGTTAACATGATTTTATTATAAGTAAGTATCTCATTAGGTATTTTAACAATGAGTTATATACATAAAAATGAGACTATTAAATTAAGAAACTCGAAAACGATATATATAACGATTATCGTTATAACAACGTCTTACTAGGTACATATGAATCATATTAAGATATTGATACACTTGGTTAATTATGTTAAATGATAATTAAATATATTACTAAGTGTATTAACAATGAACTACATATGTAAAAATAAGACTACTAACTTAATGATTTCGAAACGAGACATATATGTAACGATTATCGTTGTAACGACATTTAACTGTATATATATCATACTAAGATATATTATATATCATAATATCATGATAATGTAACAATTTAACATCTCATTTGATATAATAAACAATGGGTTAACAACATTTAACAAGATCGTTAACCTAAAGGTTTCAAAACAACATTTACATGTAATGACTAACGATGACTTAACAACTCAGTTAAAATGTATATACATGTAGTGTTTTAATATGTATTCATACACTTTTGAAAGACTTCAAGACACTTATCAAAATAATTCTACTTAACAAAAATGCTTACAATTACATCCTCGTTCGGTTTCATCAACAATTCTACTCGTATGCACCCGTATTCGTACTCGTACAATACACAACTTTTAGATGTATGTACTATTGGTATATACACTCCAATGATCAGCTCTTAGCAGCCCATGTGAGTCACCTAAAATATGTGAGAACCATCATTTGGCAACTAGCATGAAATATCTCATAAAATTACAAAAAATATAAGTAATCATTCATGACTTATTTACATGAAAACAAAATTACATATCCTTTATATCTAATCCATATACCAACGACCAAAAACACCTACAAACACTTTCATTCTTCAATTTTCTTCATCTAATTGATCTCTCTCAAGTTCCATCTTCAAGTTCTAAGTGTTCTTCATAAATTCCATAAGTATAGTTTCATAAAATCAAGAATACTTCCAAGTTTGCAAGTCTACTTCCAAGCTTTCTAATCCATTCCAAGTAATCATATAAGATCAAGGAACCTTTGTTATTTATAGTAGGTTATCTTTCTAATTCAAGGTAATATTCATATTCAAACTCTGATTCAATTTCTACAACTATAACAATCTTATTTCGAGTGAAAATCTTACTTGAACTGTTTTCGTGTTATGATTCTGTTTCAAGAACTTTCAAGCCATCCAAGGATCCTTTGAAGCTAGATCCATTTTTCTCATTTCCAGTAGTTTTATCCAAAAAACTTGAGGTAGTAAAGATGTTCATAACATCATTTGATTCATACATATAAAGCTATCTTATTCGAAGGTTTAAACTTGAAATCACTAGAACATAGTTTAGTTAATTCTAAACTTGTTCGCAAACAAAAGTTAATCCTTCTAACTTGACTTTTAAAATCAACTAAACACATTTTATATATCTATATGATATGCTAACTTAATGATTTAAAACCTGGAAACACGATGAACACCATAAAATCGGATATACGCCGTCGTAGTGAAACCGGGGGCTGTTTTGGTTTGGATAATTAAAAACTATGATAAACTTTGATTTAAAAGTTGTTCTTCTGGTAAAATGATTTTTCATATGAACATGAAACTATATCCAAAAATCTTGGTTAAACTCAAATAGAAAGTATGTTTTTCAAAATGGTCATCAAGATGTCGTTCTTTCAACTGAAATGACTACCTTTACAAAAACGACTTGTAACTTATATTTTTGACTATAAACCTATACTTTTTATGTTTAGATTCAAAAAATATAGTTTAATATGAAACCATATCAATTTGATTCACTCAAAACGGATTTAAAATGAAGAAGTTATGGGTAAAACAAGATTGGATATTTTTGATCTTTTTAGTTACGGGAAATGTTTAACAAATCTATACAAATCATATCCTAGCTAACTTATATTGTATTATATATGTATTATAATATATTATGTAATCTTGGGATACCATAGACACGTATGCAAATGTTTTGACATATCATATCGACCCATGTATATATATTATTTAGAACAACCATAGACACTCTATATGCAGTAATGTTGGAGTTAGCTATACAGGGTTGAGGTTGATTCCAAAAATATATATACTTTGAGTTGTGATCTAGTCTGAGACGTGTATACACTGGGTCGTGGATTGATTCAAGATAATATATATCGATTTATTTCTGTACATCTAACTTCGGACAACTAGTTGTAGGTTACTAACGAGGACAGCTGACTTAATACACTCAAATCTTTAAAACATAATAAAAATGGTTTTAATTATATTTTGATCATACTTTGATATATATGTACATATTTGTATAGGTTCGTGAATCGATCTGTGGCCAAGTCTTATTTCCGAGGAAGGAAATATCTGTGAAAGTGAGTTATAGTCCCACTTTTAAAATCTAATATTTTTGAGATGAGAATACATGCAGGTTTTATAAATGATTTACAAAATAGACACAAGTACGTGAAACTACATTCTATGGTTGAATTATCAAAATCGAATATGCCCCTTTTTATTAAGTCTGGTAATCTAAGAATTAGAGAACAGAAACCCTAATTGACGTGAATCCTAAAGATAGATCTATTGGGCCTAACAAACCCCATCCAAAGTACCGGATGCTTTAGTACTTCGAAATTTATATCATATCCGAAGGGTATCCCGAAATGATGGGGATATTCTTATATATGCATCTTGTTAATGTCGGTTACTAGGTGTTCACCATATGAATGATTTTTATCTCTATGTATGGGATGTGTATTGAAATATGAAATCTTGTGGTCTATTGTTACGATTTGATATATATAGGTTAAACCTATAACTCACCAACATTTTTGTTGACGTTTAAAGCATGTTTATTCTCAGGTGAATACTAAGAGCTTCCGCTGTTGCATACTAAAATAAGGACAAGATTTGGAGTCCATGTTTGTATGATATTGTGTAAAAACTGCATTCAAGAAACATATGTCGATGTAATATATTTCTATTGTAAACCATTATGTAATGGTCGTGTGTAAACAGTATATTTTAGATTATCATTATTTGATAATCTACGTAATGTTTTTAAAACCTTTATTGATAAAATAAAGGTTATGGTTGTTTTAAAAATGAATGCAGTCTTTGAAAAATGTCTCATATAGAGGTCAAAACCTCGAAACGAAATCAATTAATATGGAACGTTTATAATCAATATGAACGGGACATTTCATATTAACTCATTATTTCCAAAGAATTTATATAGTATATATATATATATATATATATATATATATATATATATATATATATATATATATATATATATATGAATTTTGGAAACCATAATAAATCTTTTCGTACTAAGCTATTATGTATGAATTGAAAAAGAGTAGATACTACTCGGTAAATTCATATTACTAATATGCTATGATGTACATCCTTCGTTAAACGACTTAACCATCGTTAACTACAATCTCTGTTTCAACTCAATGAATTCCATTTCATAATAAATCAAGCGTATTAATCAATTACATGTTTGATTTTACACTTTCATCTTCGATGTATTCGAAACTTTCCAGAAAACATCATTCGTACCTTGCGAAATTCACAAGAACTCCACGAACACCAACATCATTCACCGAGGAATGTCAATAAGAATAAATAATGAAGTATTGAGTACATTAGTGAAATACTCCGCAAAGATTATGTAATCTCTAATGTTTTAGATATTATTCATTTCTAGTTCCAGCCGAAAATCAAATGAGTTTAATAGTATATTAACTCATTAAATCTGTATTACATCTGAAGAAAGTATATATATATATATATATATATATATATATATATATATATGTATATATATATATATATATATATGTATATATATATATATATATATATATATATATATATATATATGTATATATATATATATATATATATGTATATATATATATATTCATAAAGACTGTAGTAAAATTCTATTGAAAAAATATTAATTGTGAATATTTTTTTTAACGGGTAGGTAATCTCCGGGAAATATATAAGTCCACAATTAATATGTTACACTGTATATTCTTAAATTACTTGATAATCATTAACCATACTCACAACTTTTGCAACAATATACATTCTTTCATAGAAATCTGAGCAACCATACTCATTCAAATCCAATTACACATTCTGATTTTAACAGATCAGAATCCAAGTCGAGATATAACCAATATTCACTCTTAGATCCCTACATCTTTCAAAGCCATACTTTGACTTCTAAACTGTGCTAGAACATCACTTCTATTCATAAAACCCAGAAAAATATTTGTATCATTCAAGATTATAAAACATCATATGTATATTGACGATTACAATATGCGTTCAAACCCTTCATGATTCTTGAAAACAAGTCAATTAAGAAACAATCGAGAGGATGATCTAACCACACGTTATCTATGAAAAGAAATATTTATGCATATAGATATGCACCTGGAAAACTCTTGAAACCTAAGTAAAAGTTTAACACGTATTTGTGTTAGATCCTTTAGCATTGTTATTACCGAAAATAACCTTGCAATTCCTTTTTAAGGTACCCAGTGTTATCACCCTTCTAACAAGTCAGCTTCGACTTTTCAGATCAACCTTATTATAACCTTGATATATACGTTCTTGTTCCCGGGGAACCTTTTATATTCTACCACATTAGCAGTAAACTTACCAGTAACTTCATTACTCAGTGGCTTAAGTCTCTCCGAAAAACCATTATAATTGTTCATTAAAACCCTATCTTATACTCATCCGCATCTTGTAACGAGAATTGCCATACCAATTACCGGGAATCAGAAATCAGTATTTTGAATCTCGCAGCATTTCTACATCAACAGTTATATGTATACATATAACATTTATCTCTTAGAATTATGATCTTTCGTTTTGAAATTCTGAAAAGCACCCAGTCTATGAATCAATACTCTGAATGTTGAAAAAGCTGAATGAAGCAGCAAAAACTGTAAATGACCTTAACAGTCAAAGGTTTGATGATAAAAGTTGGCAAAGCTCAAAAAATTTGGAACTGGAAAATGGATGGAGCAAACCATGAAGGAGGCTGTGGACAAATCACAAAGACTAAACCTGCCTTTAAAGAATCCAAATGATTCAGTATCTGCTGAAGTCATTAACGAATACCTTGCTCCTGAATCTAAACATTTATGAACAAATCTTCTTCATCATCTTTCGATATTAGAAATTCTAAGATATCATCATGTCTTTCATTATAAATATCTTCGATATTTCTGAAGATATCTTCATAACTATTATTATCAGAAATTATTTATCTCTTCGCGCTATTTGAAGTGACCCGTCCTAATCCACCTGGACGAATACATTACATTTGGTTACATCACGAGGCAGTTGACCTCTATATGATAAATTTTACAAACATTGCATTCGTTTTTAAAAGACAAACTTTCATTACATCGAAAGTTACCAGGAATACCTACCATTTCATAATATCCAATTATAAATGACCTAATCTGTCATTTACTTAATAATAATCTTTATTAAACTTAACGACTTGAATGCAATGTCTTTTGAAATATGCCATGAATGACTTCAAGTAATATCTTTAAAATGAGCAAATGCACAGAGGAAGATTTCTTTCATACCTGAGAATAAACATGCTTTAAAGTGTCAACCAAAAGTTTGATGAGTTCATTAGTTTATCATAATTCATCATTTCCATAATTTTAATAGACCACAAGATTTCATTTTTCATAAATATCATTCTCATATCAGGCATTTCGCAAACTGCATAGAGATAAAAAAATCATTCATATGGATTGAACACCTGGTAATCGACCTTAACAAGATGCATATAGAATATCCCCATCATTCCGGGACAATTTCGGACATGATAAATTCGCCATCATTCCGGGACAACTTCGAACATGATAAATTCGCCATCATTCCGGGACAACTTCGGACATGATAAATTCGAAGTACTAAAGTATCCGGTACTTTGGATGGGGCTTGTTGGGTCCGATAGATCTATCTTTAGGATTCGCGTCAATTAGGGTATCTGTTCCCTAATTCTTAGATTACCAGACTAAAAAGGGGCATATTTGATTTCGATAATTCAACCATAGAATGTAGTTTCGATTACTTGTGTCTATTTCGTAAAATAATTATAAAAGCAGCGCATGTATTCTCAGTCCCAAAAATATATATTGCAAAAGCATTTAAAAAGGGAACAAATGAAAACTCACAATACAATATTTTGAAGTAAAAATATTCATACGACGATACTGAACAATGCAGGGTTGACCTCGGATTCACGAACCTATATCATTTGTATATATATATTAATACACATAATCGTAATCGAATAAGTTTATATATATAAACTATTAATAATATTATTTTTATATTAATAATATATTTCTATTTCATATATTCCTTTTATATAATAAAATATTTTGTTATGTTATATGTGTTAGATATATATATATTTATGTATTTCATTTGTTTATCAATATAGTAGTTCTAATTATACTAAGTTAATATTAGTAATGATAACAATAATGATAATAACATTAATAATATACTTATGTTAATAATGCCTCTATTAATTACAATAACAATGATATTAATAATAATACTTGTAAAGATATTAATTTTACTGTTAATGATAGTTATGATACTGATTTTTAATAATTACATAATAATAATACTCGTGATAATATAATTAATAATACTTATGTTAATATTAACAATTCTATTATTTATAAAAAGATATTAATACTAATTTTTATGAAATTAATAATAATCTGTATTATTTTCATAATGATAATAATAATAAACCTTCTCATCATAGTGATATTAATATTACAGTTTTAAAATTAATAATGATATCATAACTAATACCCATAATAATAAAAATAATATATATATATATATATATATATATATATATATATATATATATATATATATAAAATATATAATACTTATAATTATGATATTAATAATAATAACAATTATGATACTTATAATAATACTTATAATACTAATAATTATTATAATACTAGTAATTATAATAATAATAATGATAATAATACTAAAATGATAATATTTATAATAATATTAATAATAATGATTATAATACTAATAATAACAATAATAATAACAATCATAATAATAACAATAATAATAATTAATAATAATAATAGTTATTAATAATAAATAATGATAATTGACGGATTACAACCTTTGTAGAAAGCTTTTTAAAAAAAATACGCCACTGGAGAGTCTCGAACCTGCGACCTCTTGAATACCCATTAACACTCGTAACCATCTGGGCTATGCCCGTTTTCTGAATTAAAACATATCCCAAAATTTTTAACCTATTTATTTTTCTGTTTCATTATCATCTTCATCTGATTCAGCAGAATCCAACACCCATTTAAATTAGTGAATTAATAATTTAGTTTTAGGATTTAAATTAGTTACAGGAATGTTTAGAAAGTAACTAGAATTAATTAAAACAGAAAAAGATTAAAAGAAAGATCGGCAACAGATATTTAAAATCGTTTATGAACTCAACATCATATTCAAAATTAGAAGCTGTTTTAGACTACGACTCCTTCATGAAAAAGGTTCAAAATCACAATTATAAACTTTTTGAATAATCAATTTAACATAAAACATCAACACAAGTTCAAATTTCGCGATGAACATCCAGTTTGACTTTTGAAATATAAACTTTGACTCACAAATTCGATCTTGTTTTGAAAAATTGGAAGCTAAGATTTTACAGGGAGTTTACTTGGAGAATTTCTAACAAAACTGCATTATTACTTTTTGTAATGGGATTCGAATTCGAGGTTTTGATAAAATGATACAAGGACAGGGGACCGACGGGTTTATTGAATTTTTCTTTGATAATTTCAATCTGAAAATGGCTGTAAGGGTTTTAATTGATAATGATCATAAAATAACTGAGTGTGCTAATTAAATTCATCGAGTAATTCGTTTATTATATAGCTCAAAGGTCGACGGGATAATTGACAGAAAATAATAAAAAAATCATATGAAATCGATGTTTAACAACTTCTTGGAGTTACCTGTTGATTGAATTGGTGATTGGTACGAATTTTGAAAATCAAAAATAGTGTGACAATTACAGGAAACATATTTTGATTCTAAATCTTTGTATATACGGTTTTTATATATAAATAAATAATATTAATAATAGTTCTAAATAATAATAATACTGAAATATTATTAATAATAATAGTATATTAATACTGAATTTTAATAATTATCATAATAATAATATCTAGGATAATAATACTAATAGTTATAATAATGTTTATAATGATATTATAAATAATGATATTATTAAATTGTATTATTTTTATAATGATAATATTAATATATAATAAAAAAATAATGATTCTTAATGATAATACTAATAATAACAAGTTAAATGTTTCAATTATATATATATATATATATATATATATATATATATATATATATATATATATATATATATATATATATATATATATATATTATAATAATATTACTAATACAATTAATAATATTAATATTAATATTAATATTAATATTAATAATAAAAATGAAGATAATAATAGTAACATTTATATAACACTTTATTTAAATTTGTATTATATTTAATATATTAAAAGTACATATGTCATTTTTAATATTTATATAGCATGTTTTAATATTTATATATTTATATATATTATAATATACTTACAATATTAATTATAGAAATCATATGTATATAGATTCCTTTTAAATTACACTTAATTATTTTGTACCTTATTTTACATATTTGATTTTATTGTTTAAATTATATTTTATTACTTTCAATTATTATCTATATATATTTACATTTATTTTTTTTATTTACAACAATGGTTCGTGAATCGTCGGGAATAGTCAAAGGTATAAATGAATCTATGTAAACAGTTCAAAATTTTTGAGACATGAACATTACATACTTTGTTTATCGTGTCGAACTCATATAAAGATTAAGTTTAAATTTGGTCGAAAATTTTCGGGTCGTCACAGTACCTACCCGTTAAAGAAATTTCGTCCCCAGATTTGAGTGGGATCATCATGGCGAACAATAAGAATGTTTTCCTGACGAATATGAGCTGATAAATAAAGTTTTATTATTGTTGAGTAATATGGATAAGATAATTCGACTACTCGAAAAGTACGAGTGAAGCTATCACAAAAGAATGAAATGAGTAAATGCAAGTTCATCTTAACCGGTGACATAGTCACGGTTGATTTCCGAAATTTAAGGGATTTAGAGAAAATCTTCGTAATAAGATTTGGTTCTTCGGTAATTAAGGAAATTAGGATCCTCTTTGGTTAAATGTGATAATCTGTTTTGATTTCTCTGTCGGATATTTCACTATAAATCCACCCTATTCATTTCTTTATTTTCATAGCTCATACCTTCTATTCTTTCTCCCTCAAATCATACTTTAAAGTAGTCGTCACTATGCTCCATCCCGTTCTGATTCTTGATATACTCTTAACTTTCATATCTGTCATTCTTCTTTTTCATCTACCACCGGAAGAATCTATTCACTTCTACTATACTCTTGGTTTTATAGTGTTTTTAGTTCTCCCGTGTCTTTATATTGTTATCCACATCGATATACGGTTTGTAATTTTTGAGTTGTTTTTGGGCTTTATATCTTCCCTTATATTTTGAAGTTTCATGCTTTTGTTTTCTTCTCGACTTAAAGTAAAGTGATTAGGACGTCTCGGTTTCGTAGATTAAATCTTTGAATTTCGAATGATCATGGCTAATGTTCTAAGAAAGAAACGGTGATAGTACAATCTGACTTGTCAAATTATCAGAATTCAAGGAAAAAGATAGGACTATCAAGAAAATATGTTCTTGATATGTTTAGAGATTAGATAGAATATAAGAGTCGTGTAACATAGCACATGATGACGTTATATTCTGTGAATCATCACGTTTCATTAGAAGCTCAGCATGACTTACTGTAATATAATCACATTGATCAAGTGTCATTATATTATACTAACTCATGCATCAGTTTCCAACACTACTTCAAAACATTCATATTTTGATTCGAATTTTTCAGAATTTAGAAACGAAAACAGTTTCCTTTCTGATGTAACACTGATAACGCGAGAAGATAAATGATTTCGGATAAAAATAGTTATGAAAAATTTTCTTCAAAAATATCGAGTATATTTATAATAGAGGATACGATAATATCTTAGAATTTTTGAATCAAATTGTGATGAAGAAATTCATTCACGATGATTTAGAGCGATTAAGGAGCAAGATATTCGCTGAAGATTTCATCAGAAATAGAATCATCAGGATTCTTTATGTACAAGTTTAGTCCTTGTGATTTGTCCACAGCCTCCTTCATAATTTCGAATAACCCGCTTTTTGGTACTAAATTTTCTATTGAGCGTTTCCAACACTCCATTCTTTATCATCATACTTTTGACTGTTAAGGTTGTTTACAGTTTTTGCTGCTTCATTAGCAATTTTCAAAATTTGGAGTATTGCTTCGTAGATTGAGTGTTTTTCAGAATTTCAGAATGGAAGATCATAATTCTAAGAGATAAATGTTATATGTGTACATTTAACTGTTTATTAAGAAACGCTACAAGATTCAAAATACTGATTGCTGATTTCTGGTAATTGGTATGGCGACTCTCATTACAAGATGTTGATAATGCTAAAAACAATAATATATTTCATAGCATTATCCTTCAAGAAAGACAAGCTTTTAGTTGTAGTTGTTCTATTTACGAGTGATATTCGTTTAAATAATAAAAGGTGAAGATAAAAGACAGATTCGACGATTTGAAGACGCAAACGACCAAAAAGTACAAAGTACAAAGTACAATCTAAGTGGTTCAAATTATTGATTAGAAACATCTAAAAATTACAAGAGTACAAGCCGCAAAAAGCAAAGTACAAGATATTAAATTATACGAAAAGGCGTTTGAAAATTCGGAACCGAGACATGAACCAACTATCAGCACGTGATGCAACGGACCAAAAATTACAAATCAACTATGCACAAGAATATAATATAATATATAATTAATTATATATATTATTATATATTATATTTTTAAGCAGCCCATGTTTAATTCACTATGGTGAGCTGGATTCCAAATCTCCGCACTCGCGGAAGCTGTGAAGCACAAAACCTCCGCACTCGCGGAGCACAACAGTTCAAAGTGGGCCTCTAAAAGGCCGCGCATTCTGATCGATTTCATTACACCTTTTTCTTTTCCTTTCTCATATCATATACGATATATTTATATTTATATTTTATAATTATAATTTTAATTTAAGCTTAATAATAATAAGGTTATGTTGGCGAATGTATTAAGTTTGTAAGTCGAATTTCTGTCTGTGTAACACTACGCGATTAATACTCATTGTAAGTTATGTTCAACCTTTTTAAATTAATATCTCGTAGCTAAGTTATTATTATGCTTATTTAAATCGAAGTAATCGTGATGTTGGGCTAAATATTAAAGATGGGGTTTGTGACGATCGCTCCAAATCCATATGAACAAACACGTCATTCGTCGATACCTAGTTAATTTAATATAAAGGTTACAATTTTACGTATCTATATATAACCACATACGCTTAATCAGGTACGGTGGGCGGGATATTTATAAATACGAATTATTGTTCATTTGATCGGACACGGGGATGGATTAATAGTCACTGAACTCATTAAAACAGGGGTGGATTACATTCGAGGGTAATTGGTGTAATTGTTAACAAAGTATTAAAACCTTGGATTACACGCAGTTGATAACCTGGTGTATTCATTAAACAAAGTATTAAGACCTTGTTACAGTTCGAATCCCCAATTAGTTGGAATAATTGACTTCGGGTATAAGGTTGATTTGACGAAGACTCTCTCACTTTATAATTATGACTGATGGACTATTATGGACAAAATCAGATGGACATATTGAATAATCCAGGACAAAGGACAATTAACCCATGGTAATAAATTAAAATCAACACGTCGAACATCATGATTACGGAAGTTTAAATAAGCATAATTCCTTTATTTCATATTTCATCGTACTTTTATTTATCATCATTTTATTTATCATACTTTAAATTATTGCACTTTTATTTATTGTCATTTACTTTACGCTTTAAATTAAGTCATTTTGTATATTTAATATTTTACATTAGGTTTTAATTGCGACTTAAGACATAAAATCGACAAACCGGTCATTAAACGGTAAAACCCCCTTTTATAATAATAATAATATTACTTATATATATATTGATACAAATATAGTTTAAAATAAATATAACAATAAACTCAACTAGCTCCCTATGGAACGAACCGGACTTACTAAAAACTACACTACTTTACGATTAGGTACACTGCCTATAGTGTTGTAGCAAGGTTTAGTTATATCCACTCTATAAATAAATAAATAACTTGTGTAAAATTGTATCGTATTTAATAGTATTTCACAATAAAAATATAACTATTTCGTATACATCTCGCATAACATCAAGTATTTTTGGCGCCGCTACCGGGGATCACTCAAACGCCGAAGCGAAACGCCATAAAAAGAGATTTTTATTAAGTTTTAATCTATTTTTGTAAAAATATAAGTTTTAATTATTAAAAACAAAAATATGAAAACATAAAAAAAGAAAATATATATCTATATTTTTAAGTTTATTAAAAGGTTTATATTTTTATTTATTGTGAAAAGTTATAAAAAAAATTAATAAGTAATTTTTAATATAAGTTTTATTTAAATTATATTTTCTATAAAATAAAAACAGAAAATAAAAAAATCAAAGTAAAAAAAAAAATAGTACACGCTGAACCTGTCGAATTTAAGCCTGCAATCGTTTGAATATGCATACTCCGTAATCGCGGAGGTTTTTGAGCAGCTAAAATCCGCACTCGCGGAGCTGTCTGACGGCTGCAACCTAGTACATCATTAATTACGGGTTTTAGGGTTTTAATTTAATTATTATTATTATTATTAATTAACCTAATTAGGGTTTATATTTAATATCAATTAGTTTTAGTTTTTAATTAAATTTGTATTTTAAGTTTTAATTAGTTTTATTAATTTATAAAAATTAATACTTTTATAAAATAATAATATAAAAATAATATTTTTATAAAAATAAGTAATTTTATCATTTTTTGTCTCTTTTTATAAATTGTTTATTTTAATCTTTTTTTATGTAATTTATATTTTTGTCGTTCGTAATTAGTTTTAAACTTAGTGTTTGCCGTAGTATTTTATATTTCTAGATTTTTAGGCTTTGCCGTAAAACCCCTTAAGTATTTTTTCTTTAGACTAAGATTTAGGTGCTTTAAAATTTTACGACGTCGCTTATAGCTTTAATATTTAATAGATTTTAGTGCCTATTAAGTTATTGCCGTTTTGGATATAGAATTCCTTTAAGCTTTAATTCCTTTAGACGTAATTTTTAATATTTAGTTTTTAGACTTTTAAGTTTCGACGCTCTACTTTCTTATTATTATTTTTCGACCTTTTATTTTTTGACGTTTTTCGACGCACTCTTCTTCTTTCTCATTTCTACGCTCTAGTTTTTAGGACATAGAATTTTCTTTAAATTTCGACGAAAAAAATTATTTTAAACGGTTAAATTGATAGACATCCAAAAATTTTTGCTTCGTAGTAATAGTTGGATTTGTTAGTGGCTGAGTTGTGGATTTTCCGGCTTAAAGGATCCTGGCTCCCTGCTGCATCTTTTGGCTATTTGAAACGTGGGCAAAAGCAGAAAAGTCTATTAATTTGATAACTTATATATTTTTTATCTTTATAACTAATAGGATATTCAGTGAATGCACCGAGCAAAACGTTCACCACCTTTCATATGTTCACCACCTGTAACTCGATCAAGACATCTAGCCAATATTGTCGCCGTTGATTTTTCTTTAGAATCGTCATCTAGTCGACCAAGTACTCCAATTCAAATTTCCGATAATCCATTTTTCGAACCCCACCTCACAATTGAGAACCCGGAGGATATTCAAGGACAATTCAGAGATCCTGAACCACTAATCATTCCTCCTGAACCACAAATCATTCAACCAGAGATTGTCGAGGAAGAAACCATTAAATCAGAATCCTCTAGTGATTCAGATTCAACAAATTCAATCATAGAAAATTCGGAACCTCTAAGTATGGAAGATCGAATGAGGGCTAAACGCACTGGCCAAGGTCATGCAATTACTCAACCAGACATTAATGCCCAGATTATGAAATCAAAGGACAAATCCTACACATGGTAACTAATCAATGCCAATTTAGTGGTACGCCAAAAGAAGATCCAAACGAACATCTTCGAACCTTTAATAGGATCTGTACTCTATTCAAAATCAGAGAAGTTGAGGATGAATAGATATATCTCATGTTATTTCCCTGGACTTTAAAGGGAGAAGCCAAAGATTGGTTAGAATCGTTACCTGAAGGGGCGATTGATAAATGGGATGTCTTAGTTGAAAATTTTCTTAAACAATTCTTTCCGGCATCAAAAGCCGTGAGACTTCAAGGAGAAATTGTTACGTTCACGCAAAAGCCAAATGAAACTCTATATGAGGCGTGGACAAGATTTGGAAAGTTGTTGAGGGGATGTCCTCAACATGGTTTAGACACTTATCTAATAGTACAAATATTCTATCAAGGATGCGACATTACTACACGAAAAGACATCGATATAGCAGCTGGTGGTTCCATTATGAAGAAAACCGCAACTGAAGCTTACAAAATATTGATAACACTGCCTCCCACTCACATGAGTGGCACCAAGAAAAAGACATCGTTAGATCATCTAAAGCGGCTAGAGCCGATTCTAGCCATGACTTTGATTCCATTTCCGCAAAGTTAGATGCTTTCGAGAGACGAATGGAAAAGATGACTAAATATATTCACGCAATACGAATTAGTTGTGAGCAGTGTGGAGGACTACATTTGACAAAAGATTGTCTCAGTATTGAACAAATAATGGAATAAAGAGAGAATGTTTCATACATGAATCAAAGGCCTGGAAATAATTATCAAAATAATTATCAACTGCCAAGACCAAACTACAATCAGAATTATAACCGAAAGGTTCCATACAACAACCAACAAGGTCCTAGTAATCAACAAGTATCTAACAATACTTACAATCAGCAAAGACCTATTTTCCAAGATAAACCACCACAAACCGATGATAAAAAGCCAAATTTAGAAGATATGATGTCAAAGCTAGTTGAATCTCAAACTTAATTTTTCACATCTCAGAAACAAACCAATGAACAAAATGCTCAAGCATTTAGAAATCAACAAGCTTCTATTCAAAATCTGGAACAAGAAGTGAGCAACCTAGCAAGGTTGATAGGTGAAAGAAAACCAGGGAGTCTACCTAGCGATACAAATGCTAACCCTCGGAATGAAACAGCTAAAGCCATTATCACGAGAAGTGGTATTACACTTAAACCACCTGAAATACCTGTAATTTCTGATGACGCTATTCCTACTATACAGAAACCACAACCAGAACAACAGAAGGAATCAGAACCGGTAGTTGAAAAGGTTAATGAAGATAACACAGTTAAGGCTAAACCTTATGTTAAACCATACCAACCACCACTTCATTACCCAAGTAAAATGAGAAAAGAAAGACTTGCGGCCGAGCAATCCAAATTCTTGGATATGTTTAAACAAATAAATGTCAATCTTCCTTTCATTGATGTGATTTCAGGAATGCCAAGATATGCTAAATTCTTGAAAGATCTAATCACAAATAGAAAGAAAATGGAAGAACTTTTAGTTGTTACTATGAATGCTAATTGCTCTGCAGTACTGTTGAATAAACTACCAGAAAAATTATCAGATCCAGGAAGTTTCACAATTCCATGTTTTCTGGGTAGTCTTAGTTCAATAGAAGCATTGGCAGACTTAGGTGCTAGTATAAATTTAATGCCGTATTCATTATATGCTAAACTAGACCTTAAAGAACTGAAACCAACATGAATAAGCATACAACTATCCGATCGATCAGTAAAATATCCTAGAGGGATAATGGAAAACATGCTAGTTAAAGTTGGTACTTTAGTATTTCCAGTAGATTTTGTTATTCTGGACATGGAAGAAGATTCTCGAGTTCCTCTCATATTAGGAAGACCATTCTTAAACACGGCTAAAGCAATAATAGACGTGTTTGGTAAGAAACTGACCTTAAGTATAGAGGACGAGAGTGTCACCTTTTCTGTTGATAGAGGCATGCAACAACCGCAATCTGCAGATGATACATGTTATTATATTCAAACTATATATTCACAAGCAGAATTGTTAGAAGAATTTCTAGAATTACAAGAAACAGGAGAATGTTCTTTAGGAGAAGGAACTGAACCAATTGATGAAGCTGAAATGTTAGCTGCACTTATGGCTAATGAATACGAACCAACAACAGAAGAACTTCAAATGCTAAAAGAGGAAGACAAATATCGATACAAATAATCGATAGAAGAACCACCGATATTAGAGTTAAAGCCACTTCCAAACCATTTGGAATATGCTTATTTACATGGTGAATCTGAATTACCTGTAATAATATTGTCTTCTCTTACGAAAAATGAAAAATCTCGACTCATTTCTATGCTAAAAGCTCATAAACCAGCTATTGCATGGAAGATTCATGACATTAAAGGTATAAGTCATTCGTATTGCACACATAAAATCCTTATGGAAGAAGGTCATAAAACCTATGTGCAACGCCAACGAAGACTAAATCTTAATATACAAGATGTTGTTAAGAAGGAAATTATTAAACTGCTTGATGCAAGTTTAATTTATCCAATCTCTGATAGTCCATGGGTATGCCCAGTTCAATGCGTACCTAAGAAGGGTGTCATGACTGTCATCACAAATGAAAAAGATGAGCTTATTCCTACTAGGACTGTAACAGGATGGCATGTCTGTATTGATTATAGAAAATTAAATGACGCTACCAGAAAAGATCACTTTTCCTTACCTTTCATTGATCAAATGTTGGAAAGATTAGCCGGGAATAGTTACTATTGTTTTCTTGACGGTTTTTCAGATATTTTCAAATTCCAATAGCACCCGAGGATCAAGAGAAAACCACGTTCACGTGCCCTTATGGTACTTTTGCTTACAAACGCATGCCATTTGGACTTTGCAACGCCCCTGCAACCTTTCAAAGGTGCATGATGGCGATTTTTCACGACATGATAGAAGAATGCATGGAAGTTTTCATGGATGACTTTTCAGTCTTCGGTGATACTTTTGAAACATGTCTAGTTAATCTTGAACGAATGCTTATTAGATGCGAGCAATCAAATCTAGTACTTAATTGGGAGAAATACCATTTCATGGTTAAAGAAGGCATCATTCTTGGTCATAAAATTTCAAAGGAAGGAATTGAAGTGGATATAGCTAAAGTAGATGTAATTGCTAAACTTTCATATCCCACCAATGTTAGAGGAGTTAGGAGTTTTCTAGGGCATGCCGGTTATTACCGACGTTTCATAAAAGACTTTTCTAAAATTGTCACTCCTATGAATAAACTCCTAGAAAAGGATGCTCCATTCATCTTTTCAGATGAATGCATCAAATCTTTTAATATTCTTAAAGAAAAACTCACTAATGCGCCGATCATGATAACTCCAAATTGGAATCTACCATTTGAACTCATGTGCGATGCATGTGATTTTGCAATGGGAGCCGTTTTAGGACAAAGGATTGAAAAATGATTTAAACCTATTTATTACGCTAGTAAGACGTTACAAGGAGCACAAACGAATTACACAACTACTGAAAAAGAACTCCTTGCTATCGTCTTTGCTTTTGATAAATTTCGTTCATATCTCGTTCTAGCAAAAACGGTGGTCTATACCGACCATTCTGCTCTTAGATATCTATTTTCAAAACAAGATGCCAAACCAAGATTAATCTGTTGGATCTTACTCTTATAAGAGTTCGATATTGAGATCCGAGACAAAAAGGGAGCAGAAAATCTCGCCGCTGATCATCTTTCTCGTCTTGAAAATCCCGAATTAGAAGTTCTAAATGAATCGGCTATACAAGACAACTTTCCTGATGAATATCTTTTGAAGATCGATTATAATGAAATTCCATGGTTTGTAGACTATGCAAACTACTTAGTATGTAGATTCCTTGAAAAAGGGTTGTCGTACCAAAAACGAAAGAAATTCTTTAGTGATATAAAACACTATTTTTGAGAAGATCCACATTTGTTTAAAAGTTGTCCCGATGGAATAATACGCCGATGTGTATTCGGAGATGAAGCTAGTCAAATCTTAAACCATTGTCACACAGGACCAACAGGAGGGCATTATGGGCCTCAACTTACAGCAAGGAAAGTCTACGATGCTGGATTCTATTGGCCTACAATTTTCAAACACGCACACCTTCTTTGTAAATCCTGTGATGCTTGTCAAAGGGCCGGAAAAATAAGTCAACGTGATGAAATGCCACAAAATGTCATTCAAGTATGTGAAGTATTTGACGTTTGGGGTATTGACTTTATGGATCCATTTCCAAAATCTCATAATAATCTCTACATTCTCGTTGCCATTGATTATGTATCTAAATGGGCGGAAGCACAAGCTCTCCTAACTAACGATGCACGAGTTGTAGTCAACTTTTTAAAACGTCTTTTTGCTAGGTTCGGAACACCGAAAGCTTTAATAAGTGATCGGGGTACTCATTTCTGTAATAATCAACTTGAGAAAGTTCTCAGAAGATATGGAGTAACTCATAAAATCTCAACCGCTTATCATCCACAAACAAGTGGACAAGTTGAAAATACCAACCAAGCTTTAAAACGTATTCTAGAGAAAACCGTAGCATCAAATCCGAAGGAATGGTCCATGAAATTGGAGGATGCACTCTGGGCTTTTAGAACAGCCTACAAAACTCCAATTGGAACCACAAATTTTAAACTTGTTTACGGAAAAGCATGTCACCTTCCAGTAGAAATTGAGCATAAAGCATTTTGGGCTTTGAAGACATGTAATCTTGATTTGCATGAAGCCAGACGTCTACGGTTAAGTCAACTAAACGAATTAGAAGAATTAAGACATGAAGCATATGAAAATTCGTTAATCTATAAAGAAAAAACGAAGAAATGGCATGATAAAAGAATCAGAAGTTCAAAAGAATTCAAGGAAGGAGACATAGTTCTTCTTTTCAATTCACGATTCAAGCTATTTCCTGGAAAATTGAAATCAAGATGGTCTGGACCATTCATAGTCAAAAGAGTTTTCCCATATGGAACAATAGAGTTGATAAATTCAAATAGGATTAAATTTAAAGTTAATGGTCACAGAGTTAAACATTACATACATGGTCCAATGGAAGTTGACAATGAAGTCAATCATAATTTCACCACCCAAGAAAACCCTCAGAATGAAAACATAAATATGTTATCAACAACATATGAAAAACCAAAATTGGAAGACGGGGAAGCTTCAAATTAGAGTGATGAAGAAGAATTCCTATACAAACCTCCCATTCCAAGAAACGGAGAAAAATGTGAACAAGAAGTTCAAGTAGAAGTGAAAGAACCAAGAAAAGATCACCCGGAAAAGGTTAACAAACCAACTCTACTTACTAAAGTAGGAGACCCAGGTGAATTTATCATTTCTTGCTTGCTTAATGATGGTGCTATGTATAATGGACTCGCAGATTTAGGAGCAAGTGCAAATGTTATGCCTCTTTCCTTATACAAAAGCTTAGGTGTGGGTAAATTAAGACCAACCAGCATAGGTGTTCAATTATTTGACCAAACCATTAAACACCCGGTTAGAATAGCCAATAATTTACTTGTTAAAGTGGAAAGTTTGACCTTTGTTGCAAACTTCATAGTTATTAATATGGAGGAAGACCTTGATATTCCTCTAATTTTAGGTCGCCCATTTTTAGCAACCACCGAAGTATTCATTGATGTAAGAGAATGTAGAATGACACTTAGGGATGGTGACAAATCGGTTACCTTTGTGAACCGAAAGTTTAGATCTCCACCAACCAAAACTGTTGAACCCATAAAAACGCCTGTGTGTGGGGAAGATGAAGAAACACCTAATGATAACCCGATAACAAAGAACCCCGTTATTGATATGAAATTAGATGAACCCGTTTTCAACAGTTCAACGAAGAAACTTTATAAACAGATTCAAGATGCTAGGATTAAGGGGAACTTTAAGTTATGTAACCGATTAGTATCCAATTTGTCGCCTAAAGAAAAGGCAATGTTAATTGAATTTGTGAATGTTACAGAAGAAATCAATCAATGGCTCGAAGCCAAAGTCAGAGATATGCAAGTTGTTGATGATCCAATGGAAGATAACAATGAAGTTAATCACAATTTCAACACCACAGCTAACTAAGTTTGGGGAGAATCAAGTCTTTTTAAGGATAATATATATTTCTGTTAGAGTTAGATTTTCTGTTTTTATGTAGTTCTCGAAAATGGAATCCGAATGGTCTTTCCCTAGCAGACCCTAAAGAACTAGTCTTCTCCCCCCATTCTGAATTTTTATCTTTTTTAGGTTTTACGAGATGAAGAATTCCTTTGATTTGAATCATGGTCTACTACTACACGCTTTGATTACTAAACATAATAATGACACACTTTCGAGTGAAGTGGTATCATTCATAAGAGGAAAAATGGACGAAGTGAGAAAAGAACTCAGGAAAGATCATCATAAGACACATTTTGGTAATGAAAAATCAAAATTCGCAACAAAAAGAAGAGCACGACACCTTGAAAGATGTCATAAATGCGGAAAATGGTCACACGAAGGTAAATGTTCAAACATTCAAACATATTCAAATACCGAATTTGTTACTCTATGCAGAGAAGGACCGTTCATATGTTTAGAAGAAAAGTTATTGAAAAATCGAGGCTACGCCTATGTAGCTATGGAAAACCAAATCACACGACTCTCCTATGAGTCGGCTAAAGCAGGTCTCTGAGAATTCTATCTCACAGGTAGGTATGTACAGTTTTTATTTTTTTTATTTTATTTTATTGTTTTTAACCTTTTGATAATAAACGCTGAATCGTTCGCTATAAAGTATTAAATTGATATTCAATAAAATTAGGTATGCCAAACCGAAATTATTGATATCATACAAAAATTTATTACATCACTGTGAAATTTACCGTTTATTCATAAGGTATAAATATCTTTAATTAAAATATTTTAGAAATTCATCAGGAGTAAAACTAGGTAATATAGCCGAAATTACTTTACCCACAAAGAGGGACGTATGTTTTTGATAATATTTGATTGATTAAAGTGGGATAAAAAAACCAAAAAGATTTTTAATTTTATTTTTACCTTGTTTTTAAATTAATATTAAATTATTATTGTAAATTTTTTAAAACCAATATATTTAAGTTTTTAAATATTTTAAAAATTAATATTTTCAATATAAGTTTGTAAAATTAATGTATAAAAATATTAATGATATTTATATGAATTTTTAATTTTATGCATTTTAAATTTAAGTTTGGTGTGAATTTTAAAACAAAAATTTACTTTATTTCATTAAGTTAAAAAAAATTTGATATTTAAAATTTGTCGTGAGTTGAAAACTAGGTCGTTGAACCGAAATTGCTTTACCCAAGGGCAGGACGAGAAATTTTATTATTATTATTTTTAATCTTATTGATTTAAAGTATGCCAAAAATATTTAAAAAAAAACCCAAAAATCCTTGCTTTTAAAACAATCGCTTTAAAATGACAAATTTTAAAATTTTGTCGAGGGACGGACTAGGTAAAAGTACCGAAACAACCTCAGCCTAAATAAAAAGGAAAACAAAATTTTAAATTTAATTAATTATTTTATTATTAAAGATTTTAAAAAAAAAGAGAGAGAAAATCCGCACTCGCGGAGCTTAGTGGGGTACCACATCTGCACTCGTGAAGTTTAAAAAACCCAGACCAGATTAAAACTGGTCGACAGACCAGTCCCATTCCCATTCTCATTTTTTTTTTTGCGAATAAACCCACGAAAAACACACACAAAATCGCGATTTTTACCCGTTTTTCACAAAATCTTCACTAAAATCACGATGAGGAGATACTTGTCAAGAAGTTTTTCAAGGAAATCGGTAATTTGTACATCCAAACACTCTTTAATTCGGATTTTTAGTGTTCTTGAGCAAAATTATACCTAACTTGATTTTGATGATTTCTAGCTTAATTGTGCTTAAATTGTTTGTATATTATGCTTGTATAACTTAGATTGATGCTATTTAACATGATTAGAAGCCTTAAACTTCAAATTTTAAGTAATCTAGGGTTTGTGTTCTTGAGCAAAATTGTGGCTTTTTGATATAAACGGGTTATGGCCAAATTTTTTTGTTAGTTCATGCTTAATTAAGTAGTGTAACATGTTTAAGTTGCTAATTGATCAAAACTTTGATCCTAAACATGATTTTTGAGTATTAAAGTAGACTTTTTTGAGTCAAAAATGCATGAACTCAATTTAATTGATATGAATGCCATTTGGAACTCGTTTAATTGCTATAATGATTATTTTTGACATGATTTAGAAGATGAATGCTAAGGAACATTGTATACATTTTCATATATGTTTATTTGTAAAAGTGTAGAATTGTTAATATTGTGAAAATACGTATAAAGTTTAATATAGATTAAACATGTCATTATGATTGTTTTGATTTATGATTCTGCTAACACTAATGTATATTTGGATGCACAAAAATTGTGTTTAATGTGTTTTGCAGACTGAAAGGGGTGAATCTTCATCCGCATCCCAGGCTCGCAATGCTCCTCCTAATGCAGACGAACATGATATTAATGACCAATACAGACAAAATATACCTCATCAAGTCATTTCATTTTCAAATATCCATGAGGCAGATTTACACCCAAACTTGAGGTTTGACAGATTTTGGATAGAATATCCAAAATATCAGAGGAACTTACACACCCTTCAGTCTAATGATGTTGAAGTACCCAGGGTAATAGATTGGGAACTGTTAGAAACAGTGGGATTGGCCGATCAAATCAGAGAATTACTTACACAAAGGTATGATAATTCTACTTTTAATGATTGGGAACGTTTGTTCAATATACGTAGGCATGTATATAGAGAATGGTGTGTGGAATTATTATGTAGTGTTGAAATAAATGATCGGGTAGCTACCTTAATCGATCGGAGTTTTATTAGATTTTTATTAGGAGGTGTGATGCGCCATATGTCTCTACTAGATATGGCTCAGGCTTTGTGTATATATACGCCTGAGGAACTAGCATCTACTAATTGTCAAAGGTTGATAGTTAATGGTAGGAGGGTTGATGAAAGTTTTGATATGAATGGAATATGGAGTAGAATGACTAGCCATAACTGATTTCGTGGGGGATATTACTCTTATACTGATATTGATAGAGCTGACTAAGAGTAATCCATAGGTTCTTAGCAAACTCGATTACACAGCGAGGTAGGAACAAAGAGAAGGTAAATGAAAACGATTTTTTATCTCGTGTGTATTCGAGACCCACAGAGCGCTGTCAGTATACCTTATTGTGTGGGTTATTATTTATCGGCTATGGTTAGGGGTATACGGCCTAATAGTATAATAGAAGGTGGTATCTTTGTTACTTTAATTGCTGAGTATCTCGGTGTCGATAGAAGTCAGGGGGATTAATGATTGCAGCACCAGAACCCCGTGATACAATTGGTTTGAAAGTATATCATGGTGTTAAGGTTTTAAAGAAACGACATAACGCTGCAGCACCATATGATGGCAATCATCCACAGGTCGAAAGAGATCAGCAGCAAGGTAATATGGGAGGGGGAATCAGATGACAGAAATGCAAATTTTTATGGCTCAACATGAGTATGAAATGGCTAGACAACGAGCATTTCAAGATTGGCAGTATCATCAAAACCAAATCATAAGTCATTGTGCACACATAAATACAAACTACATTCCTACTCAAATGCCCATATTTCCTCCCTGGACTACACAGACCCGACCACCGTACCCTACATATGACCCAACTCAAGCATTCTACAGCACTTACGGCTATGAATGGAATCCCTATTGGAACCATCCTCATCAACCCTAATTTTCTTTTATGCCTATTTTTATTTATTTTGTAACTTGTAATTTATACTTTTAATACTTCTTTTGATACTATAATAGTTTTTATAATTTTCTAACTTTTATTATTAGATTTTAATAATTTTTGAATGTGGGGTGATATACCCAACTTCAAAAATATGTATATATATATATATATATATATATATATATATATATATATATATATATATATGTATATATATATATAAATATATATATATATATATGTGTGTGTGTGTGTGTGTTTGGAGTTTATCTCATGTACAAAACAGGGTAAAACAGCACACTTTCAAAGACTGGCATTAAGTTCAGCAAAAGCTATTAATTTTGACGACAAAACGAAAAACAAGTGTGATGTAACAACAGACGAAATGAACAAATGAAGTGCATCATTTATCATTCAAAACAAACGCCAATATGTTTGGAAACTTTGGTAAAATTTTAATCATTTTTCTAAGCTAATTACCCTCAATAATTTAAATTATTACTAATTTCTTGCAAGTGAGGGCATTGCAAGATCTTAAGTGTGGGAAGGGATTAAATTCTTTCGGGTTTTTAAAAATTTTAATTTAAACACTTGGTTACTATTAAAAATACTAGTAACGCAGTAGTTGTATTAGAATCTAGTGCTCTCTGATAATAAAGAACAGTCCTAGTCTTATATACTACTACACACTTCTAGTAAAAAATTTAAAAAAAATTCAAATAAATGAATTCAAAATCATGTTTATACATATTTATAAACGATAAAACTAGGTGTTAATACCGAAATTTTCGTTACCTCGTAAAGGACATAAATTGAGCAACAACCCAAAATGTTAGAATTCATTTAAAATGGAATATAGGAGAATAAAAAGGCAAAGAAAGGAAAATAAAAGCCAAGTGTGGGAAATTTTTACCAAGTTATTTAAATCACATATCACATATCTTTGTACAAATAATTAAAGATACTTTTGTTTTGAAAGATTTTATCAGTTTTACCCGATTTCTTATAATATATTTGAAAGAAATGTGTCACTTGATTTAAACGGAAGTAAAGTCTTCCGAGAAAAAGACACGTGCTTCTTGATTTAGGTCAGGAAGTTGTCATCCAGACCAGTTGTAGAGTTTACGAAAAACCTTGAAAAGTTTTCTCGAAAATCAGCTGGAAATCCACGGACCTCAGCATCAAACAGGGTCGCCAATTAGTCAGACTTATCCTAACCATGAGAGGATATGTCTCGTACAATGGGGGGCACCGTGCAAATTAGCTTATAAGACTAATGAATCAGATCCCCATAAAGGATAATCTCCTTAAAATATCAAAAATCAGCTTTTAAGCCTGATATTACTCAATCCTTGAGATTGACCTTAAAGATTGAGAATTACAAACTCATGGAATTCGATGATATCTAAACTCGAGCTTGAACGAGAAAATATTTTGATCAAATTACAAACCGATTTGTTTTCTGAAAACCCATTTTTAATGCGTTCATTACCATTGAACATAAAATCCTAAGAATTCACCGGAATTCATTAGGTCACCTGAACCAAATCGAGTGTCAACCGTAAGAACGGTGGTTGCATAGCATGGTCGAAGACAGGACCTTGTGCCAGACCGAAAAATATTATAGGGTGATCTTTACTATTGCTCCTACAAAGGATAGTAATTGCATCCGACACGATATAGACCATAATCAAAAGCATGTCACGGGACATTGCCTTAACAGGTGCTTGTTCAACGCTTTTCGTTACAACCGGATGGTAGTTTACCGAAAGGTAATATACGGAGCAAGTATACTGGACGTGTTGCTTTCCTAATACAAGGTTAGCAAGTGGGTGACACAAAACCGTAAGTTTTGAGCTAAAATTTTAAAAAATCTGAAACCCACAAAACCCACAAAAATATTTTGCAAACACCGGTGAAGGTTTATTCCGGAAAACTTATCTAAGGTAAAAACTAGATTGAATTTTCAAAAGATCAAATGTTTTCATAAAGATCCAATTTCCTAACGGATCTAAATTTTTATAGTCATGTGGGACTGTAAACCACATAGTTACCATCATTGTTCATACCGCCTTATTGAAATCACTAATGAACAAAGTGTGAAGAATAAAGAAGTGATTCTAGTAAAGTTATATTCAAGTTCTATATTGCTTGAGGACAAGCAACGCTCAAGTGTGGGAATATTTGATAATGCTAAAAACAAACATATATTTCATAGCATTATCCTTCAAGAAAGACTTGCTTTTAGTTGCAGTTGTTCTATTTACGAGTGATATTCGTTTAAATAATAAAAGGTGAAGACAAAAGACAGATTCGAAGATTTGAAGACGCAAACGACCAAAAAGCTAAAAAGTACAAAGTACAATCTAAGTGGTTCAAATTATTGATGAGAAACGTCTAAAAATTACAAGAGTACAAGCCGCAAAAAGCAAAGTACAAGATATTAAATTATACGAAAAGGCGTTCGAAAATCCGGAACCGAGACATGAACCAACTATCAGCACGCGACGCAACGGACCAAAAATTACAAATCAACTATGCACAAGAATATAATATAATATATAATTAATTATATATATTATTATATATTATATTTTTAAGCAGCCCAGGTTTAATTCACTATGGTGAGCAGGATTCCAAATCTCCACACTCACGGAGCTGTGAAGCACAAAACCTCCGCACTCGCGGAGCACAACAGTTCAAAGTGGGCCTATAAAAGGCCGCACATTCTGATCGATTTCATTACACCTTTTTCTTTTCCTTTCTCATATCATATACGATATATTTATATTTATATTTTATAATTATAATTTTAATTTAAGCTTAATAATAATAAGGTTATATTGGTGAATGTATTAAGTTTGTAAGTCGAATTTCTGTCTGTGTAACACTACGCGATTAATACTCATTGTAAGTTATGTTCAACCTTTTTAAATTAATATCTCGTAGCTAAGTTATTATTATGCTTATTTAAATCGAAGTAATCGTGATGTTGGGCTAAATATTAAAGATGGGGTTTGTGACGATCGCTCCAAATCCATATGAACAAACACGTCATTCGTCGATTTCATTGCGAGGTATTTGACCTCTATATGATACGTTTTGTAAATATTGCATTCTTTTGAAAAGGCACACCATAAATGAATATTTAAATCAAAGGTTTTTGACATCTGATGATTTCTACATATAGACAATCACCGTAATATAATAGTTTACAATAATACTTCCGTTGACAATGCAGTCAAAATAAGGTGGATGGTGATGATTTGTGAATGCAACGCTTTCTCGAATATGTTATGTAAGACTCCATGCACATAGCTTGTCTAACATATAAGCAAATAGCGGAAGACTTCTAGGAACCTGAGAATAAACATGCTAACAAGTGTCAACACAAAGGTTGGTGAGTTCATAGTTTTAGTGTTTCGCATAATCTGCATATAAAGGTGGACCACAAGATTTTAGTTGTTTCATCCAGAAACGTTTATCAAATTATTCTACAAGATTGAGCACCCTGGTAACTAAGCTTTAACGTCTATATAATAAGTACCCCTATTTTAACATACATGCAACCAACATGTACAATACACGCAATCCAACGTATATTAACTCAAATAGCATACGTCTGTTTTATAGTTCAGGCTAGGGTTTCTATACCTGGAACAGAAGGGGATGTCAAGCCCTATGGATCCATATACCTCTATTCGCGCCCATCGGTTCTTATAACCGACAGTTACTAGTTACCAAAGCTAAGGGATTTTTGGTTCAATACTCAGTGTAGAATTTAGTATGTACTTGTGTCCATTGCGTTTAAAATAAAGTGCATGTATTCTCAGCCCAAAAAGGAAATGAGTAAAAGGGATCATATGAAACTCACCTTAGTAGCACATAAAGTTGTTCATCGTAATGTGACCGAAACTCGGAATATCAAATAATCGTAGATCTCAACCTAGAGAACATATGTTGGTCAATAAATGTCTATTAAGCTAGGTCAGGTCATAGTGTATCACAATCCTAATGCTCGAGATCAATATATAAAAGTTATCCAAAGTTGTTTCAAAAAGTCAATTTTGACAATAGTTCAACAAAACGAGACGTGCCATATATAAGGATTCATTTACTCGGCTGGTAATATTCAAAAATCCAAATTATCAATCTTACATACAAGTTGTTTAAATATTATTTGCAGATTCAAACGCAAATCCAATTAACGTCAATCATAATTCAGTTGACCATATCTTTTAATTCATTCATCGAAATTACGCGATTTCTAAATGAAAAGTTATTGATTTTTCTCCAGCTTTCCAAAAACATGCATATCATATACCTTTTATCAGTAACATATGCATTTAATTCGTGATTTATCATAAATTGTTTAACGACGAAATTTAGCATACAAGCATACATAAATATATATACTCGAGCACTAGACATGGATACACAATTAATATATAAAAGATAAGATATGAATGCTCACGTATCAATATTATGATTCAATATTGCAAGAAAGTACGTAGAATCAACAGAGATGATAAACACTAGGTTTGACCTTTGACTCATGGTCATAACCTCCAAGTAATACCCATAACCTTAGCTCTGCCCCGCTCGTAAAACCCGTTTTTAAATTACTCGAACATCACTCCGTCGTAGTATTTTATGTATAATACTAATAATAATACTTATAACCATAAGATTAATAATAATATTAATCTTAATAATAATAATAATAATAATAATAATAATAATAATAATAATAATAATAATAATAATAATAATAATAATAATAATAATAATAATAATAATAATAATAATAATAATAATATAAATATATATATATATATGGAGAGCAGAGAGATAGATTGATGAAATATATAATGAATTCGATCACCAGGCTTCGCGTTTTATAATACTTGACATGTTCCAGCCCACCATGCGATCGCATGGTTTTTGGGCATCAAGGCCATGCGATCGCATGGCCCTCTGATCCAGCTCACTTTTGTTTAACGTTTTACTTGTCGACATAATTTTATATAATATATATAATATATTTAATTTATATAATTAATTATATATTATATTAAATTTACATGCATAGTTGACTTGAAATTTTTGTTCCGATAAGTCGTACATCATCACTCGACTTATGTCCCGGTTCCGGTTTTTCGAACGTCCTTTCGTACGCTGAGAAAACTTGTACATTACATTTCGTGACTCGTACCTTTGTCAAATTATAGACTTAAATTATCCATAAACTATACCACTCAAAATATAACTTATACATTTGAGTGTTTTTGTCATTTACTTATATAAATCAACTTCTCGTTATCTATCAAAGTATATTTAATAATATTGTTTTAAATCAAAATGTTTAATTCTTAACTTCTCAAACATATCTAAATATCAATCGAATTAATAAACAAGTGTTGCTATTATTTTCTTAAATAATTGAAATCATATATATATATATATATATATATATATACATATATATATATATATATATATATATATATATATATATATTCCATATTCATAAACACGTTTTAAATATACGTCGCAAGTTATTCATACAATTAATATTCCAACTTATCATATATATATTCAAATAGATATTTAAAACAAAAACATATTAACAATCAATTGAATATTATGCTGTTTAGTTCTCCAATAACTTTTATCTAACCTTCGTCATCTAACACTTTACCATTTATTCCAAATACGGTTAAAATGAATGATTTCTCAAATCAGTGTGGACCTCACAACAGAGACCCGTAACAATATCATAATCATTAAGAGGCCTGATAAATATCTTTTAATTCAATCGTTTGGCATTATCTTTTAACTCCGTAGTTAAATATATCAACTAGATATTCAAACCAATAAGTTTAATGCACGGTATCATATACTTAATACTTTGTTAACGTTTTCAAGTTATAATATACACCTATCTGTTTACACATAATTGTTCGCGAATCATTGAGAACAACCAAAAGTAATTGATTATACGAATACAGTTCAAAGTTTTCAAGATTTCAACATTACAGACTTTGCTTATTGTGTCAGAAACGTTAAAGATTAAGTTTAAATTTGGTCAGAAATTTTCGGATCATCACAGTACCTACCCGTTAAAGAAATTTCGTCCCGAAATTTGAGTGAGGTCGTCATGGCTAACAATAAAAATGTTTTCATGACGTACATGAGTTGATAAATAGAGTTTTATTACCGTTAAATAATATGGATAAAACAATCCAATTACTCGAAGCGTATGAGATAAGTTATCGTAAAAGAGTGAAATGAGGAAATAGAGATTCGTTTTAACTCTTGATATAGTAACGATTGATTTCCGAAATTTAAGGAATAGAAAATCTTCATAATTTAAATAAGATTTGATTCTTCGGAATTTAAGGAAATTAAGATTTCCTTTGATTAAATGCGTAATCTGCCTCGATTGCTATGTCTGATATTTTGCTATAAATTGACCTCTTCCGTTTCATTTATTTCCACCACTCCTATAATCTTCTTCCTTATTTCATACTTACAAAAGATTTGTGAAAATGCTTCATCCAGTTCTGATTCTTGATATTTTCTAGGCTATCGTATCATTCATTCTTCTTTTTCATCTGCCACCAGAGGAGGTTATTTTCTTCTACTATTACCTTGGGGTTATAGTATTTTTCATTCTCCCGTGTCTTTATATTGCTATACGCATTGATATACACGGTTTGTAATTTCGGGGTTGTTTTCGGGCTTTATATCTTCCATTATATTTCGAAGCTTCATGTTTCGTTTTCTCTTCCCGACTTTAAGTCAAGCGAATAATGGTCCAGAATTCGTAGGTATGGAGTTTTCGAATGATCATAATATATAAAGCAGAGAGGAAAGGTAATAGCATGATTTGATTTGTCAAATTACCAGAATATCTGGAAAAGACCGAATCATCAAGAAAAATATTTTCTTGATATGTTTAGAGGTTAAATAGAATGAAAGAGCTATGTAACATGGTTCATGATGAGGGTGTGATCTGTGAACCTTTATCACATTCCATTAGAAACTCAGCATGACTTACTGTAATATAATCACGTTGATCAAGTGTCATTATATTATACTAACTCATGCTTCAATTCCCAACATTACTTCAAAAACATCCATTTTTCGAAATTTTCAGAATTTAGAAACTAAAATAGTTTCTTTTATGATGTAACATAGATAACGCGAAGAGGTTAATAATTTCGGATAATAATTGTTATGAAGATATCTTCAGAAATATCGAAGATATTTATAATGAAAGATATGATAATATCTTAGAATTTCTAATATCGAAGGATGATGAAGAAGAAAGGTTTAGAGTCAGGAGCAAGGTATTCGTTAATGACTTCAGCAAATACTGAATCATTTGGATTCTTTGAAGGCAGGTTTAGTCTTTGTGATTTATCCACAGCCTCCTTCATGATTTGCTCAATCCGTTTTTCAGTACCAAACTTTCTCTTTTTCTGTGCTTTTCCAACACACTACTCTTTATCATCAAACTTTCGACTGTCAAAGTCGTTTACAGTTTTTGCTGCTTCATCAGCATTTTTCCAAAGTTCAGAGAACTAGTTTCACAGTTTAGGGTGTTTTTCAGAAAATTCACATTCGGAGTAAGCAAGTCTAAGAGATGGACATTATGTGTATATATATAACTGTTGACGTAGAATTGCTGCGAAATTTGAAATACTGATTGCTAATTCCCGGTAGTTGGTATGGCAATTATTGTTACAAGATGTGGATGAGTACATGATAGGGTTTCAATGAGTATAAGGATTTTTCGGAAGGTCAAGGATCAATGAAGTTATTGGTAAATTTTCTACTAATGTGGTGGAACATAAAAGGTTCCCCGGTAACAAGAACGTATATGTCAAGGTTATAATAAGGCTAATCTGAAAAGTCGAAGTTGACTGGTTGTAAGTGTGGTAAAACTGGATACTTTGAAAAGAGATTGCAAGATTATTTTCGGTAATAACAATGCTAAAGGATCTTGCACAGTTTTTAAGTCAAAGCATAGCTTTGAAAGATGTAGAGATCTAAGAATGATGTCATCGGTTCAGAGTTATGACTTGGATTCTGATCCGTCAGAATATGTAATTGAATTTGCATGAAATGATTGTGTATCACTGTGAAGATAGTGAGTATAGTTAATAATTTTTGTATCAAAGTTGAAGAATGTACAGTGTAACATATTAATTGTGAATTATATATTTCTCTGGTATTACCTACCCGTTAAAGATTTCACAAGTAATATTTTGTACAAAATAATTTTCATTACAGTCTTTATGAAAATATATTTATGTATATTTTCTTCAGATGTAATACAGATTTAATGAGTTAATATCATATTAAGCTCCTTTGATTTTTGGCTTGAATTAGAAATGAATAATCTCTAAAACATTAGAGATTACATAATCTTCGCGGAGTATTTAACTAATGAAATCAATACTTCATTATTTATTCTTATTGATATTCCTTGGTGAAGGGTGTGGTGCTCGTGGAAAATTTGTGTGAACCTTACAAGGCACGGATGATGTTTTCTGGAAAGCTTTGAGTACATCAAAAATGAAAATGTAAAATCAATTATGTAATTGAATAATACACTTGGTTTATTATGAAATGAAATTCATTGAGTTGAAACATATATTGTAGTTAATGATGGTTAAGTCATTAACGAAGGATGTACATCATAGCATATTAGTAATATGAATTAATCGAGTAGTATTTACCCTTTTTCAATTCATACATAATAGCTTAGTACGAAAAGATTTATGATGGTTTTAAAATTTATAAATTCTTTAGATGAATTGAGTTATTACTTCATAACTCATTGATACAATATACTCGTTGTTGACTCGTAATGATGTCCACGGTGCTTTCTTGAACTGGCGGAGCTTATGATGTAGTAGATGCTGCTGGTGCTGACGGTGCTGTTGATGTTATGATATAACAAGTCTAGCTTGTAATTCATACACCATTCCGATCAGGGTTTCTACTCTATCTAATTTATGGTTAAGGCTAGAATAGATAATCTCTAAACTTTAGAAATTACATAATCGCCGTAGAATGTTTCTCCGATGAAGTTATGAATCCATACTTCATCGTTTGTTGCTGTTGGTACTCCTTGGTATCTATGGTGCGTATGATGTTGATATCCGAGGTATAGATTGTGATGTTGAGGCGTGTGATGGGAATGTTGTTGGTGGTGGTGGTAATGGTACTGTTGGTGTTGTTGTCGGTGGTACTGTTACTGCTGATGCTGGTGGTGCCTGTGATGCCTGCAAGTTACGCATCATGTTCTCCAAAGTCACTACTCGAGCGCAAAACTCGTTGACTTCTTCTACTACCCCCGGATGATTGGCGGTTCGGACAAGTGGATGAATAAGATTTAGAATATTGGATATTATGTAGTCGTTGCGAGCTATTCTGGAAATGAGGGTGTAAATGGTGTTTTGGACTAGTTCACCGGTGAGTGCTTCAGGTTCTTCGCCAAGAGGTGAATGTGGTGGATGGAAGGGATCGCCTTCTTCTTATCTCCAATGATTAACTAGGCTACGAACCCATCCCCAATTCATCCAGAATAGATGATGGCTAATTGGTTGATCCATTCCGATTACGGTGCTTTCGGAGCTCGAGTGGAAATCCATATCGGAATAGCTGTCTGAATCTAAGGAATTTGAACTAGATACAGGATCCATTTGGTGTAATCAAGAAAAAGATTTTTGGAATGAAATAGATTATAGGACTAATTTAGTATTCCTCAATACATAGTTTACATATGTATTTATAATACCAGAATCCCATAAGTTACGGAGGATTTTACGGAATATGTCAGGCAAAGTTTACTGTAATAGATATGCCAAGATATGAGTTTTGTCTATACACTATCTATGTAATTAATGCAATAAGCCGCGTTCAGACTTAAGATGATAGACATGTAATTTCTGACAAGAAATGATAAGCAAAACTTTTGACATGCAGACACAGTCGAAGTCCAGACTTACTAATGCATCCTAACAACTATCAGTTAGACACACTCATGCAAGACCTGGTTCACTAGGACCAACGCTCTGATACTAACTGTGACGATCGCTCCAAATCTATATGAACGAACACGTCATTCGTCGATTTCATTGCGAGGTATTTGACCTCTATATGATACGTTTTGTAAACATTGCATTCTTTTGAAAAGGCACACCATAAATGAATATTTAAATCAAAGGTTTTTAACATATGATGATTTCTACATATAGACAATCACCGTAATATAATAGTTTACAATAATACTTCCGTTGACAATGCAGTCAAAATAAGGTAGATGGTGATGATTTGTGAATGCAACGCTTTCTCGAATATGTCATGTAAGACTCCATGCACATAGCTTGTCTAACATATAAGCAAACAGTGGAAGACTTCTAGGAACTTGAGAATAAACATGCTAACAAGTGTCAACACAAAGGTTGGTTAGTTCATAGTTTTAGTGTTTCGCATAATCTGTATATAAAGGTGAACCACAAGATTTCAGTTGTTTCATCCAGAAACATTTATCAAATTATTCTACAAGATTGAGCACCCTGGTAACTAAGCTTTAACGTCTATATAATAAGTACCCCTATTTTAACATACATGCAACTAACATGTACAATACACGCAATCCAATGTATATTAACTCAAATAGCATACGTCTGTTTTATAGTTCAGGCTAGGGTTTCTATTCCTGGAACAGACGGGGATGTCAAGCCCTATAGATCCATATACCTCTATTCGCGCCCATCGGTTCTTATAACCGACAGTTACTAGTTACCAAAGCTAAGGGATTTTCGGTTCAATACTCAGTGTAGAATTTAGTATGTACTTGTGTCCATTGCATTTAAAATAAAGTGCATGTATTCTCAGCCCAAAAAGGAAATGAGTAAAAGGGATCATATGAAACTCACCTTAGTAGCACATAAAGTAGTTCATCGTAATGTGACCGAAACTCGGAATATCAAATAATCGTAGATCTCAACCTAGAGAACATATGTTGGTCAATAAATGTCTATCAAGCTAGGTCAGGTTATAGTGTATCACAATCCTAATGCTCGAGATCAATAGACAAAAGTTATCCAAAGTCGTTTCAAAAAGTCAATTTTGACAATAGTTCAACAAAACGAGACGTGCCATATATAAGGATTCATTTACTCGGCTGGTAATATTCAAAAATCCAATTTATCAATCTTACATACAATTTATTTAAATATTATTTGCAGATTCAAACGCAATTCCAATTAACGTCAATCATAATTCAGTTGACCATATCTTTTAATTCGTTCGTCGAAATTACGCGATTTCTAAATGAAAAGTTATTGATTTTTCGCCAGCTTTCCAAAACCATGCATATCATATACCTTTTATCAGTAATATATGTATTTAATTCGTGATTCATCATAAACTGTTTAACAATGAAATTTAGCATACAAGCATACATAAATATATATACTAGAGCACTAGACATGGATACACAATTAATATATAAAAGATAAGATATGAATGCTCATGTATCAATATTGTGATTCAATATTGCAGAAAAGTACGTAGACGCAACAGAGATGATAAACACTAGGTTTGACTTTTGACTCATGGTCATAACCTCCAAGTAATACCCATAACCTTAGCTCTGCCCCGCTCGTAAAACCCGTTTTTAAATTACTCGAACATCACTCCGTCGTAGTATTTTATGTATAATACTAATAATAATACTCATAACCATAAGATTAATAATAATATTAATCTTAATAATAATAATAATAATAATCATAATCATAATAATAATAATAATAATAATAATAATAATAATAATAATAATAATAATAATAATAATATAAATATATATATGGAGAGCAGAGAGATAGATTGATGAAATATATAATGAATTCGATCACCAGGCTTCGCGTTTTATAGTACTTGACATGTTCCAGCCCACCATGCGATCGCATGGTTTTTGGGCATCAAGGCCATGCGATCGCATGGCCCTCTGATCCAGCTCACATTTGTTTAACGTTTTGCTTGTCGACATAATTTTATATAATATATATAATATATTTAATTTATATAATTAATTATATATTATATTAAATTTACATGCATAGTTGACTTGAAATTTTTGTTCCGATAAGTCGTACGTCATCTCTCGACTTATGTCCCGGTTCTGATTTTTCGAACGTCCTTTCGTACGCTGATAAAACTTGTACATTACATTTCTTGACTCGTACCTTTGTCAAATTATAGACTTAAATTATCCATAAACTATACCACTCAAAATATAACTTATACATTTGAGTGTTTTGGTCATTTACTTATATAAATCAACTTCTCGTTATCTATCAAAATATATTTAATAATATTGTTTTAAATCAAAACGTTTAATTCTTAACTTCTTAAACATATCTAAATATCAATCGAATTAATAAACAAGTGTTGCTATCATTTTCTAAAATAATTGAAATCATATATATATATATATATATATATATATATATATATATATATATATATATATATATATATATATATATATATATATATATATATATATATATATATATTCCATATTCATAAACGCGTTTTAAATATACGTCGTAAGTTATTCATACAATTAATATTCCAACTTATCATATATATTCAAATAGATATTTAAACCAAAAACATATTAACAATCAATTGAATATTATACTGTTTAGTTCTCCAATAAATTTTATCTAACCTTCGTCATCTAACACTTTACCATTTATTCCGAATACCGTTAAAAGGAATGATTTCTCAAATCAGTGTGGACCTCACAACAGAGACCTGTAACAATATCATAATCATTAAGAGGCCTGATAAATATCATTTCATTCAATCGTTTGGCATTATCTTTTAACTTCGTAGTTAAATATATCAACTAGATATTCAAACCAATAAGTTTAATGCACGGTATCATATACTTAATACTTTGTTAACGTTTTCAAGTTATAATATACACCTATCTATTTACACATAATTGTTCGCGAATCATTGAGAACAACCAAAAGTAATTGATTATATGAACACAGTTCAAAGTTTTCGAGATTTCAACATTACAGACTTTGCTTATTGTGTCGAAAAGTTAAAGATTAAGTTTAAATTTGGTCAGAAATTTCCAGGTCATCACAGAGTTATTGGGCTTTGTACCATAATTGGGGTTTGGACAAAAGATGGACACTTGTGGAAATTAGACTATGGGCTATTAATGGGCTTTATATTAACTAAACGATACCTCGTTAATTTAATATAAAGGTTACAATTTTACGTATCTATATATAACCATATAACCACATACGCTTAATCGGGTACGGTGGGCGGGATATTTATAAATACGAATTATTGTTCATTTGACCGGACACGGGGATGGATTAATAGTCACTGACCTCATTAAAATAGGGGTGGATTACATTCAAGGGTAATTGGTGTAATTGTTAACAAAGTATTAAAACCTTGGATTACACGCAGTCAATAACCTGGTGTATTCATTAAACAAAGTATTAAGACCTTGTTACAGTTCGAATCCCCAATTAGTTGGAATATTTGACTTCGGGTATAAGATTGATTTGACGAAGACTCTCGCACTTTATAATTATGACTGATGGACTATTATGGACAAAACCAGATGGACATATCGAATAATCCAGGACAAAGGACAATTAACCCATGGTAATAAATTAAAATCAACACGTCAAACATCATGATTACGGAAGTTTAAATAAGCATAATTCATTTATTTCATATTTCATCGTACTTTTATTTATCGTCATTTTATTTATCGTACTTTAAATTATTACACTTTTATTTATCGCACTTTTATTTATCGTCATTTACTTTACGCTTTTAATTAAGTCATTTGTATATTTAATATTTTACATTAGGTTTTAATTGCGGCTTAAGACATAAAATCGACAAACCGGTCATTAAACGGTAAAACCCCCTTTTATAATAATAATAATATTACTTATATATATATATTGATACAAATATAGTTTAAAATAAATATAGCGTTAAACTCAGCTAGCTCCCTGCGGAACGAACCGGACTTACTAAAAACTACACTACTTTACGATTAGGTACACTGCCTATAGTCTTGTAGCAAGGTTTAGGTATATCCACTCTATAAATAAATAAATAACTTGTGTAAAATTGTATCGTATTTAATAGTATTTCGCAATAAAAATATAACTATTTCGTATACACCTCGCAAAACATCAGTTGTAGATGAGTATATGATAGGGTTTTAATGAACAATTATAATGGTTCTCTGGAGATACTTAAGCCAATGAGTAATGAAGTTGCTGATAAGTTTTCTGCTAATGTAGCGAGATATAAAAAGGTTCCCCGATAACAATGACGAAGGACAAACTTATATATCAAGGTTATAATAAGACTAATCCGAATGAAAGTCGAAGTTGATTTGTTAGAGCAGTGACAAAATTGGCTAATTTGAAAAAAAAATTGCAATGTTATTTTCGATAATAACAATGCCAAAGGGGCTAGCACAGATACGTGTGAAACGTTTACTCAGGTTTCGAGTGTTTTCAGGTGTATGACTATATGTATAAATCTTTTCTTCCGTAGATGAAGTGCGGTTGGTTCATCCTCTCGATTGAGGTGTTTTCAAGAATCATGAAAGGTTTGAACGCATATTGTAATCAACAAGATACAAATGAGGTTTAAGATGAAATCAAGTGGCAAACTTGAAGAAATGTTTAGTTTCATATGTTATAATCAATATTTTAATTCATTTTTATTGTCCAATGTTGGTAGTCCACAGTTATTAGTCCACAGTTAGTAATTCAATAATTCATATATAGTTTAATATATAATATTCGAATTAATTAATACGTATCATGACCCATTGTATACATTGAAATGTCCCGTTCTTATTGATTAAAAACGTTCCATATTAATTGATTTCGTTGCGAGGTTTTGACCTCTATATGAGACGTTTTTCAAAGACTACATTCATTTTAAAACAAACCATAACCTTTATTTCATCAATAAAGGTTTAAAAAGCTTTTCGTAGATTATCAAATAATGATAATCTAAAATATCCTGTTTACACACGACCATTACATAATGGTTTTCAATACAAATATGTTACAACAAAATAAGTTTCTTGAATGCAGTTTTTACACAATATCATACAAGCATGGACTCCAAATCTCGTCCTTATTTAAGTATGCGACAGCGGAAGCTCTTAATAATCACCTGAGAATAAACATGCTTAAAACGTCAACAAAAATGTTGGTGAGTTATAGGTTTAACCTATATATATCAAATCATAATAATAGACCACAAGATTTCATATTTCAATACACATCCCATACATAGAGATAAAAATCATTCATATGGTGAACACCTGGTAACTGACATTAACAAGATGCATATATAAGAATATCCCCATCATTCCGGGACACCCTTCGGATATGATATAAATTTCGAAGTACTAAAGCATCCGGTACTTTGGATGGGGTTTGTTAGGCCCAATAGATCTATCTTTAGGATTCGCGTCAATTAGGGTGTCTGTTCCCTAATTCTTAGATTACCAGACTTAATAAAAAGGGGCATATTCGATTTCGATAATTCAACCATAGAATGTAGTTTCACGTACTTGTGTCTATTTTGTAAATCATTTATAAAACCTGCATGTATTCTCATCCCAAAAATATTAGATTTTAAAAGTGGGACTATAACTCACTTTCACAGATTTTACTTCGTCGAGAAGTAAGACTTGGCCACTGGTTGATTCACGAACCTATAACAATATATACATATATATCAAAGTATGTTCAAAATATATTTACTACACTTTTAATATATTTTGATGTTTTAAGTTTATTAAGTCAGCTGTCCTCGTTAGTAACCTACAACTAGTTGTCCACAGTTAGATGTATAGAAATAAATCGATAAATATTATCTTTAATCAATCCACGACCCAGTGTATACGTATCTCAGTATTGATCACAACTCAAACTATATATATTTTGGAATCAACCTCAACCCTGTATAGCTAACTCCAACATTCACATATAGAGTGTCTATGGTTGTTCCAAAATATATATAGATGTGTCGACATGATAGGTCGAAACATTGTATACGTGTCTATGGTATCTCAAGATTACATAATATACAATACAAGTTGATTAAGTTATGGTTGGAATAGATTTGTTACCAATTTTCACGTAGCTAAAATGAGAAAAATTATCCAATCTTGTTTTACCCATAACTTCTTCATTTTAAATCCGTTTTGAGTGAATCAAATTGCTATGGTTTCATATTGAACTCTATTTTATGAATCTAAACAGAAAAAGTATAGGTTTATAGTCGGAAAAATAAGTTATAAGTCGTTTTTGTAAAGGTAGTCATTTCAGTCGAAAGAACGACGTCTAGATGACCATTTTAGAAAACATACTTCCACTTTGAGTTTAACCATAATTTTTGGATATAGTTTCATGTTCATAATAAAAATCATTTTCTCAGAATAACAACTTTTAAATCAAAGTTTATCATAGTTTTTAATTAACTAACCCAAAACAGCCCGCGGTGTTACTACGACGGCGTAAATCCGGTTTTACGGTGTTTTTCGTGTTTCCAGGTTTTAAATCATTAAGTTAGCATATCATATAGATATAGAACATTTGTTTATTTGATTTTAAAAGTCAAGTTAGAAGGATTAACTTTTGTTTGCGAACAAGTTTAGAATTAACTAAACTATGTTCTAGTGATTACAAGTTTAAACCTTCGAATAAGATAGCTTTATATATATGAATCGAATGATGTTATGAACATCATTACTACCTTAAGTTCCTTGAATAAACCTACTGGAAAAGAGAAAAATGGATCTAGCTTCAACGGATCCTTGGATGGCTCGAAGTTCTTGAAGCAGAATCATGACACGAAAACAAGTTCAAGTAAGATCATCACTTAAAATAAGATTGTTATAGTTATAGAAATTGAACCAAAGTTTGAATATGATTATTACCTTGTATTAGAATGATAACCTACTGTAAGAAACAAAGATTTCTTGAGGTTGGATGATCACCTTACAAGATTGGAAGTGAGCTAGCAAACTTGAAAGTATTCTTGATTTTATGTAACTAGAACTTGTAGAATATATGAAGAACACTTAGAACTTGAAGATAGAACTTGAGAGAGATCAATTAGATGAAGAAAATTGAAGAATGAAAGTGTTTGTAGGTGTTTTTGGTCGTTGGTGTATGGATTAGATATAAAGGATATGTAATTTTGTTTTCATGTAAATAAGTCATGAATGATTACTCATATTTTTGTAATATTATGAGATATTTCATGCTAGTTACCAAATGATGGTTCCCACATGTGTTAGGTGACTCACATGGGCTGCTAAGAGCTGATCATTGGTGTGTATATACCAATAGTACATACATCTAAAAGCTGTGTATTGTACGAGTACGAATACGGGTGCATACGAGTAGAATTGTTGATGAAACTGAACGAGGATGTAATTGTAAGCATTTTTGTTAAGTAGAAGTATTTTGATAAGTGTATTGAAGTCTTTCAAAAGTGTATAAATACATATTAAAACACTACATGTATATACATTTTAACTGAGTCGTTAAGTCATCGTTAGTCGTTACATGTAAGTGTTGTTTTGAAACCTTTAGGTTAACGATCTTGTTAAATGTTGTTAACCCAATGTTTATAATATCAAATGAGATTTTAAATTATTATATTATCATGATATTATCATGTATGAATATCTCTTAATATGATATATATACATTAAATGTCTTTACAACGATAATCGTTACATATATGTCTCGTTTAAAAATCATTAAGTTAGTAGTCTTGTTTTTACATATGTAGTTCACTGTTAATATACTTAATGATATGTTTATTTATCATAGTATCATGTTAACTATATATATATCCATATATATGTCATCATATAGTTTTTACAAGTTTTAACGTTCGTGAATCACCGGTCAACTTGGGTGGTCAATTGTCAATATGAAACATATTTCAATTAATCAAGTTTTAACAAGTTTGATTGCTTAACATGTTGGAAACATTTAATCATGTAAATATCAATCTCAATTAATATATATAAACATGGAAAAGTTCGGGTCACTACAGTACCTACCCGTTAAATAAATTTCGTCCCGAAATTTTAAGCTGTTGAAGGTGTTGACGAATCTTCTGGAAATAGATGCGGGTATTTCTTCTTCATCTGATCTTCACGCTCCCAGGTGAACTCGGGTCCTCTACGAGCATTCCATCGAACCTTAACAATTGGTATCTTGTTTTGCTTAAGTCTTTTAACCTCACGATCCATTATTTCGACGGGTTCTTCGATGAATTGGAGTTTTTCGTTGATTTGGATTTCATCTAACGGAATAGTGAGATCTTCTTTAGCAAAACATTTCTTCAAATTCGAGACGTGGAAAGTGTTATGTACAGCCGCGAGTTGTTGAGGTAACTCAAGTCGGTAAGCTACTGGTCCGACACGATCAATAATCTTGAATGGTCCAATATACCTTGGATTTAATTTCCCTCGTTTACCAAATCGAACAACGCCTTTCCAAGGTGCAACTTTAAGCATGACCATCTCTCCAATTTCAAATTCTATACATTTTCTTTTAATGTCAGCGTAGCTCTTTTGTCGACTTTGGGCGGTTTTCAACCGTTGTTGAATTTGGATGATCTTCTCGGTAGTTTCTTGTATAATCTCCGGACCCGTAATCTGTCTATCCCCCACTTCACTCCAACAAATCGGAGACCTGCACTTTCTACCATAAAGTGCTTCAAACGGCGCCATCTCAATGCTTGAATGGTAGCTGTTGTTGTAGGAAAATTCTGCTAACGGTAGATGTCGATCCCAACTGTTTCCGAAATCAATAACACATGCTCGTAGCATGTCTTTAAGCGTTTGTATCGTCCTTTCGCTCTGCCCATCAGTTTGTGGATGATAGGCAGTACTCATGTCTAGACGAGTTCCTAATGCTTGCTGTAATGTCTGCCAGAATCTTGAAATAAATCTGCCATCCCTATCAGAGATAACAGAGATTGGTATTCCATGTCTGGAGACGACTTCCTTCAAATACAGTCGTGCTAACTTCTCCATCTTGTCATCTTCTCTTATTGGCAGGAAGTGTGCTGATTTGGTGAGACGATCAACTATTACCCAAATAGTATCAAAACCACTTGCAGTCCTTGGCAATTTAGTGATGAAATCCATGGTAATGTTTTCCCATTTCCATTCTGGGATTTCGGGTTGTTGAAGTAGACCTGATGGTTTCTGATGCTCAGCTTTGACCTTAGAACACGTCAAACATTCTCCTACGTATTTTGTAACATCGGCTTTCATACCCGGCCACCAAAAATGTTTCTTGAGATCCTTGTACATCTTCCCCGTTCCAGGATGTATTGAGTATCTGGTTTTATGAGCTTCTCTAAGTACCATTTCTCTCATATCTCCAAATTTTGGTACCCAAATCCTTTCAGCCCTATACCGGGTTCCGTCTTCCCGAATATTAAGATGCTGCTCCGATCCTTTGGGTATTTCATCCTTTAAATTTCCTTCTTTTAAAACTCCTTGTTGCGCCTCCTTTATTTGAGTAGTAAGGTTATTATGAATCATTATATTCATAGATTTTACTCGAATGGGTTCTCTGTCCTTCCTGCTCAAGGCATCGGCTACCACATTTGCCTTCCCCGGGTGGTAACGAATCTCAAAGTCGTAATCATTCAACAATTCAATCCACCTACGCTGCCTCATATTCAGTTGTTTCTGATTAAATATGTGTTGAAGACTTTTGTGGTCGATATATATAATACTTTTGACCCCATATAAGTAGTGCCTCCAAGTCTTTAATGCAAAAACAACCGCGCCTAATTCCAAATCATGCGTCGTATAATTTTGCTCGTGAATCTTCAATTGTCTAGACGCATAAGCAATCACCTTCGTTCATTGCATTAATACACAACCGAGACCTTGCTTTGATGCGTCACAATAAATCACAAAATCATCATTCCCTTCAGGCAATGACAATATAGGTGCCGTAGTTAGCTTTTTCTTCAATAACTGAAATGCTTTCTCTTGTTCATCCTTCCATTCAAATTTCTTCCCTTTATGCGTTAATGCAGTCAAGGGTTTTGCTATTCTGGAAAAGTCTTGAATGAACCTTCTGTAGTAACCAGCTAATCCTAAAAACTGGCGTATGTGTTTCGGAGTTTTCGGGGTTTCCCACTTTTCAACAGTTTCTATCTTTGCCGGATCCACCTTAATACCTTCTTTGTTCACTATGTGACCGAGGAATTGAACTTCTTCCAACCAAAATGCACACTTTGAAAACTTAGCGTACAATTCTTCCTTCCTCAATACTTCTAACACCTTTCTCAAATGTTCACCATGTTCTTGTTCATTCTTTGAGTAAATAAGTATGTCATCAATGAAAACAATGACAAACTTGTCAAGGTATGGTCCACACACTCGGTTCATAAGGTCCATGAACACAGCTGGTGCATTAGTTAAACCAAACGGCATGACCATAAACTCGTAATGACTGTAACGTGTTCTGAAAGCAGTCTTTGGAATATCATCTTCTTTCACCCGCATTTGATGATACCCGGAACGTAAGTCAATCTTTGAATAAATAGACGAGCCTTGTAGTTGATCAAATAAGTCGTCGATTCTCGGTAGTGGGTAGCGGTTCTTGATGGTAAGTTTGTTCAACTCTCGGTAGTCGATACACAACCTGAATGTACCATCTTTCTTCTTGACAAACAAAACAGGAGCTCCCCACGGTGATGTGCTTGGTCGAATGAAACCACGCTCTAAAAGTTCTTGTAATTGGCTTTGCAGTTCTTTCATCTCGCTGGGTGCGAGTCTGTAAGGAGCACGAGCTATTGGTGCAGCTCCTGGTACAAGATCTATTTGAAATTCAACGGATCGATGTGGGGGTAATCCCGGTAATTCTTTCGGAAATACATCGGGAAATTCTTTTGCAATGGAAACATCATTGATGCTCTTTTCTTCAGTTTGTACTTTCTCGACGTGTGCTAGAACAGCATAGCAACCTTTTCTTATTAGTTTTTGTGCCTTCAAATTACTAATAAGATGTAGCTTCGTGTTGCCCTTTTCTCCGTACACCATTAAGGGTTTTCCTTTTTCTCGTATAATGCGAATTGCATTTTTGTAACAAACGATCTCTGCTTTCACTTCTTTCAACCAGTCCATACCGATTATCACATCAAAACTCCCTAACTCTACTGGTATCAAATCAATCTTAAATGTTTCACTAACCAGTTTAATTTCTCGATTCCGACATATATTATCTGCTGAAATTAATTTACCATTTGCTAATTCGAGTAAAAATTTACTATCCAAAGGCGTCAATGGACAACTTAATTTAGCACAAAAATCTCTACTCATATAGCTTCTATCCGCACCCGAATCAAATAAAACGTAAGCAGATTTATTGTCAATAAGAAACGTACCCGTAACAAGCTCCGGGTCTTCCTGTGCCTCTGCCGCATTAATATTGAAAACTCTTCCGCGGCCTTGTCCATTCGTGTTCTCCTGGTTCGGGCAATTTCTAATAATGTGGCCCGGTTTTCCATATTTATAACAAACTACATTGGCATAACTTGCTCCGACACTACTTGCCCCGCCATTACTCGTTCCGACACCATTTGTTCCTTTCGTTCTATTAACCCCTGGTCCGTAGACCTCACACTTCGCCGCGCTATGACCATTTCTTTTACACTTGTTGCAAAATTTGGTGCAGAACCCCGAGTGATACTTTTCACACCTTTGGCATAGCTGCTTCTGATTGTTGTTGTTGTTACGGTTATTATTGTTGTTGGGATGATTGTTGTAGTTGCTGTTGTTGTTGTTGTTGTTGGGCCGTTTGTTGTAGTTGCGATTGATGTTGCGATTGTTGGGATAATTGTTGCGATTATTGTTGTAATTGCTGTTGTTGTTGTATTGGTGATTCTTATCGCCGTTTTCCTCCCACTTTCTTTTGACTTGCTTCATATTGGCCTCTTCAGCAGTCTGTTCTTTAATTCTTTCTTCAATCTGGTTCACTAGTTTGTGAGCCATTCTACATGCCTGTTGTATGGAGGCGGGCTCGTGTGAACTTATATCTTCTTGGATTCTTTCCGGTAATCCTTTCACAAACGCGTCGATCTTCTCTTCCTCATCTTCGAATGCTCCCGGACACAATAGGCACAATTCTGTGAATCGTCTTTCGTACGTGGTAATATCAAATCCTTGGGTTCGTAACCCTCTAAGTTCTGTCTTGAGCTTATTGACCTCGGTTCTGGGACGGTACTTCTCGTTCATCAAGTGCTTGAATGCTGACCACGGTAGTGCGTACGCATCGTCTTGTCCCACTTGCTCTAGATAGGTATTCCACCATGTTAACGCAGAACCTGTGAAGGTATGCGTAGCGTACTTCACTTTGTCCTCTTCAGTACACTTACTTATGGCAAACACCGATTCGACCTTCTCGGTCCACCGTTTCAATCCGATCGGTCCTTCAGTTCCATCAAATTCTAAAGGTTTGCAGGCAGTGAATTCTTTGTAGGTGCATCCTACACGATTTCCTGCACTGTTAGATCCAAGGTTATTGTTGGTATGTAGCGCAGCCTGTACTGCGACTATGTTTGAAGCTAGAAAAGTACGGAATTCCTCTTCATTCATATTCACGGTGTGTCGAGTAGTCGGTGCCATTTCCTTCAAAAATAGTCAAATGGAACAAGTTAATCATACAGAATATTAAGAGTAGTTAATAGTATTTCGTAGCATAATATGAACTCATTTATAAAAGCTTTTTCTTCATATTAGCGTTTTATAAGTTTAAATTCGGGTAGTACCTACCCGTTAAGTTCATACTTAGTAGCTAATATACAATTCAACTACTACAATTCTATATGAAAAACTGATTATAATAATATTTCGCGTTCAAACTTTTATACAATATTTTACAAACTTACAATATCGCTTATTTTACATATAGCATGAAATATAGCACACAATAAATTTGATACAAGATGGTTGTGAAGATAATTCTAGCTAGTACACAAGTCGTTCAGCAAAGGCAATAAAGACACGTAATTCATACGTCCAGAAACAAGTCATGCATTCTGGTTTTACTAGGATTACTTCCCATCCTTGGTCTTGTGGAACATAACCGTTGTGGCCGTTGATAAGACAGCGTGTTGTAACGTCGTCAAAGGGACGAGGGTTATGTAATGTCCAACAGTCCCGTAACAATCTAAAAACCTCATTTCTTACCCCAATTATCGACTCCGTCACTTGTGGGAACGTTTTGTTTAATAGTTGTAGCCCGATGTTCTTGTTCTCACTTTGGTGAGAAGCGAACATTACTAATCCGTAAGCATAACATGCTTCTTTATGTTGCATGTTAGCCGCTTTTTCTAAATCACGAAGTCCAATATTCGGATATTTTGAGTCAAAATAATTTCTTAACCCATTGCGTAAAATAGCATTTGGGTTCCCCGCAATATATGCGTCAAAGTAAACACATCGTAACTTATGGATTTCCCAATGTGATATCCCCCATCTTTCGAACGAAAGCCTTTTATAAACCAAGGCATTCTTGGAACATTTTTCGAATGTCTTACAAACTGATCTCGCCTTAAATAGTTGTGCCGAAGAATTCTGACCAACTCTAGACAAGATTTCATCAATCATGTCTCCGGGTAGGTCTCTTAAAATATTGGGTTGTCTATCCATTTTGTGTTTTTATACTGTAAAATAGACAAGAGTTAGATTCATAAAAAAAATACTTATTAATACAAGCAATTTTTTTTTTACATATATCATAAAGCATAAGCACACTATATTACATATATTACACCACACGAATACAACTATCTTATTCCGACTCGCTCGTTTCTTCTTGTTCGGTTTTGGTTCGTTTTGCCAAGTTTCTAGGGATATATGATGTTCCCCTAATACGAGCCGTCGTTGTCCACATTGGTTTAGAAAAACCTGGTGGTTTAGAGGTTCCCGGGTCATTGTTACAACTTAAGGACTTCGGGGGTTGACGATACATATAAAGTTCATCGGGGTTGGAATTAGATTTCTCTATTTTTATGCCCTTTCCCTTATTATTTTCTTTTGCCTTTTTAAATTCAGTTGGGGTAATTTCTATAACATCATCGGAATTCTCGTCGGAATCCGATTCATCGGAGAATTGGTAATCCTCCCAATATTTTACTTCCTTGGCGGAAACACCATTGACCATAATTAACCTTGGTCGGTTGGTTGAGGATTCTCTTTTACTTAACAGTTTTATTATTTCCCCCACCGGTTCTATTTCTTCTTCCGGTTCCGATTCTTCTTCCGGTTCCGATTCTTCTTCCGGTTCCGACTCTTCTTCCGGTTCCTCTTCGGGAACTTGTGAATCAGTCCACGAATCATTCCAATTTACATTTGACTCTTCATTATTATTAGGTGAGTCAATGGGACTTGTTCTAGAGGTAGACATCTATCACATAATATCAAACACGTTAAGAGATTAATATATCACATAATATTCATATGTTAAAAATATATAGTTTCCAACAAAAATGTTAAGCAATCATTTTTAAAGAAAACACGGTCGAAGTCCAGACTCACTAATGCATCCTAACAAACTCGATAAGACACACTAATGCAAATTTTCTGGTTCTCTAAGACCAACGCTCGGATACCAACTGAAATGTCCCGTTCTTATTGATTAAAAACGTTCCATATTAATTGATTTCGTTGCGAGGTTTTGACCTCTATATGAGACGTTTTTCAAAGACTGCATTCATTTTAAAACAAACCATAACCTTTATTTCATCAATAAAGGTTTAAAAAGCTTTTCGTAGATTATCAAATAATGATAATCTAAAATATCCTGTTTACACACGACCATTACATAATGGTTTACAATACAAATATGTTACAACAAAATAAGTTTCTTGAATGCAGTTTTTACACAATATCATACAAGCATGGACTCCAAATCTCGTCCTTATTTAAGTATGCGACAGTGGAAGCTCTTAATAATCACCTAAGAATAAACATGCTTAAAACGTCAACAAAAATGTTGGTGAGTTATAGGTTTAACCTATATATATCAAATCATAATAATAGACCACAAGATTTCATATTTCAATACACATCCCATACATAGAGATAAAAATCATTCATATGGTGAACACCTGGTAACCGACATTAACAAGATGCATATATAAGAATATCCCCATCATTCCGGGACACCCTTCGGATATGATATAAATTTCGAAGTACTAAAGCATCCGGTACTTTGGATGGGGTTTGTTAGGCCCAATAGATCTATCTTTAGGATTCGCGTCAATTAGGGTGTCTGTTCCCTAATTCTTAGATTACCAGACTTAATAAAAAGGGGCATATTCGATTTCGATAATTCAACCATAGAATGTAGTTTCACGTACTTGTGTCTATTTTGTAAATCATTTATAAAACCTGCATGTATTCTCATCCCAAAAATATTAGATTTTAAAAGTGGGACTATAACTCACTTTCACAGATTTTACTTCGTCGGGAAGTAAGACTTGGCCACTGGTTGATTCACGAACCTATAACAATATATACATATATATCAAAGTATGTTCAAAATATATTTACAACACTTTTAATATATTTTGATGTTTTAAGTTTATTAAGTCAGCTGTCCTCGTTAGTAACCTACAACTAGTTGTCCACAGTTAGATGTACAGAAATAAATCGATAACTATTATCTTGAATCAATCCACGACCCAGTGTATACGTATCTCAGTATTGATCACAACTCAAACTATATATATTTTGGAATCAACCTCAACCCTGTATAGCTAACTCCAACATTCACATATAGAGTGTCTATGGTTGTTCCGAAATATATATAGATGTGTCGACATGATAGGTCGAAACATTGTATACGTGTCTATGGTATCTCAAGATTACATAATATACAATACAAGTTGATTAAGTTATGGTTGGAATAGATTTGTTACCAATTTTCACGTAGCTAAAATGAGAAAAATTATCCAATCTTGTTTTACCCATAACTTCTTCATTTTAAATCCGTTTTGAATGAATCAAATTGCTATGGTTTCATATTGAACTCTATTTTATGAATCTAAACAGAAAAAGTATAGGTTTATAGTCAGAAAAATAAGTTATAAGTCGTTTTTGTAAAGGTAGTCATTTCAGTCGAAAGAACGACGTCTAGATGACCATTTTAGAAAACATACTTCCACTTTGAGTTTAACCATAATTTTTGGATATAGTTTCATGTTCATAATAAAAATCATTTTCTCAGAATAACAACTTTTAAATCAAAGTTTATCATAGTTTTTAATTAACTAACCCAAAACAGCCCGCGGTGTTACTACGACGGCGTAAATCCGGTTTTACGGTGTTTTTCGTGTTTCCAGGTTTTAAATCATTAAGTTAGCATATCATATAGATATAGAACATGTGTTTAGTTGATTTTAAAAGTCAAGTTAGAAGGATTAACTTTTGTTTGAGAACAAGTTTAGAATTAACTAAACTATGTTCTAGTGATTACAAGTTTAAACCTTCGAATAAGATAGCTTTATATATATGAATCGAATGATGTTATGAACATCATTACTACCTTAAGTTCCTTGGATAAACCTACTGGAAAATAGAAAAATGGATCTAGCTTCAACGGATCCTTGGATGGCTCGAAGTTCTTGAAGCAGAATCATGACACGAAAACAAGTTCAAGTAAGATCATCACTTGAAATAAGATTGTTATAGTTATAGAAATTGAACCAAAGTTTGAATATGATTATTACCTTGTATTAGAATGATAACCTACTGTAAGAAACAAAGATTTCTTGAGGTTGGATGATCACCTTACAAGATTGGAAGTGAGCTAGCAAACTTGAAAGTATTCTTGATTTTATGTAACTAGAACTTGTAGAATATATGAAGAACACTTAGAACTTGAAGATAGAACTTGAGAGAGATCAATTAGATGAAGAAAATTGAAGAATGAAAGTGTTTGTAGGTGTTTTTGGTCGTTGGTGTATGGATTAGATATAAAGGATATGTAATTTTGTTTTCATGTAAATAAGTCATGAATGATTACTCATATTTTTGTAATTTTATGAGATATTTCATGCTAGTTGCCAAATGATGGTTCCCACATGTGTCAGGTGACTCACATGGGCTGCTAAGAGCTGATCATTGGTGTGTATATACCAATAGTACATACATCTAAAAGCTGTGTATTGTACGAGTACGAATACGGGTGCATACGAGTAGAATTGTTGATGAAACTGAACGAGGATGTAATTGTAAGCATTTTTGTTAAGTAGAAGTATTTTGATAAGTGTATTGAAGTCTTTCAAAAGTGTTTAAATACATATTAAAACACTACATGTATATACATTTTAACTGAGTCGTTAAGTCATCGTTAGTCGTTACATGTAAGTGTTGTTTTGAAACCTTTAGGTTAACGATCTTGTTAAATGTTGTTAACCCAATGTTTATAATATCAAATGAGATTTTAAATTATTATATTATCATGATATTATCATGTATGAATATCTCTTAATATGATATATATATACATTAAATGTCTTTACAACGATAATCGTTACATATATGTCTCGTTTAAAAATCATTAAGTTAGTAGTCTTGTTTTTACATATGTAGTTCATTGTTAATATACTTAATGATATGTTTACTTATCATAGTATCATGTTAACTATATATATATCCATATATATGTCATCATATAGTTTTTACAAGTTTTAACGTTCGTGAATCACAGGTCAACATGGGTGGTCAATTGTCAATATGAAACATATTTCAATTAATCAAGTCTTAACAAGTTTGATTGCTTAACATGTTGGAAATATCTAATCATGTAAATATCAATCTCAATTAATATATATAAACATGGAAAAGTTCGGGTCACTACATACATGTCTCAGACTCGATCACAACTCAAAGTATATATATTATTTTAGAATCAACCTCAACCCTGTATAGCTAACTCTAGCATTACCGCATATAGAGTGTCTATGGTTATTCCAAATAATATATATAGATGACGTCGATATGATATGTCAAAACATTGTATACGTGTCCCGATATTTAAAATGCGTAAATAACAGTATTTAAATGACGATAAATAAAGTGCGTAAAATAAATAACAGAAATTAAATGACGATAATAAAATTGCGAGAATTTAAATTGCGATAAATAAATTACGATAAATAAATTGCGATAATTAAATTGCGATAAATAAATTGCGATAAATAAAATGTAAAACGGAATTAACAGTTATCCAGGAACAGTTAGCTAGCAATAGTTAGCGTGGATTCTTAACAAAATTTCTCATAATTAATTTGTTTGTTTCTAACAAATTTTATTTTGTCCAATGTTTTCTTCATTATGCCACTTGTTGGATTCTGATAGTTCAAAATCCAAATATGAAATTGATTGTAAATGGTTATTCTGCGGTGAATGGATACGTATATCTGTGGATGTAAGTAGGATAGTAAATGACTGTTGAATCAGATTGGAAGAATGTACAGTGTAACTTATTAATGTAAAATCTAAATATTTCTAGGGTATTACCTACCCGTTAAAATATTTTCACCATTAACAGTTTGTACAAAAGAATTTTTAATTACAACCTTTATGAAAATATACTTACATATATATTTTCTTCAGATGTAATCATAGATTTAATGAGTTAATATAATATTAATCTCATTTGATTTACCGTTAGAACTAGAATACATAATCTCTAAAACATTAGAGATTACATAATCGCCATGAAGAACGAAGATACGTAGAACGATGATTATACTCGAGGTACAGAATGGGATGTTGAGGCATGGATTGTTAAAACTTAGGTTGTTGGTGGTACTGGTGTGGATGTTGATGTTGTAGACGTAAGTCTATCTTCCAAATTGCGTACTGTACTTTCCAGAGACTCCATTCTTTCTTCAAACCTAGCATGAAGCTCCCTGACTTCTTCCACTAATCCTACCTGATTAGTAGTCAGGATAGAGGTTGAATCACCAATATAACTCTATGAATGCTTTCTTCGAGGCAGAATATCCTGGCAAAGAGTGTAAAAATGGTATTGCGGATTGGTTGACCGGTGAGCGCGTCAAGTTCTCCGATGTCGGGAGGTAAATTTGGTTCGCGGTAGGGTTCTCCCTCTTCATTTCTCCAGCGAGTGAGTATGTCTCGAACCCATCCCCATCTCCTCCAGAAAGAAGTGCAGTCAACCAGTTGGGGCACTTCGGTCACACTACCTTCAATGTCTTCAGAATTATCTTCGGAATTATATGAATTCGAATTTGGTACAGGATCCATCTGACACGATCAACTAAAGGATTGTCGATATGAAATGATTTTTGGATTCGGATGATATTCTAATTACATAGGATATCTATATATAGTCCAAAAAGATTCCGTAGATTACGGAGGAACTTTCGGAAGCTATCGGGCAAAGTTTACAGTAACAGATACGCTAAGATATGAATTTTGTCTATACAATATTCATGCAATCAATGCAGTAAGATGTGTCTAGACTAAGAATGATAAGCAGGTAATTTTCTAAGGATGATAAGTAGGTAATTTTCGACACGAAATGATAAGCAAAACTTTTGACATGCAGACACGGTCGAAGTCCAGACTCACTAATGCATCTAAGCAACTATCAGTTAGACACACTAATGCAAGACCTAGTTCACTAAGACCACCGCTCTGATACCACATGAAGCGACCCGTCTACATCGCGAGGCAGTTGACCTCTATATGATAAATTTTATACACATTGCATTCGTTTTTAAAAAACAAACTTTCATTACATCGAAAGTTGACAGGCATGCCTACCATTTCATAATATCCAATTATAAATGACCTAATCTGTCATTTACTTAATAATAATCTTTATTGAACTTAACGACTTGAATGCAACGTCTTTTGAAATATGCCATGAATGACTCCAAGTAATATCTTTAAAATGAGCAAATGCACAGCGGAAGATTTCTTTCATACCTGAGAATAAATATGCTTTAAAGTGTCAATCAAAAGGTTGGTGAGTTCATTAGTTTATCATAATTCATCATTTCCATAATTTTAATAGACCACGAGATTTCATTTTTCATAAATATCATTCTCATATCAGGCATTTCGCAAACTGCATAGAGATAAAAAAATCATTCATATGGATTGAACACCTGGTAATCGACCTTAACAAGATTCATATAGAATATCCCCATCATTCTGGGACAACTTCGGACATGATAAATTCGCCATCATTCCCGGACAACTTCGGACATGATAAATTAGAAGTACTAAAGCATCCGGTACTTTGGATGGGGCTTGTTGGGCCCGATAGATCTATCTTTAGGATCCGCGTCAATTAGGGTGTCTGTTCCCTAATTCTTAGATTACCAGACTAAAAAGGGGCATATTCGATTTCGATAATTCAACCATAGAATGTAGTTTCGATTACTTGTGTCTATATCATAAAACAGTTATAAAAGCAACGCATGTATTCTCAGTCCCAAAAATATATATTGCAAAAGCATTTAAAAAGGGAGCAAATGAAAACTCACAATACAATATTTTGTAGTAAAAATATTCATACGACAATACTGAACAATGCAGGGTTGACCTCGGATTCACGAACCTATATCATTTGTGTATATATATTAATACACATAATCGTAATCGAATAAGTTTATATATATAACCTATTAATAATATTATTTTTTATAGTAATAATATATTTATATTTCATATATTCCTTTTATATAATAAAATATTTTGTTATGTTATATGTGTTATATATATATATATATATATATATATATATATATATATATATATATATATATATATATATATATTTTTATGTATTTCATTTGTTTATCAATATAGTAGTTCTAATTATACTAAGTTAATATTAGTAATGATAACAATAATGATAATAACATTAATAATATACTTATGTTAATAATGCCTCTATTAATGACAATAACAATGATATTAATAATAATACTTGTAAAGATATTAATTTTACTGTTAATGATAGTTATGATACTGATTTTTAATAATTACATGATAATAATACTCGTGATAATATAATTAATAATACTTATGTTAATATTAACAATTCTATTATTTATAAAAAGATATTAATACTAATTTTTACGAAATTAATAATAATCTGTATTATTTTCATAATGATAATAATAATAAACCTTCTCATCATAGTGATATTAATATTACAGTTTTAAAATTAATAATGATATCATAACTAATACCCATAATAATAATAATAATAATAATAATAATAATAATAATAATAATAATAATAATAATAGATATAATACTTATAATTATGATATTAATAATAATAACAATTACGATACTTATAATAATACTTATAATACTAATAATTATTATAATACTAGTAATTATAATAATAATAATAATACTAAAATGATGAAATTTATAATAATATTAATAATAATGATTATAATACTAATAATAACAATAATAATAACAATCATAATAATAACAATAATAATAATTAATAATAATAATAATAATAATAATAATAATAATAATAATAATAATAATAATAATAATAATAATAATAATAATAGATAATGATAATTGAAGGATTACAACCTTTGTAGAAAGCTTTTTAAAAAAAATACGCCACTGGAGAGTCTCGAACCCGCAACCTCTTGAATACCCATAAACACTCGTAACCATCTTGGCTGTGCCTGTTTTCTGAATTAAAACAGATCCTAAAAATTTTAACCTATTTGTTTTTATGTTTCATCATCATCTGATTCAACAGAATCCAACATCCATTTAAATTAGTGAATTAATAATTTAGTTTTAGGATTTAAATTAGTTACAGGAACATTTAGAAAGTAATTGGAATTAATTAAAACAGAAAAAGATTAAAAGAAAGATCTGCAACAGATATTTAAAATCGTTTACGAACTCAACATCATATTCAAAATTAGAAGCTGTTTTAGACCACGACTCCTTCATGAAAGAGGTTCAAAATCACAATTATAAACTTTCTGAATAATCAATTTAACATAAAACATCAACACAAGTTCAAATTTCGCGATGAACATCCAGTTTGACTTTTGAAAAATAAACTTTGACTCATAAATTCGATCTTGTTTTGAAAAATTGGAAGCTAAGATTTTACAGGAAGTTTACTTGGAGAATTCCTAACAATATTGCATTATTACTTTTTGTAATGGGATTCGAATTCGAGGTTTTGATAAAATGATACAAGGACAGGGGACCGACGGGTTTATTGAATTTTTCTTTGTTGATTTCAATCTGAAAATGGCTGTAAGGGTTTTAATTGATAATGATCATAAAATAACTGAGTGTGTTAATTAAATTCATCGAGTAATTCGTTTATTATATAGCTCAAAGGTCGACAGGATAATTGAAAGAAAATAATAAAAAAATCGTATGAAATCGATGTTTAACAACTTCTTGGAGTGTTCTGTTGATTGAATTGGTGATTGGTACGAATTCTAAAAATCAAAAATAGTGTGACAATTACAAGAAACAGATTTTGATTCCAAATCTTTGTATATACGATTTTTATATATAAATAAATAATATTAATAATAGTTCTAAATAATAATAATACTGAAATATTATTAATAATAATAGTATATTAATACTGAATTTTAATAATTATCATAATAATAATATCTAGGATAATAATACTAATAGTTATAATAATGTTTATAATAATATTATAAATAATAATATTATTAAATTGTATTATTTTATAATGATAATATTAATATATAAAAAATAATGATTCTTAATGATAATACTAATAATAACAAGTTAAATGTTTCAATTTTTGTATCTATATATATATATATATATATATATATATATATATATATATATATATATATATATATATATATATATATATATATATATATATATATATATATATTATAATAATATTACGAATACAATTAATAATATTAATATTAATATTAATAATAAAAATAAAGATAATAATAGTAACATTTATATAACACTTTATTTAAATTTGTATTATATTTAATATATTAAAAGTACATATGTCATTTTTAATATTTATATAACATGTTTTAATATTTATATATTTATATATATTATAATATACTTACAATATTAATTATAGAAATCATATGTATATAGATTCCTTTTAAATTACACTTAATTATTTTGTACCTTATTTTACATATTTGATTTTATTGTTTAAATTATATTTTATTACTTTCAATTATTATCTATATATATTTACATTTATTTTTTTTATTTACAACAATGGTTCGTGAATCGTCGGGAATAGTCAAAGGTGTAGATGAATCTATGTAAACAGTTCAAAATTTTTTAGACATGAACATTACAGACTTTGCTTATCGTGTCGAACTCATATAAAGATTAAGTTTAAATTTGGTCGAAAATTTTCGGGTCGTCACACTAACTGTGTTACATCATAAAAGAAACTATTTTAATTTCTAAATTCTGAAAAATTCAAAAAATAGATGTTTTTGAAGTAGTGTTGGGAATTGAAGCATGAATTAGTATAATATAATAACACTTTATCAACGTGATTATATTACAGTAAGTCATGCTGAGTTTATAATGGAACGTGATGATTCACAGAGCTTAACGTCATCATGTGCCATGTTGCACGACTCTTACATTCGATCTAATTTCTAAACATATCAAGAACATAACTTTCTGATAGTTCTATCTTTTCTCTTGAATTCTGGTAATTTAACCAATTAAGATCGTGCCATTACAATTTCTCTCTTAGAACATTAGTCATGTTCATTCGAAATTTCATACCTACGAATTCTGGACCATTACATGTTGTGCTTAATGGCAAGAAGAGAAAACAAAAGCATGAAGCTTCAAAATAGAAAGAGGAGTATAAATCACAGCAAATATGAGAGAGCATTAACCGTAGATGTCAATAATTATGGAAAGACAGATGCAAGGAAGGATTATGAAAACCACTACCCCAAGAGCGAAGTAGAAGTAAACAGATTCCTCCGGTGGAAGTTAGAATAGAAGGATGATTGTGGTGATAGTTAGAATGAGATCAAGGATCAGAACTGGATGAAGCATTTTCACAATCTTTTAAAGGTATGAAATGAGGAAGAAGATGTAGGAGTGATGAAAATAATGGAACGAAAGAGGTTGATTTATAGCGAAATAACGGACATAGCAATCGAGGCAGATTACGCATTTAATTAAAGAAAATCATAATTTTCTTAATCACCGAAGAATCAAATCTTATATAGATTACAAAGATATTCTTTAATTTCCTTGAATTCCGGAAATTAACCGTGACTACGTCAAGATTTGAAACGAATCTTTGATTACATCATTTCACTCTTTTGCGATAGCTCCTCTCATACACTTCAAGTAAACGAATCGTTTTATCTATATTACTCAATAATGATAAAACTCTAGTTCTCAACTCATATTCGTCATGGAAACTTTCTTATTGTTAACCATGACAATCCCACTCAAATTTCGGGATGAAATTTTCTTTAACGGGGAGGTACTGTGATGACCCAGAAAATTTCGACTTATTTAAACCAATTCTATATATGATTTAATATTTAAGCAATGCATTTTGACAATTTTTAAAACTTTTGTAAATGAGTTTTATATAACGGTTGACCACCTTGTTTGTCCGATGATTCACGAACGTCATAACTTGTGATAATTATATAATTGTGTATGTGTATATATATATATATATATATATACGGAAACATGCGAATAATATTTATATACGAAATGATAAAAATTTACTAGTGAATGATACAATTTCAAATTAAAAATTTTACGTATATAATCGTTTTATTTTTATGATGTATTTTTTTAAATTTTTAAGAAGACACGAAGTTAAATCAAAGATGTATAAGTTGTAAAGCACAACGTACAACAATGTAACTTAAATAGTTGAAACGAAATTAATTCATTTACTATTCATATGATTAGTAAATGAAACGAAATTAATTAATTTACTATTTACATGAAAGCGACAATATAGAAATTATTAATTATAAGTTACATAATATACCCCTGAAGTATTTAAGAAATACGACTTTTTAAAATTTTAAAATTCATTCGATTAAATGAATCTTGTGATTTACTGTGGTACGAAATGATCAGCAGACTAGTACGTACACTCTACATCGAACGTATATAGTAACTTTATAAATAAATGGACTTTTTTACAACTAGTTTTATAAAGCTTAAGACCAAAATAAATATATGTATTCAATTATAAAAAGTGGAATTCTTTTTATTTATACTTTTACCCGTCAATTATTAGCAACAGAGTACGAAATAATGGTCTGTGAAAAACTGTCGGCATAAACTAACAAAAATGGGGCGGCTAAGATTACATACGTTTGATTCCTTTTATTATTATATTATTATTTTATTATTTTATTATTTTATTATTACTTTATTATATTATTATATTATATATATATATATATATATATATATATATATATATATATATATCGATCGATCGATCGATCGCAGAAAAACACACACACATACAATTTACATACTTCGTAAGAATTATTAATATTTATTATTAATATTATTGTTATTAATATTAATCTTAATATTATTATTAATCTCATATAATTATTTATTAGTTATGTATACATAAAATATTACGACGAGGTCATGAGCGAATTATTTTCAAAACGGATTTTCGAGCGGGATGAAGCTAGGGAAATTATGAGTCATAACTATGGAAGTTATGGGTATTGCTTGGGGGTTATGATCATAAGTCAAAGGTCAACCTAGCATTTATCATTTTCGTTGTGTCTACGTACTTTCCTGCAATATTGAATCACAATATTGATACGTGAGCATTCATATCTTATCTTTTATATATTAATAGTGTATACATGTCTAGTGCTCGAGTATGCATGTTTATGCATGCTTGTATGCTTTAATTTTGTCATTGGATAGTTTATGATGAATCACGAATTTGATACATATGCTACTGATATAAAGTATATGATATGCATGTCATTAGAAAGCTATCGAAAAATTAATAACTTTTCATTTAGAAATCGCGTGATTTCAGTGAACGGATTAAAAGATATGGTCAACTGAATTATGTTTGACATCAATTGAAATTGTGTTGGAAACTTTAAATTAATATTTAAACAACTTATCTATGAGATTGATAGATTGGATTTTTAGATATTACTAATCGAGTAAATGAATTTCTATATAAGGCACATCTCGTTTTGTTGAACAATTGTCAAAGTTAACTGTCTTATCATGTTTTAAAGCTTTATAAACACTATAATCTGATTTTACAAGTAATGAAAAACTATGTGAAATAATAAAATATGTTCGATTGCCATGATAATTCAAATATAATATAGCTACTGAAATAAATAATATTTTGAGTTTGATAAACTATAAATTCATTCAATTATCAAGACTTATATTATGTTAATAAACATGTATAGATTTAAAGATTATATTGATTCAGGTTGACTTTTAAGATAACTTTTGTTAACATTTGCATGTCAGTCTCGAGCATTAGGATTGTGATACACTATGACCCGATCTAGCTTGTTAGACATGTATTGACCAACATATGTTCTCTAGGTTGAGATCTACGGTTATTTTTCATTTCGAGTTTCTGTCACATTTCGTTGAATGACCTTATGTGCTGCTAAGGTGAGTTTATAGTCTCCCTTTTTAAATACTTTAAATATTTTTGGGCTGAGAATACATGCACTTTATTTTAAACGCAATGGATACAAGTACATACTAAATTCTACACCGAGTTTGAACCGAAAATCCCTTAGCTTTGGTAACTAGTAACTGCTGGTTATAAGAACTGGTGAGCGCGAGTAGTTATATATGGATCCATAGGGCTTGACATCCCCGTCTGTTCCAGGTATAGAAACCCTAGCCTGAACTATAAAACAGATGTATGCTATTTGAGGTTAGTACACGTTGGATTGCGTGTATTGTACATGTTGATTGTATGTATGTTAAAATAGGGGTACTTATTATAACGTTAAAGCTTAGTTACCAGGGTGCTCAATCTTGTAGAATATTTTGATAAACGTTTCTGGATGAAACAACTGAAATCTTGTGATCCACCTTTATATACAGATTATGCGCAACATTAAAACTAAGAACTCACCAACCTTTGTGTTGACACTTGTAAGCATGTTTATTCTCAGGTTCCTAGAAGTCTTCCACTGTTTGCTTATATGTGATACAAGCTATGTGCATGGAGTCATACATGCTTTATTCGAGAAAACGTTGCATTCACAAAATCATCACCATGTATCTTATTTTGACTGCATTATCAACGGATGTAGTATTTTAAACTATTAATTACGGTGATTGTCTATATGTAGAAATCATCAATCATCAAAAACCTTGGAATTTGATATTCAATTATGGTGTGCCTTTTCAAAAGAATGCAATGTTTACAAAACGTATCATGTAGAGGTAAGTACCTCACTCTGAAACAATGAATAACGTACCGCGTCAATAGCGATTTTGGCGGGTCGTTACAAGGTGTGTTTTTCGGTGGTGGCTAGTGATGGATCACGATGGTAGTTATTTGAAAGTGAAGATTGTCGGTCAATGAGGCAGAGAAGAGAGTGATGATGATAAATCTCTAAGCATATGTATATATTATATATATATAGATTAGATAATGATTGGATGCAATACATAAATCATCAAAATCACAGATGAAAACGTGTTAGTGTGTATATATGTCTATATATAATTAAATTAATAATAATATAATAATAAAATATCATACTCTATATCAACTTGGAGTTAGTCCGTGAAAAAAAAAGACAAAAGCCAAAAGTTATAATCATTCATTTAAAAGAACAGTTAGCAGCCGGTTAATTGGATTACTCATCAATAACGGAGTATTATATCGTGTTCCTTTGCTAAACAGTTAACATATAAAAGTCTTCCTAAAATTCCTAAATTTTTGTATTAAATTCATTTATTTATTTCAGTCATTATGGTATAATATTCGATCATTAATTTAATAAATAAAAATTACATCAACTGTCCCTCTCAATTCTGGGTAAAATATGAAAAGCGTTGAAATTTATTAATTAGCTTCAAAATATATTTTTAATAAGAGTAAAATTTATATAGCTCATTTTTGGATCACCGTGAAATGTCCCGTTCTTATTGATTAAAAACGTTCCATATTAATTGATTTCGTTGCGAGGTTTTGACCTCTATATGAGACGTTTTTCAAAGACTGCATTCATTTTAAAACAAACCATAACCTTTATTTCATCAATAAAGGTTTAAAAAGCTTTACGTAGATTATCAAATAATGATAATCTAAAATATCCTGTTTACACACGACTATTACATAATGGTTTACAATACAAATATGTTACAACGAAATAAGTTTCTTGAATGCAGTTTTTACACAATATCATACAAGCATGGACTCCAAATCTTGTCCTTATTTAAGTATGCGACAGCGGAAGCTCTTAATAATCACCTGAGAATAAACATGCTTAAAACGTCAACAAAAATGTTGTTGAGTTATAGGTTTAACCTATATATATCAAATCGTAACAATAGACCACAAGATTTCATATTTCAATATACATCCCATACATAGAGATAAAAATTATTCATATGGTGAACACCTGGTAACCGACATTAACAAGATGCATATATAAGAATATCCCCATCATTCCGGGACACCCTTCGGATATGATATAAATTTCGAAGTACTAAAGCATCCGGTACTTTGGATGGGGTTTGTTAGGCCCAATAGATCTATCTTTAGGATTCGCGTCAATTAGGGTGTCTGTTCCCTAATTCTTAGATTACCAGACTTAATAAAAAGGGGCATATTCGATTTCGATAATTCAACCATAGAATGTAGTTTCACGTACTTGTGTCTATTTTGTAAATCATTTATAAAACCTGCATGTATTCTCATCCCAAAAATATTAGATTTTAAAAGTGGGACTATAACTCACTTTCATAGATTTTTACTTCGTCGGGAAGTAAGACTTGGCCACTGGTCGATTCACGAACCTATAACAAATATGTACATATATATCAAAGTATGTTCAAAATATATTTACAACACTTTTAATACATTTTGATGTTTTAAGTTTATTAAGTCAGCTGTCCTCGTTAGTAACCTACAACTAGTTGTCCACAGTTAGATGTACAGAAATAAATCGATATATATTATCTTGAATCAATCCACGACCCAGTGTATACACGTATCAGGCTAGATCACAACTCAAAGTATATATATTTTTGGAATCAACTTCAACCCTGTATAGCTAACTCCAACATTACTGCATATAGAGTGTCTATGGTTGTTCCAAATAATATATATACATGGGTCGATATGATATGTCAAAACATTTGCATACGTGTCTATGGTATCCCAAGATTACATAATATATTAGAATACATGTATAATACAATATAAGTTAGCTAGGATATGATTTGTATAGAATTGTTAATATTTCCCGTAGCTACAAAAATAAAAAATATCCAATCTTGTTTTACCCATAACTTCTTCATTTTAAATCCGTTTTGAGTGAATCAAATTGCTATGGTTTCATATTGAACTCTATTTTATGAATCTAAACAGAAAAATTATAGGTTTATAGTCGAAAATATAAGTTACAAGTCGTTTTTGTAAGAGGTAGTCATTTCAGTCGAAAGAACGACGTCTTGATGACCATTTTGAAAAACATACTTCCACTTTGAGTTTAACCATGATTTTTGGATATAGTTTCATGTTCATAAGAAAAATTATTTTTTGCCAGAAGAACAACTTTTAAATCAAAGTTTATCATAGTTTTTAATTATCAAACCCAAAACAGCCTGCGGTGTTACTACGACGGCGTATGTCCAGTTTTACGGTGTTTTTCGTGTTTCCAGGTTTTAAATCATTAAGTTAGCATATCATATAGATATAGAACATGTGTTTATTTGATTTTAAAAGTCAAGTTAGAAGGATTAACTTTTGTTTGCGAACAAGTTTAGAATTAACTAAACTTTGTTCTAGTGATTTCAAGTTTATACCTTCGAATAAGATAGCTTTATATGTATGAATCAAATGATGTTATGAACATCATTACTACCTAAAGTTTTGTGGATAAACCTACTGGAAAAGAGACAAATGGATCTAGCTTCAAAGGATCTTGGATGGCTTGAAAGTTCTTGAAGTAGAATCATGACACGAAAACAAGTTCAAGTAGGATTTCCACTCGAAATAAGATTGTTATAGTTATAGAAATTGAATCAAAGTTTGAATATGAGTATTACTTTATATTAGAAAGATATATTACTATAAATAAGAAAGATTTCTTGAGGTTGGATGATCACTCTACAAGATTGGAAGTAAGCTAGCAAACTTGGAAGTATTCTTGATTTTATGAAACTAGAACTTGTAGAATTTATGAAGAACACTTAGAACTTGAAGATAAAACTTGAGAGAGATCAATTAGATGAAGAAAATTGAAGAATGAAAGTGTTTGTAGGTGTTTTTGGTCGTTGGTGTATGGATTAGATATAAAGGATATGTAATTTTGTTTTCATGTAAATAAGTCATGAATGATTACTCATATTTTTGTAATTTTATGAGATATTTCATGCTAGTTGCCAAATGATGGTTCCCACATGTGTTAGGTGACTCACATGGGCTGCTAAGAGCTGATCATTGGAGTGTATATACCAATAGTACATACATCTAAAAGATGTGTATTGTACGAGTACGAATACGGGTGCATACGAGTAGAATTGTTGATGAAACTGAACGAGGATGTAATTGTAAGCATTTTTGTTAAGTAGAAGCATTTTGATAAGTGTCTTGAAGTCTTTCAAAAGTGTATGAATACATATTAAAACACTATATGTATATACATTTTAACTGAGTCGTTAAGTCATCGTTAGTCGTTACATGTAAGTGTTGTTTTGAAACCTTTGGGTTAACGATCTTGTTAAATGTTGTTAACCCAATGTTTATAATATCAAATGAGATTTTAAATTATTATATTATCATGATATTATGATGTACGAATATCTCTTAATATGATATATATACATTAAATGTCGTTACAACGATAATCGTTACATATATGTCTCGTTTCAAAATCATTAAGTTAGTAGTCTTGTTTTTACAAATGAAGTTCATTGTTAATATACTTAATGATATGTTTACTTATCATAATATCATGTTAACTATATATTTAATCATATATATGTCATCATATAGTTTTTACAAGTTTTAACGTTCGTGAATCACCGGTCAACTTGGGTGGTCAATTGTCTATATGAAACCTATTTCAATTAATCAAGTCTTAACAAGTTTGATTGCTTAACATGTTGAAAACACTTAATCATGTAAATAACAATTTCATTTAATATATATATAAACATGGAAAAGCTCGTGTCACTACACACCGTTTATTTTAAAATCACATAAGTTCGTTTATAATTTGTTTATTATCAATCGAATGATAATTGAGTGTTACTATCATTTTCCAAATAAATTCGAAACTATATATATATATATATATATATATATATATATATATATATATATATATATATATATATATATATATATATATATATATATATACTTTTTAAATAATAATCATTATAATATCATATTTTTATTTTACTTTACATAAATAAATTTTAGTAACACGACATACAATATTTAAAATTATATTTTTAATAGTATTATTTATATATATATATATATATATATATATATATATATATATATATATATATATATATATATATACACACACACACATATCAAGTTGTAACGACCCAACTTCGTTTTACCAAAAACACGTCTTTTTTTTTTTAAAACAGACAACCTGGACGGCGTCCAGTTATGTGGACGGCGTCCAGCAGTGAAGACCAGGAAGGCGTCCAAGCCTCTTGGACGGCGTCCAAATGAACTAAAAGTTTATGCTCAGTTTTTCAAATTCACGCGGGCGGAAAACCCGCTTCCCAACACTTTTAAACGAAACGGTTTTCACAACACATTAGTATAATTATAATTAAGAGATTTCCACAATAAAAATCGAGTTTAAAACACCGAGCCCACATCGACCTAAATTACGACAAAGTGACCATTTCGACCCATTTATATATACATTGACGGATTAGGACTCTACAACCCAACCCGATACCATGAGCATAATCCCGGGGACTACCAAATCCCCCATCCGCGTCCAATTATCCGAAAGCTACCCCATCAAGCCCGAACGCTCCTGCACGACTAGTCTATCAACTAGCTAGCATCAATAACACAATACCTATAAAAGGTAAACAACGAGAGGGGTAAGCCTAGGCTTAGTGAATGCAATAATTATACATATACATATATAACCTACTTACTTGCAATCACTTACACAATACCGCATACAAGCTAGCAATTCGACAACCATGCAAACATCATGCATAAAACTAATATCCGCAATTCACAATAAGCTAGCAACACCGATAGCATATAGTTCACAATTAAATATGCTAATACAAAATTCACACAACCATGGTCAACCAATCGTACAAGGGAACGGTACTCACTAGAGACCATCAGAGTTCATAACATCCATTAGTGTACATACGACGCGTAATCACTAATCCCTCGGGTGATGTCTTGAACACCACGACAATCTCACCCCCATGACAATGTGGTGTCTTGAACACCGCGACAATTCCACATGTCAATCAAACCAATGGGTGGTGTCTTGAACATCGCAACAATTCCACTCCCATGACAATGTGTTGTCTTAAACACCGCGACTATTCCACATGTCAATCAAATCGATGAGTGGTGTCTTAAACACCGTGACAATTCCACTCCCATGACAATGTGTTGTCTTAAACACCGCGACTATTCCACATGTCAATCAAATCAATGAGTGGTGTCTTGAACACCGCGACAATTCCACATTCCACGCTACACAAATAAATACATTATATACGTACACGCATAATTATTCCACTCACCTCGAACTCGAGCAATACAAACCATGCGTGAAATCTCCACCAAACGCAACAGAGCAAGGTTTTACCTATAATACGCATATAGGTATACAAACAATCAACAAATATTCTCTACAAGAGAATTCAACTCCAACACCCTTAACCAAGGGTTTGTACCTACCTCCACAAACCGCCCATTTAGACATCTAAAGTGGACTTCACCAATTACCACTACGGGTGGTAATTCCGACCCATCAAACAAGTACAATTTAACCAAAATTATACTTGACACCATTTAAATCAACCTAGGTCTTAACACTAAATTACTACTTAGGTAGTAATCATTTCAAATGTCAATTAACACTTAACAAAAGCGTTTACCATCCATTTGACCAAAACTAGTGTCATTACCAATTTTAACCCATCAAAGCCAACCCATTTTGACATAAGTCCCAAAAACCTCCTTAATCACTAATGGCTAGTGATTAACTTTCCAAATACTATTAACACTTGAATCAAACATTTATATACTTGGTTCATCAAATCTTGACCTCATAACTTAGTTTGACACCAAATCAAGGTTAACACCCATTTTGTCATACAAACATGTTCTTAAGAACATCTAAACACTAACACATTACAAACTAGTGAGTTAACACCCAAACCATGACCAAAATTGTCCTCAAACCCTAAACCCATAATAATCGGGTTTACATACACAATACAAAAGCAAAACCCCCAAATTCATGAGAAATGGAGTTTATAACCCAAACTAGCTCAAACCCTAAATATGAATAAGAATCTTAACAATTAAATTCGGAGTTAGAGCTTACCAACACTACCATAATGTAGCCGTTAACGAGGTGAACAACCTCAACTCTTGCACCTTAACCCGAATCAACCTCCTTCCTCACCAAATGGAGCTTTCCCTCTCTAAAAACTCTTCCCCTCTCTAGGGTTTGAAGAGGAGAGGGTTGTGGATGTGAAAAATGATCCAAAAGTGGATCTAAAACTGGTATTAAGGCCACACATCAGTCCTCAAGTGAAAAGACACAAATACCCCTTTTAATTTATTAAAATTCTAACAGCTGGCCCGTCAGACCATTTGGACGGCGTCCAAAATGGCTGGACGGCGTCCCATCTTTCATTGGTGGACGGCGTCCCAAAAACTGGACGGCGTCCCACTGAACTAAGACTGAAACTGAGACAACAACCTCTTTCAGGGACTAAAATTGTCTGAGTCTGATTCTGATGTAAATTCTGAAAATGCATAAGTGTTAGGTAGACTTTTAGTGGTGCTTTCTGATGCACACATTTACTGACACTTTTAGGAATATTTTCTGATGCACAAAACTCAGGATCTTACACAAGCTACAATTAATTGTTCGTGAATCATCAGAACTGGTCGAAGGTCAAATGATTTCATAAAATAGTTCAAAAATTTTGAGACTCAACCTAACAGACTTTGCTTATCGTGTCGAAATCATATAAAAATTAAGTTTAAATTTGGTCAAAAATTTTCGGGTCGTCACATGTTGTGGTGGTCGAATGTTACATCAAAACAGGAGAATAAAGATCGACTTTAAAGGGCTGTTTTTGTGGAGGTTTTAGTCGACTGCACAGCAGGTTTGGAGGCTGGTGTTAGTTGACAAAAAGAAGGGAAAAAGAGCAGAAAAGTGTCGACTAAATCAACAAAAGGGGATGGGATTTTGTGATGCTAAGTTTGGAATATCATGAGGGTTTAAATACTTGAGCTTTTTAATTTCCTAATCACACTAGGATTAGTTTTTCTTAATGAACAAGTTGGTTTCCTATTTTTTTTTATTAAACCGACCCATTCTTAATTATACATATTATTTATATATATTTTTTTTTAAATCGGCATTTACAATATATATATATATATATATATATATATATATATATATATATATATATATATATATATATATATATATATATATATATATATATATATATATATATATATATATATATTTTATATATATTTATTTTTAAATTTACATTTTATTTAAATACATTTTTATTTTTAAGTATTAGTCCATGTCTTTTATACATTTTTACTTTGTTCTTATTAGTTTTGTTCATATAGAGGTCTCATTTAATCTATTACACATAGTTTATGTTATTAATTTTGGTATTAGGGTTAGGGTTTAATATTTAATATTAAATGGTATTAGGGTTTAGTAATTAATGGGTAGGGTTAGGTTTAGGGTTTACAAGATTAGGGTTTTGAATTAATATTTGAGGTTAGGGTTTCAAGTTATTAATGACATGCTTTAATTATAGAGCATTTAATTACCTGGATAACACCCTAATGACAATACACAGGATCAGGAAATGAAACCCTAAGGGCAATCTGGTAAATTCAGAATGGAAAAGTGATGGTCGTTATAAAATAACCCCTAACTTTTGGTCTGGAACCCGTGTGTTTTTTCTACTTAGGGCTAATTTCGTCTGATTAGATCCTAATCCTAAGGATTGTCACGTGATTAAGGAAGGGATTAGAAATGAATGGCTAGGATTAGAGGTGGTCAACAAATTGGATGGCTATGATTTAAAGTTGATGGGATTTGTCACTCAATTGTGGTTTTACTTTAAGTATAAGAGAGATAAAGATGGGTGTATATGATAGTATGTCATGGTTGAGCGTGAAATGTGATGGATTATTGATGAGAAATAAATTTAGAGGAAATTATGATGTGACACTGATGTGTTAGTGTGTTAATTTGAAAAAGAGTGTCATGATTCCGAGTGCTATTAATAAAGCTAGTGAACAAAAGTACACTGTCAAAGTGGTTAGTAACATTGAGTATTGATTTGCACATCGTTTTTTGTCTGTTGTGTTTGAAGGGACTGACTCTTAGAGCCTAAATTAAATTTCAGGCAGGATTTAAAACCCATGGAAATTTGATTTTACCATTTTCATGGCGTCTCAATTTTATTTTATTTTTAAAAAAAACTTTTTCCTACTTATTGGCCGGAGGTCCACTCGGAAGCAATCTCTCTATCCGTCAAATAGAGAGAGGGATGATTTTCTCTACTTTTGAGAGTGTTTTCACTCCAGATGGAGAAATGACTTGACTTTATTCTCGGATAGGGAAAGGATTGTCTACATCTCACCTCCCTCATACACCACTTATGTGGTATTGGGTTTTGTTGTTGTTGTTGTTGTTGTTGGAAGGGATTGAATCTATAATCATTGCTTTTTAAACTACTCACTTGTTAAGTCTTTATGGGATAAGGTTTTTCGATGGTGGGGTGTTAATCGATTGATTTAAGAAATATTAAAGATCTAATCACTTACAAGGATAATGAATCATTTCAGAGCTCGATGGTCGTGTCACTTCGTCTTCGAAGCCCAATGATTGTTTGGTATCTAAAGAGTGCTTGTGTGGTAATAATTCATGCGAAGATTCGTGTAAGGTAGGATTGACTTATATTCGGAGGAGGAAAAGCTCGTTCTCGGAATCGGTTTCGGTTTCAAGGAAAGTTGGGCGGTGTGATCGGTTCGAAAAATACGGGTGTGAAAATCAGTGTGGGTCGTTTTGAGTCTTTTTCTTGGCACAATGAAGCGGTTGAGCCGGAGTGTGAGAGCCCGTCACATGTGTGTGGAAGATTTCATGAGTCGGTTCTTGGCCCGTCGTCGGTTGAAGGCAAGTTAGTGGGCTCCTCGTCAACGGCTATGTTCGGCTTTCCCAAAACGTTCTGGTGTTCTTCTCATAGAGGAAAGGAGGTGTCTTGGAAAACTACAGAGGGGGTAGGCCTCGAAGACGGGATCGAGAGGAAAGTAATTTTTGTTGGATGCGACTGTAGTCGGGATTCCCTGATTTCGGGTTTGGCCTTTTGGTCAGTTTCTTGTTTTTTTCTGTTTGGATTGTTTTTTTTTTTTTTTTTTTGGACAGCGATTGGGATCACCCGAGGGGGACTAAACCACCCGTTGCGATTGGCAAGTCCCAAAAACTCACATTATCAAGATTTATTCTGAGCTTCTTTATATTGAATAAGAAACACTTTCAACAAAAATAATCATATCCCACATATTGAATCCACATATATCACGTAGGAAACTGTATTAATCCTCAAATAAAGATAGCAGCCAAGATAAAATACATACTACGTCGACATGATCAACTACTAATCTTTGGCGGTGAATTTGCAAATTTCCACGAGATACGTAAAAGAGCTTCACTAGCTTTACAACCAGCAACTTCATCAATAGGCACTGCTTTACAAATCTCTTCTACATCTTCTTTCGTTAGTTTCACTTTAACCGCACCAACGTTCTCATCAAGATTCTTAATCTTAGTTGTACCTATGTCAAAATCAACACAATACATAAAATTACAATCAAAAATAAATTATTAACATTAAAATTGAATTGGTATGTTTGACAGTAATTTGACTTTTTTTAGTCAACCTTACCAGGAATTGGTACTACATCATTTCCTTGATGGAGAACCCATGCAAGTGCGAGTTGAATTGGGGTACATTCGTGCTTTTTTGCGATTTTTTCTACTTTATCGTAAATGACTTTGTTCTTGGTGAAGTTTTCCCCGGTAAACCTAGGATGTGATCCCTGAGAGAGAATGCACACTAATTAGAAAACTGAAAGGTGTATATCTCGACCCAAACATATATGAATGTCGATTTAGGTTATATTTAATTTCTAATGGGTTTGAAAGATCAGCTAAAAAACAGATCAACACAGTCACAAGTTGCCCAGATTGCTTATACAACTCAAACCCATAACTGAGAGTTGGTTGTACGATACGAATGGGGGCACATTTGGTATCAAACCCACTTCATCATTTTATTCATTGATGAAATAATTTCAATAATTGTTTAGAATCATATAAGTCTAGACAAAAAGTGTTTTGGGTCAACCAGACCGGACATGTACCATAAACGGCTCTTTCTAAACAGAACCCATTTGACCCGTTTTGCCACCTTTCAAACTAACTTAGAAGGCGCAAACAAATCCTAGTTCCCGGATAAATATATATAAGAGTAGCTGATCAGTTACCAATACACTATTTTCAGGAATAGTTTCTTTAACCGCTTTTCCCCCGAAAAATCCACGGGCCACAGGACTGTATGGAACTATGCCTATTCCAAGTTCCCTTGTCACAAGAATAGAACTTTTGATTAAAATTCAAATGAAATATAGAATATAACAAATTTTGTAGGGAAAAATGCATCAAAAAACCTGCAAAGTGGGATAAGTTCTTCCTCAATGTCCCGTGTCCAAAGGGAATATTCCATTTGTAAAGCCGTGATTGGATGAACTGCGTGTGCTCTCCTAATTGTGTCTGCATTAGCTTCAGATAACCCAATGTACTTTATTTTACCTTCTTCAACCAACTTTTTAAGCTCTTCCATCTGTTTTTCAAGAAAAAAGTATAATAAACATATGTGCTTTCTTAAACTGTGTGTTTTTGTAACGATAATTTTAAGACGCATTTTTAGGCAGTAAAAACGTCACACTAATCAGGTGTCTTACCGATAACTTAGAGTATAAAACATTTATGGTTATAACAGAAATCAAACCAAGTTCATTACTTTTATATAAGTAGCCTGTCAAGTAAGTCCAAATAAACAAATTAGGCATGAGAACTTACAGTGTCCTCAATAGGAACAGTTGTGTCGACTCGATGTATGTAATAGAGATCAATGTAGTCAACACCTAACCGCTTTAGGCTACCCTCACAAGATGAACGCGCGTATTCAGGAGTACCGTTAACAGTAATCTTTGTTGGTTCCATCTTGTAAATACCAAATTTTGTGGCTAATTGGATCTTTTCTCGAGGTAGTTCCTTTAATACCTGCATGATTATTACTGTATATTATTATGTCATATCAAATATTTTATAAGTAAAGATATCAAACAATGATATCATTTGTGTCATCTAGAAATTCCACGTTGAACATTCATCAAATTCTCATTTTCTATCCAACACGTACTCGAATTGAAGTTCAAAACGGTAATTTTAATGTCATTCAAACATGATTAAGAGATGCAGTTGAGTAGCTAAAACTTTATTAATAAACAACGTATAAATTTTAAAAGATATCTAATTTCAACTTTGTATTGTCCAATGATAAAATGTCATTGAAGAACTATGGTCTAACTTGCTATTAGATACAGTTATTCTCGCCTATTAGGCACAAGACAGAACAGTTCAGGGTAAGTTCTTGTGTCCAAATGACTAAACAAAAGGTGGCAATCTTGACCCATTTACTTATGAATGGGTTGGCTTTGTATGTGTTTTATTTCTAGTGGATAAGAAAAAAAAATATAAACTTAGCTAAACTGGGAATCAATCAAATGGGTCAACGGGTTGAGTCACCAAAATTCTAAAGTTTTGGGGGACAATCTCTTAAATCGTCTCAATTAAATAAATTTAATGTATTGTTACATTATATATTGTTATAGCAACAGAAATTAGCACAACAGAAAAATGAACAAAAAAAAAATTTGAGTCAACTCAACCCGGTCCGTCTGAACCCAAACAACAACAACAACAACAACAATACCCAATCCGTCTGAACCCAAACTTGACCCCTAACCCAACCAGCCTTGATGGCACATACTGCCACCTAAATCTTAACACGGGATGGAACCACTATTCACATTTGTGCAGCATAACATGCAACAGCTTAGGGATGGAGCACAAATGTAAGTTCTAGAGAGTGATCATATAACAAATTGTGGAGCTAATAGTCCTTCGAGTTTATACTTAAGCAATATAAATTCCCGAAAAAATTGACTTGTATACCTTTCCAACTAGTATCTCGTTAACATGATCTGGCCCACCATATATATCAGCAGTATCAAAGAATGTAATTCCTCTATTGTAAACTGCTTTGAGCACTTGAATACCTTCTTCCATAGGAAGAGGATTATTATATGCCCCAGTAAGCCCCATGCACCCATAACCCAATCTTGAAACCTATCCATACCCATATCCATCAAAAATTAAAACATAACACAATTAATTACTCCGTATTAGTATTATTATATTAAAATACTTAACTGTGCTAATAACCACCCATTAAACTATGAAGATCTTAGTATAAAACCTTTTTCAGTAATCTAAACAACAAAAACCTCATTTGTTTATTCGTTGTTTAAACGATGATTTACCCTTAAAAAGCAATTTAAAATACATAATTCAAAAGTATGCAACATTTATAAATTAATACTTATCATTATACGCACAAAAATTGAAAATTGATTAACCAACATTAATTAAGATTGTACCAAAAATTGATTAAGCAAAGATAAATAAAAACATACCAAAAATGCAAACATAACGAAATGTGAATAAATTATGATGAAATCGCAGTGGATCGAAAAAACTAAAATGCGATAAAATGAGAAAATGTGACCTCAAGCCCTTGACTTCCAAGCTTCACTCTAGGCATCTTTTCAGAAGCTACATTACTGTCGGCCATTGTTGGTCAACTGTAAAGTGGTAGGTGAACTTAAATTAGATGATGATGATGATGATGATGATGATGATGATGATGATGATGATGATGATGAAATTGGGTTGTATGTTGAACTAACAGTTACTACAATTTTCAATTGAATTAATTTGAACACCAACGATAAGAATAATTCAATTTATCTGAAGTACATTGCAAGAATATTCTTTGGTGTGCATCATTTCTAATTTTTTCTTTTCACCCTACCATAACCTAAACGCTTCACAATTATGAATGTTCAAACTTCAAACACTTTTCAGAAAACTAACAACGTACCTGGGTTATCGCGCCCTTTGCTTGGACCTTGGTAATCAAAAATTTGAGCAATTCGATTATACGTTTGTAGTGATGATTGTGTTGATAACTTATTAACTTTATGGTAGATGAAGTGTTGGAGGTAGATGTGGGTATTTAATTTTTATTTTTTTTCTAGTTTCTGATTGTAAAAATGATTTTAGTTATTATTTTATATTATTATTATTATTTATATTTATTTTAATACTTTTATTTATTATTTATTTTATTTTAAATAATCAAAATATATATAAATCAAATAATCATTTTTGGCTTAATTTATTAAATAAATAGAAAATAGATTAATTTAAGAAATATTTATTGAGTCTAATTTTATTGGGAAATGATACTCACATACTAAGAATTGATCCATACACACCAACTTACTATTATACCCTTAATTTACAATTATGAAGGTTCAAGTACCTAGATAAATTTAAAGTTATAACTCACTTTTGTGCTAAAAAGTGTGGATTGATCAATTTTGAGTGTGTGAGTATCCTCTCCCAATTTTATTTGCATCAATTTATATCATTCTAAAATAAAACATCCATTCCTATCACTTCACGCCTTCTTCTCCGTATGACCTCTTTCTTCCTCAGTTAAGCCTCCTTTAAAAAAACTGCAAAAGAAAAAGAAATTTTAAAATAGAAAGGGAAGAAAAAAGAAACAGGGAAGACACCACTTGCATCAATGAACGTCGACAAAACAACCAAACTCGCAATTCATTCTTATCGTGCCACCTTCCAGCACGTCGAAGAAGAAGACCCACCAGCACGCCGCGTTAATGACATGTTGGTGGCGTGCTCGGTGAAATTGGGCTGATGGTCTAAGGGTGAAACGACACTCAAATAGGCCCAAGAGCGTTGCTAGTCACGACCCTAAAGAATAAGGAGGGGACTAACCGGTATCTTCAAACCTTGTGGTGTACCTCATGTGGTAGTAGGGATGGCAATGAGGGGAAGAAACCCATAACCCGCGGGTACCCGTGCTCGAGACGGGCGGATATTTATGAAAAAATTACCCGCGGGTACGGATCAAATAAAATTTTGTACCCATTGGTGAGTCGCAAGAGGGTCGTCAGTATATCATACCTGTCGGGGGTAAAACCCGACCCGTGAATCCGATGATGCCCGTTTGAGCTACCCGCAAGTATACCCCTTTACCCGCATACATATACTTAATTATATATTATTTAATTTTAACTTTTTGATGTATTTTTATAATTAGATGCGGGTAAAACCCGCAAGTAGTGAGTATCAGTGAGTAAAAATTAGGTAAAGTGCAATATCAAATGTGTTTTGGGAGAAAATGTGTGTTTTTTTTTTTTTACTGTGATGCGATAATATCAAATTTTGAAAGTAATAATGAGTGTTAAATATTAGTGAGAAAGTATTGAATGATACCAAGTAAATATATATGCATGTTTATATTATTATAAAATGTGAAATGTTATGAATGCAATGCAAGTTTTAAAGAAAAGTTAGAGTGACAAATTAACATTATCATCTTTACATAATGAATGATTAGTCCAAGAGTGTTCTTAGAATTCTTAAAATAATACGTGTTCTTATTGGAAAACAATATATATATATATATATATATATATATATATATATATATATATATATATATATATATATATATATATATATATAATGTCTACCACATGTTTGAACCAATGACATTAAGGTCAGAGGGCACCTCAATACCACCAGATCATTGACCATTTGGTGATTTATATCTAAGGATCTCATCTCTTCCTCACTTAGTTGTCATTGCTTCTTCGAGAAACTGGTTGACAACATCTCTTCCTTGCTTAGCCAGCAAACTTTCACCATGTATTTTATAATAACACAACTTACTGAGAACGATATTAATGTAATAGTGGTTGTATTTTTTCATTAATATATATTTGTACAGTTAATGTAAATATTGGTGTATTTTCATTAATATATACTTGTACAGTTGATAATTTTTTTAGACATTAGTACAGTCGATAATTAATTTAATGACAAATGGCCTGAAAAGGTAACATAAGTTATACGATTTTTCAATAAAGGTAATATGAGTTTTGCTGATGCCCGAAAAGGATTACGTGTTTAAATTTTTGCCCGAAAAGGATTACGTGTTTAAATTTTTACCCGAAAATGATTATGATTTGGAATAACGTGCAACTGAGGTAATATCGTCAAATTCATTAACGACCGTTAATCAAACTTTGTTAAGTGCTTACACGTGCTTGAGATGTGAGGGACAAAATTACACAGTTGGTCTATGAACCTTATAAAAAATAATAATAAAGTAATAAAAAACAAAATAATAAATATAAAATCAATAATAATAAAAATACAAATTAAAAAATTGTTTTATTGATTTTTTTAATTTTCATTTTCTAAAAGTTTTTGAATTTTTCTGAATTATTTATTTTTATTAAAAAATAATAAAAAATCAAAATATTAAATTTATTTTAATTTTTATTTAAATTATTATTATTTATTTATAAGGTTCAGGGACCAACCATGTAAATTTGTCCCTTACATGTGAAGCTCTTAAAGAAAATTGACTAGTGGTCGTTAAAGAATTTGACGATATGACCTCAATTGCACATTTTTTCAAATTATAATTTTTTTCGGGCAAAAATTGAAACACATAATCTTTTTCGTGCATTAGCAAAATCTTAATGGATTTGTACCCACTCCGTCCCAAAATAATTGTCCCGTTTGAATTATCAAAGTTTCTTAATAAATATTGACTTTAAATATTTTTACTTGTGCTATATACTATTTGATAGAAATTATATAAATGAATTCATTTTTAAAATGTGTTTACATTGATATAACTTTCATAAATATTTTATAACACAAAATATTGAAAGTCAAAGTTGTAAAAAAAAAAAACTTAAAAAGTCAAAGCGCGACAACAATTTTGGAACGAATGGAGTAATTTAATCCAAAAATTTTGATTTTTTTTCATTTTGACTCCAATGGATTTTTTTTCCCCTCAAAAGTCTTCATATTGTGCCCCTAAAAACTTCAAATTTTTGTCAAAAAGCCTTCATATTTTATTAAAATAAATTGCTATGCTTTTAAAAAAAATTCGTCCACGGTGAAAAAAAATTCATGATTCCGGCACTCTTAAATACTACAAAATATTAGAGTATGTCATTACCGATAGGGATTTCAGGTCTGAAAGAAAGTTTGTGGAGTGTTCGTCATTTGGTGGCAGTTAGTTAGACAAGTTTTAACGCGGCGTCAGAAAGCATCGCGTCAGACGAGTTGGCCAAATCTGACGCCCCTGACGCCTATAACGCGACGTCAGATTCTGACGCGTGAGGGTGTTAGTTGGAAATTTGACGGTGGGCAGGGAATCGTCTGGGACGCGTGTCAGCTCCTAGTTGGCTCCCGAATTCAATGGATATATATCCATTTGAATTTCAGTTTTTTTTTTTCAATTCTGAAAATTAAATATTATTTATCATATATAATATCTAAATCTTCACTATTTTTATTCATCTTCAACATATATCAACCTTCTTCAATCTTCATCTTTCTTCAAGCTTTTTTTTCAAAAAAAAAAATGTCAAACCCAAATCAAAGACCCAATACTCACAACGATTGGTACGGTAGTTATACGTGAAATGTCCCGTTCTTATTGATTAAAAACGTTCCATATTAATTGATTTCGTTGCGAGGTTTTGACCTCTGTATGAGACGTTTTTCAAAGACTGCATTCATTTTAAAACAAACCATAACCTTTATTTCATCAATAAAGGTTTAAAAAGTTTTACGTAGATTATCAAATAATGATAATCTAAAATATCCTGTTTACACACGACCATTACATAATAGTTTACAATACAAATATGTTACAACAAAATAAGTTTCTTGAATGCAGTTTTTACACAATATCATAAAAGCATGGACTCCAAATCTCGTCCTTATTTAAGTATGCGACAGCGGAAGCTCTTAATAATCACCTGAGAATAAACATGCTTAAAACGTCAACAAAAATGTTGGTGAGTTATAGGTTTAACCTATATATATCAAATCATAATAATAGACTACAAGATTTCATATTTCAATACACATCCCATACATAGAGATAAAAGTCATTCATATGGTGAACACCTGGTAACCGACATTAACAACATGCATATATAAGAATATCCCCATCATTCCGGGACACCCTTCGGATATGATATAAATTTCGAAGTACTAAAGCATCCGGTACTTTGGATGGGGTTTGTTAGGCCCAATAGATCTATCTTTAGGATTCGCGTCAATTAGGGTGTCTGTTCCCTAATTCTTAGATTACCAGACTTAATAAAAAGGGGCATATTCGATTTCGATAATTCAACCATAGAATGTAGTTTCACGTACTTGTGTCTATTTTGTAAATCATTTATAAAACCTGCATGTATTCTCATCCCAAAAATATTAGATTTTAAAAGTGGGACTATAACTCACTTTCACAGATTTTTTTACTTCGTCGGGAAGTAAGACTTGGCCACTGGTTGATTCACGAACCTATAACAATATATACATATATATCAAATTATGTTTAAAATATATTTACAACACTTTTAATATATTTTGATGTTTTAAGTTTATTAAGTCAGCTGTCCTCGTTAGTAACCTACAACTAGTTGTCCACAGTTAGATGTACAGAAATAAATCGATAAATATTATCTTGAATCAATCCACGACCCAGTGTATACGTATCTCAGTATTGATCATAACTCAAACTATATATATTTTGGAATCAACCTCAACCCTGTATAGCTAACTCCAACATTCACATATAGAGTGTCTATGGTTGTTCCGAAATATATATAGATGTGTCGACATGATAGGTCGAAACATTGTATACGTGTCTATGGTATCTCAAGATTACATAATATACAATACAAGTTGATTAAGTTATGGTTGGAATAGATTTGTTACCAATTTTCACGTAGCTAAAATGAGAAAAATTATCCAATCTTGTTTTACCCATAACTTCTTCATTTTAAATCCGTTTTGAGTGAATCAATTTGCTATGGTTTCATATTGAACTCTATTTTATGAATCTAAACAGAAAAGTATAGGTTTATAGTCGGAAAAATAAGTTACAAGTCGTTTTTGTAAAGGTAGTCATTTCAGTCGAAAGAACGACGTCTAGATGACCATTTTAGAAAACATACTTCCACTTTGAGTTTAACCATAATTTTTGGATATAGTTTCATGTTCATAATAAAAATCATTTTCACAGAATAACAACTTTTAAATCAAAGTTTATCATAGTTTTTAATTAACTAACCCAAAACAGCCCGCGGTGTTACTACGACGGCGTAAATCCGGTTTTACGGTGTTTTTCGTGTTTCTAGGTTTTAAATCATTAAGTTAGCATATCATATAGATATAGAACATGTGTGTAGTTAATTTTAAAAGTCAAGTTAGAAGGATTAACTTTTGTTTGCGAACAAGTTTAGAATTAACTAAACTATGTTCTAGTGATTACGAGTTTAAACCTTCGAATAAGATAGTTTTATATATATGAATCGAATGATGTTATGAACATCATTACTACCTCAAGTTTAGTAGGTAAACCTACTAGAAGTGACAAGAAATGATCTAGCTTCAAAGGATCTTGGATGGCTTGAAAGTTCTTGAAGTAGGATCATGACACAAAAACAAGTTCAAGTAAGATTTTTACTCGAATTAAGATAGTTTATAGTTATAGAAATTGAATCAAAGTTTGAATATGAATATTACCTTGAATAAGAAAGATAACCTACTGTATATAACAAAGGTTTCTTGATCTTAGATGATTACTTGGAATGGATTAGAAAGCTTGGAAGTAAATTAGTAAACTTGAAGGGATTTTTGAAGTGTTCTTGAAGTGTTCTTCCTATGATGATTATAGCTTGATTCTTGAAGTGATTTTTGATGAAGATGATGATTAACTACTAGAAAAATACGTTCATAATAGTGTGTGTGTGTGTGTTGAGAGAGAATTAGAAAGAGAATTGGAAGTGAAATGGAGTGAATGATGAGTGGTAATTGGTGAGTGGTGAGTGGGGTTAAAAGGAGTTCTAGTTAGTTGACTAGCTCATGGTAGAAGTTAAAATTGATTAGTCATACATGACATAATCAAGAGTGGAATCCCATGCTAGTTCCTATTGGTATATACTCATAATAAGTACGTTTTGAAGCTGTGTATAATACGGGTAAGAATACGACTAGAATTCTTGATGAAAGAAAAGAATGGAAAAGTAACTGTAACCATTTTCGTTAAGTATGAGTGTTTTGATATATGTCTTGAAGTCTTCCAAAAGTATTTTAATACATCTAAATACACTACATGTATATACATTTTAACTGAGTCGTTAAGTCATCGTTAGTCGTTACATGTAAGTGTTGTTTTGAAACCTTTAAGTTAACGATCTCAATTAATGTTGTTAACCCATTGTTTATTATATCTAATGAGATGTTAAATTATTATATTATCATGATATTATGATATATTAATATATCTTAATATGATATATATACATTTAAATGTCGTTACAACGATAATCGTTACATATATGTCTCGTTTCGAAATCCTTAAGTTAGTAGTCTTGTTTATATGTATATA